>NC_061483.1:6987509-7354176 GCF_022539355.2 Hippoglossus stenolepis
TACGCCACCATTTTAACAATCCTCGCCCCTAAAATTAGAAAAAGCTCCAATTATTTTCCAAAATCCCTCTTAAATGTTCATAATCTCTTTTGTTACACAAACTGTCTGCAGTGTTTTTCCCATTTTCGTGTGTCGACTCATTCACTGAAAATAAGCTGTAATCCTTCTCTTGTGGCAGGGTTTTTCCTGAAAGCTCAGAGAAATTAGAACATAAGAGTAAGGCAGGGGCAGAGTACTTCAAAAAACACTTGTCGTTAATGGAACTGAATCACTGTTAACAATGCTGCTCTTTGCCAGAAATTGTCTGATTTCTAATTTTTTATCAAGAGAAAAGATTAGTGCTGCAATGCTCGATTTCCAAAAAGCAACTTGCAATCACACAGGTCTCATTACGGAAACAGGCAATGAGTTCACAAGGTTTTATGGGAAACAGGTCCCTGTTTTGTGTCAACCACTAAGTCCCTGAAGAGAGTATTTCTCCAGTTACAGCCCGAGAAAGACAAGATGATAGAACTTACTTTTGTTATTTCAAATCCTAGCAATTAGAACAGGACTGAATAGAGATTAACGCCATCATAAAACATTTTATTCTCAGACAAATGATTAATCTCCATCAGTAAAATGTTCTGCACGGTACAGTGCTTCTTGTCAGTTACCAAAATGGGAATAAGAACAGAAGGTGTCAGATGTAAAAGCGCGCATGGAAGACAACCACAGGATGAAAATGAAAAACAAAACGAAACAAAGCAGAAGTCTGGCACAGAGGAGGGCAAGTAAAAACAAAAACTGAATGTGGAAGGACTGCCAGGCAGCAGGGGAGAGAACTGACACCCATGATTGGGTCTATACCAAAGAAGCAAATAAAAGAAGTCCCCTGAGCCCTTGTAATCAGTAGAGGAACAGACAAGGCCGAGCTGGTTTTTCCTCCTTAAGCCCTGGTTGAGTTTGGGGTCCAATGCTAGTCTTTCAGGAGACCCTGCCAAATGGCAGCACACATCAAAGCCTTTAGCTGTTAGCCTCCTTGCCTACTCACGTCGATGTCCCAGGGATTAGCATTAGCATAATTGAGGTTTATGTACAGATGCTTAGTGCAAGGGCTTGATGGATCACTATTCTGGAAAGGGAATATGTTGTGTAATGTGGATTTTGCATCCATTCTGTTTAAAACTATGAAAACCACCCCCGTAGCTTATTACACCATGTAGAGTGTGAGCACATACACACGAGTATAATCACACTCACGCTGTAACACTGATCTCATGCACACAAAACACACACACATACACACACACACACACACACACACACACACACACACACACACACACACACACACACACACGCACACACACACGCACACATACACACACTTCTATAGTTAGATCCTGAGAAAGTGAAGGAAAACAGTAATGCAGTGAGCACAGTGTGGGTCGTGAAAATAACTACATGCACCGAGAAACCACAGCAGCAAATCTGCACTCGTGTTTTACCTGACACAAGTTTTCATATCGTAATGTTACACACTTTCAACAACCAGACGCAACAAAAACCTTTGTTCTTTGACACATTACAAAATATTAAATTGTTTTCTCGCTAAGTATATTGGTTTAAATGGTTTTACCACAATAATCAAAATTGCATATTCTACAAAGTATACTTATTTCTCAAAATGTTTCCTTTATCATATCTAACAAACTGAACTGTATATTACAGCTTCGTTAAACACTGGATGAACTAACATCAAATGCACAAAAAAACAACAGATAGAGAAGTAGTTTGGATGTTAAAGACAGTTAAATATAACACACCGTGTGCACCCAATCATTCAAGATTCACTTCCCTCTGATGTTAATAGTTGTGAAAGAACAAAAAAAATAATAATTTGACTAATGTATTTCTGTCGTCAGACCTTCAAAAGGAAACAGGGTCTTTAATATTTTCAAAGTCGGAGTTTATGATCCCACCCACTCATCTACACCCCCAGTTGGATTTAATTTATTTCTCAGGGGGAGGGGAGGTGAGTTTTACACCACCTCCTCTGGTCAGTTATTTTAATCCTGTCCTTAGAGTGCATGTGGGGGATTTTTCATCTCCACCGCAGTAATAATTACATCCACAATTACCTACTGTTATTTTCAGTGCACCTGCTGGTCCTCCTGTAATTCCAATCCAATCCAGAGCGGTGCCCTTCACTTTTACAGTGCATCTAACTTTTTTTGTTCTTCACGTTTCCTTATTTTTATCACGTAAGGAAACCTGACTTTAGTGTGGTAATGGAGGAAGACCTTCTCCATGTCGGCTGTAGACCACAGCCTGATGGGTAAAATGCTGCCCAGAACAATGAGTTAAAACACAGAGAAGCCCAATGAACAGACTCTCTCATGTTTACACATTTTTACAAATTAGCATCTGCAGCATCTGGCGTGTGCGATGCATCAACAGTCTAACAGACGAAGGGAAGGAGAATTATGCCGGCTTTGCTTGTTTACACTGAACTTTGCTTGTTTACACTTCCGTCCTTCCATGCTGGCTCTCCTTTTCTCACAAACATTGATTTGGCTCTGTGACTACCTCTACATGAAGGCAGAAACAAAACAAAACCCCCATGTTCATACAGTTTATACAGAACAGTGAGGCAGAGTAAAGGGGGCAACATTCCCGCCTTGACCAGGCTGCGTGAAACAGGCTTTTGTTTCTGTCCCATGAGACGTGAGGTAGAGGAGCTGTTCTCAATGGAGGCAGAGCCTCGAGCTCGTCTCTTTATTTTTGCTTATACTTGTTAAAAGTCCAGTCAGAGGACAAAGGAAATGAAAATGGGTCAGGTTTCCTGTTCACAACTGGATTTATGTTTTACTACTGTTCATTATGTATTAACACCTGTAAAGAAGACTGAACAAAGAACTTCCTCTTATTACAGCACATGTCTATATTTGAAGACAGCGGAAAGTTATAAGCGTCCAAGTAACTTTGACTAACAAAGCATTGATAAAGGTTGATTTGCATGTCGGTGTACAGTTGTTGTGTGGGTGCGTGTGTGTGTGTTTACAGCTGCTCTTTTGCAAATTAGGTGGTCATTCTACCAGCTTTTTGTTCACATATACGGAAGCTTGAACCCAAGTTCTATTGATAGTCATTGATTTAAGTTTTAAAATTATAAAAGCATGAGGCAATAAATACTTTATTTCTTCAGAAAATTGCCAAGATTCTAATGATTCTGAGGTGTAATAATCTAACAAATAATGGATTGTTACGGGCAGACTGTCTGTAGCACATCTCAGTTAATCTGTGAATCATGTACTGAGGAAGCCAGAGAGTGGGAGAGCGACGGAGACAAACACCAGGGAGAGAGGGTGAAACTGGAGATCAATGTGCTTTGCCTGAACAGCATGTTTGAGCGTGGGAAGTTCAGAAAAACTTCTCCTGAGCCTCCCTGCTTACAGCCATTTTGTGTGTGTGTGTGTGTGTGTGTGTGTGTGTGTGTGTGTGTGTGTGTGTGTGTGTGTGTGTGTGTGTGTGTGTGTGTGTGAGAGAAGAGAGAGAGAGAGGGAGTTCTTGAACATACTGCCAAGGCATTTGTCAGTCTTATCGCCTCTCTCGGCTCTCTGTGGTGGTGCTGGTGCTGGTGAAGAGTAATTGAGTGCTTAGAGTTATAGATGAACTAATTAGTGGGCGCATTGAAAGCTCAGCTCATTAGTGGGAGGGAGATAGCCCAGTGCCACCATGGCTCTGAGGGCTCTCTTTCATATCCAGCCTGAGCATTGGGAGAATACTGCTCCGTACAGCTTCATTAAAGCAGTGGCAGGGACTAGAGGACAAAGAAGAGGGATGTGTATTTAAAGTACAGAAAGAGATTGCGTTAAGACAGCAAGAGACACTCGGCACACTTATATGCCAACACATGACATATTCCAAGTCATGCACCAAACTTTAATATGTAGAAGAAGCCTCCTTCTGCTTCCACAGCAAATTCCCAAGACGTTACAGTTTGCACAAAGCAAAGCAAAAGGTCAAATGCTTTATGTAAAGTCAGATCACATCCTCCATTAAAACCAATGAGACGCGTCGGAGAGGCGATGCATACACTGCGCACACATCGAAAACATTGACCGTCTGTCACAGTCAGCCTGACCCATAAAGTTTTACAGTCCTTGGCAGGATTCTGCATAAACTCGGCTGCTTCCACTGTGCATTCATGTGACAAGCAAAGAGTTCTCAGCAGGCAGACCTCAGCTTCACACCAGCCCTGCTCGGTAGGAGCAAACCATGTCCTGCTACCCCCCACCCAAAAGAGGGATGCACCAAATCTACTTCTCTGTCCTCTCGTCAGTGAAATCGGCGCCACCCTAATTCCTTCTTGCTGTCGAATGCTGGAGGACTATTTTTTTGCACATTGTGGAGGTGAGTAAATTTGGGGTCAAAGTTTCTCTTAAGGTGAAGTTCTGCCAAAAAGCTGCACAGAGTTGCACTGGACATCGCTGAGACTGAAGGTGAACTGTAAAAAGTGTCAGTTCCGTTTTTACTTGAACACTCAGAACATGCATTCATGATCAACCCACCACAAATACACTCGATTTTCTAAGGTCAAAACTGTTTAGTTTGTAAAATCCAATTTACTTCTCCTCTGTAGCTGTTACTGTGGAGCGCTGACTTCGAACTTATAACACTGTGAATTTAAGTCGTCACTGGAAACCCTCAAGGGCCATTTTCATGTTCACCAACAGTCTAAAGTTTATGTTGTATTTACTTTTTTGTGATGCACAGTAGACCAACAGCAGCACGTTGGGAGGCCTCACTCAGTGCAGAGCAACATGAGCTTACAGGGCTTCTCTTCCACAGCAAAACTTATGAGGCAGGAGTTGTTATTTCTGTCTTTTTCATCGATTCAGCAAAGTGTCTTTATGTCATGTCCATTAGAACACGGACTGTGGCTACTTCATTTTAGAGAAGGCTAAAGATTTATTGACCGTATTGACAAAATATGTGGTGCAGAGCTCAATGGTGGTAATTACATGGATTGATTACGACCACTTTCTTCTTTGTTAATTAGCACAAAATTGGGAGCAGAGTCCTGCTGACGTAAATGAGGACATCTTATTTATGTGTACGGAATATGCTGGTCTGATGAAGCACATTGATCTTTAGCTTCACTCTCACACTCTTTTCTAATCCATGGACCTCATCCTTGACCTGTAGGGAATAAACTGACATTATCTTCTGATGTCCCTCTGGATGCACTTAGCAGTAAACCCATATTTTCTGCATTCAACACATGGATTATAAGAACCAGCCGTTCACTTACCATCTACTATATCCCACATATTGATACCAACTATTCGACTTCTCCAGCGGCAGGTTGCAATCATAGACTGTAAATAAAGACGAACGACATGTCTCCACTTCCTCCCAGATATCATGAAATGAAGCCAAAATATACTGAATACAAAATATACTGAATACAAACACTGCCATCCGTCACATTTGGAGCCAGAGTCTGTGCAGTAGTGAAGGGGGGGGGGGTGGAGCCGTGATAGGGAGGTCCCACCGAGTCAGTCTTAGCTGTCAATCACGATTTTTCTCCTCGTTTTTTTACCATCTAATAGGTAATTAAGACAAAATTTAACACTTGAACATACATCAGTGTGATAAGAATTTCCTAAAATGACAGAAACCACCTTTAAGAAAAATGTATTTAACTTGTTATTTGGCTTTTTAATGAGGTCCATGTCCCACCCACTAACATGGAGGAAGGATTTATGACCTTTCCCACTGCCAGGCACCAGGTGGCGATCGAGAAGCTTTGGCTTCACTTTTTGGGAGCCGTCATGGCGTCCATCTCTATACACAGTGTATGGTTGCAACTAAAACTGTGCCTCACACTCCCCTGGCATCAGAAAGCCTCCTGCCAACGGGCGGCTGATCACCGTGCCAGGGCCTGATAACCGCTGCCAAGTAGCAGGTCCAAGCCAGGTTACCTCAAAACATCCTGGCATACAGTAGCTAATCTGCCTCTTCCAGTGCTTCTCTTGTGTCCTTTCGTGCAACAATACATCACAGCTATGACTCCCCGGTGCACGGTGGGCGGGCACCATTAAGCTGGATGGATGCAGGAGCGATGCCAGTCAGGAACTGCAATATGAGCCTCTCTATCCTGCTTCCTCCTACAGCTTGGTGCCCTTTAATGGGCACTTAATATGGCTGACAAATTTACAAGGCATTTAAAAATGACCCAGTAAGCCGGTCAGCAGAGGGGAGAGGAGCCGGAGAGAGCGAGGAGGAGGAGGAGGAGGAGGAGGAGGCGGAGGAGGAGGAGGAGGAGGAGGAGGAGGAGGAGGAGGAGGAGGAGGAATGTCCAATCTCCTTTTTTTCTTACCGACCGGGGCAATAAACATGTTGGATTTACTGTCATCAAAGCCGGGTTATGGGATGAGCCGTGTGTGTGTGTGTGTGTGTGTGTGTGTGTGTGTGTGTGTGTGTGTGTGTGTGTGTGTGTGTGTGTGTGTGTGTTTAGTGTGCATACTCTGCCTCCCCAGTAGAAATAATTCACCCTGAACACCTGTCAACATGAGTCACGACACCAGAGAATTCCTGCAATTGAGCACACCCAGCTAATTGGTGGCAGCCTTCCAGCCCCCCCCCCTCTCTCTCTCTCTCTCTCTCTCTCTCTCTCTCCCTCACTCCTGGACCCATACCTCCTCCCTCTCTCTCTCTCTTTTTCTTTTTCACACTCTTCTCTCTTGCTCATATTTATTCGCTGCATCTAACTCACTCCACCTCCACTCCGCCCCTCTCATTTCCCCCCCCCTCATCTATTTGAACATAACATTTATGGATGAATGATTTAATACTGGTTATCAAGCCCATCATTGTAATCAGATCTCTAATTATGCTTAATTAAAACAGTCTAATGGCTGCTGCTGAGTTGGTTTTTAAAAAGCGAATCAGCCGCTCTTCTCTCTCTCTCTGCCTCTCACTAGAATTCCTCCCCTGACTTAGCATTCAGTATACTCACTCAACACCTCCGACAACCAATCAACTCCAAATTCTCTACCCAGCTCTTGTCAGGTCGTTAATTAAGCTCCCCAAGTGCCTAATGATTAAGATAACGCAGCAATCTAATGGCGAACAGGCTCTTTCCTCCCTCTTCTTTTTACAGCTTTCGATTATAGCACCCTTGAGGTGTTACTCAATCTTGATGAAATGCAGACAATTGACAAATCAGTTGCTTTGAGCCGGGGCTTATTACCCTGCTGCATATTCATGAGTTGTTGTTGGGTAGAGTGGGATGATTTTTAATCAAAGCCGCAGAAAGGGATGATGGGAAAGCGGGAGCTCTGCTGAGGGCCGATGGGCTCGCCACACCTTCCCCCTCCCTCATCGCACCCCGCCTCTCACCCCCCCACTGTGAATAACATGCATCATTCATTGGATTTAGCTCACATTTGCGTGAATGCAGCTGGCAGTGGAAGGTGTGTGTGTGTGTGTGTGTGTGTGTGTGTGTGTGTGTGTGTTGTGAGGGCTTGCTTCAAGGGGTCTTGGACAAATGGAGGTGCCACATGGTCAGACCAGATGTTCTGGTTTCTTATGTGCATAGCTCATCAAAAACAACAACCGGTGCCACTATTGGGCCTCTGCTATCCGGTAAGGCCAGCCAACCCATCTGCTTCCTGCCTGCCAGGCATGGTGCATTGTGGGTCCTGGCTATTTTTCTGGTGCATTAGCAGTTTCCAACCTGATGATAAGAGCGTCAGCATCAACACAAATGATCCCACAGGGCACATGAGGTGGCTCTTGGTTTGTCTTGCAGTCTCTTTGATAGCCACAGTAAAGATCCCTGCTCTCACACTCTGAGCCCACTTAGATCAATTGGACGATGAATAGTGCTGCACGTCAGACGGTATAGTTTCACGTCACGGTCACCGCAGAATCAATCTGACTACTGTGTCACACACGTTGCTATAGCCTATATTTTTTAGACCATATTTGTTATGTGTCCCACCAGAGTTTCATAATAATAACGTAGAGCTGCATTATTTAGGTTTTTACCATTCACAACAGGCACTGTCACTGCGACAGCCCTAGTTCCAGTTTGTGGTTAGTATATGATTGCTTTGCCATTTGAAATCAATTAAACTGAACTGAATTAAGTTCCACAACTGATTTTCATAGAGACTGTGCCACTGAGTAGTTTTCCACTTGCTTAAGACTAAAGGCAGAGAGACACGCAGGAGATGAAGGTGACTGCAGTGAAGCTCAGGGTCAGCATCACCAGGCAAGATACAAAATGTCTGCTGACGTGCAGACAGTCATCGAAGAGAGGATTTAAATATGATGATTTTATTTGGCTTCATATGTATCTGTCCATCTATCTATGAACCCTTAGCACTATGTGTTTAAGGGACTTTATCTCCCACACATTTCTTTCTATATTGATGAAAACCTACTAGCGTTTAAGCTGAGACTTAATTGCAAATAAATGCAAATGCAAAATGAACTGAATCACAGAGCCCACGTGTAACTGTCCAAATGCAAGTTAAATCGGAGAGTACTGAGTAGATATTTGATTCACTATCAGTGAACTCTAGTAGAGGACAAATCATTTTGTGTCCTGTAAAATTCTAGGACGCAGAATCACATCATGGAGCAGTTGGTAACACAGGGCACGAGCAGAAAAGGACAGAAGATAAAGTGGTTTTCAATACACTGGTGGAAGAAAAAAAAACCGGAGCAGCATCCATGCATGAGAGTGTGAGGGGTAGTTTTGACCTTCACACATCTCTGAGAGTCTGGAACACAGCAGAATGACTTTTCCCTTCCTTGGGCTATTAGAGTCCTTAAAATTCTCTCCAACTTTTCAACCCTTCACCTACAGCAGAAAGAGTATGTTGCACTGACAAGTGCATAAATCAAACTAATATCGTCCAATAAATTCTGCACTCAGGCCTCGTTTCAGCAAATTGCAGATGGCGATCCTGGCCATGCTTGGTACTGTTATCCTCTGTTAGACCTCAGTGAATTCTAGCTCCCCCTTGTCGCTGTCTTTTCATTCAGCTCATGTCTCTCATTGAGAAGGCAGAGCACAGTTTGCATTATGTCCGCTGTCTTGCTATCATTAGCATTTGTAGGATGTTAGCTTCACTTGGGTGAGCCCATCCATAACTGCATCTTTTATTGTTGCCCAGTGAGCTGCAGTGTTATGATGACTGATTGCAGAGGTCTGGTTGTTTTTTCGGCCTGAGGGAGTCGGCTGGCTGGAAATAGCTGGAGAGGATGTTTTGGGTTTAAAAATGTGCACAATGTGCCCGGAAGGTGCACAGGTACAGACCTGCATGTTTGTCAACGTGTCGACACGACCTCACAGGGAATATGAAGAATTTGAGGAATTAGAAGTCTGAATGGATTTTTCCCATTCTCACTTAATATCTATATTTTTGTGGGTGATTTAAGGGGATGGATTCAGGATTCTTTTATTCACTGAGATGTGTGAGGTGTTTTTCGAGATTTTTGTGAATTTCTCAAGAATGAATGCAGAGAACTCTGGTGCGGATCCAGATAATGATCCAGATGTTATCTCAAATCATGCAGCACAGGAAGTTACTTCATGGTGCAAATTGTCATTGTTCTAACCTGCCCTTCTCAACTTCATCAACACACGTCAGCAGACTATTTAACCTGATTATTATCTCTCTCATTATTATCAGTCATCAGAACCTGTACTGAGCCTGTAGGAGAAGTACCACTACCACAGATATTTCCTCTTTTGGCAAGTAAGCATGTTTCAAGCTCACATATAATTATTAATGATTTATTCCTTTTAAAAACTGCTTGTAGATCCACTTGACGCAGGCACAAAAAGAAAAAAATGAATCCGTTTGGTAAATAGAAGACATCGGTTATTCTGTTTTCTCCCCATAACAGGATTTCAGTACGTCTGCTGTTTGCTGTTTTTTGCATGGAGTGAATCGGTTGATCCGTTTTTTTTGATAACTCATTCTCTTTTATTCTTTGATATGGCAGTGCCACTGTCACTCCCTTCACCCACTCCCCCTCCCCTATCAGCTGGCAGTCTTTGCTCTTCTCGCTGTTTGTCTGTCTGTTGTTCCCGCTCGCTCTTTCTCCAAAGATCAGAGGAAAAGATAAAGCATGTATCCCCAACACGGCATCCTGTTATGATTTGCCTTCCAGTTGACATCAAAAGCAAAGTGTGCTACATTATATTACAGATGATCTCCTACAGATTTTGGATATGCTTTTTGAATGATGTAAAAAAAAAAAAACTAGCAGCAAGGCAAACACAACATCACTGAGTGTACTGAAAGCAAAGTTAGCTTTTAACAGTTTAAATTCTCTTTTATAGTTTCATGTTTGATGTTATACGCCAGGGGTAAGCACGAGCTTTAGGTCTGATAAAAGTGTAGCCTGTTTAAATATTGATGAGCAGAGTGTGTTTGTGTTCTCAGAGGAAAGACAAGTGTGTACTGCCAGAGCTTTGTCTTCACCCTCTGCTTCCAGAGGTCAAACGATAGTGTTTCACAACCAGGGAGGAAATGTTAACCTGAGAATAGAGTCAGACGGAGATAAAGGAAGCTTCCTGTGTGTCTGTGGGTTTTCAGCAGAGTAGGTGCTAAGTACAAATTGTTTGAGAGATTATTTTACTCTCAATTCTGTATGCATATCCAGGTTTCAAGCAGATCCCTAATGTTTGTGTGACTTTTTATAATTATTGATGATTATAAAATATTTTCAATTTCTTTTCCTGCTGAATATGTTCAAATTTCAAATTCAAAATTTAGTTGGAATGAGCTCAAATGTATAATTCTGCTCATTACCTGGAAATGATGGCTTCTCAAGAACCAGGATCCTCAAACACCATAAATCCAATTGACCTAAAGTCTGACACATTCAAGTCCAGCTCAATATACTGTACAAAAAAAACCTCTTTGTTAACAAAAGTCTGAAGTCCGTTTTGACCTGGGTTTATTTTGTCTGGGTGAAATTTAATTTTGAAATTTAAGATTTGCAGTATCAGAGGCATTTCTGATGCTGGAATCGGAAAACATCTCCAGTCAACAACATTTTGACTCCGAGATTTATGTCTATCTTTCAAAAGAAATGACATCTGAGGGTTCGATGAGGCTTTGCAGAGATAAGAGCTGTTCTACTTGCTGCATGTGACCGAGGACTCGACTGAAACTGACCACACACACATTGAAGATCCGTAAAGACTACAAAGGGTCTGGCTCATAGTCTCTGCCGACACAGCAGTTGAGGCAAGATGCATTAAATCTGAAAGAACTCGAGAACAGATGAGAACAGATGAGAAGGCTTTACACTGCTGTTTTGTAAACATAGCGGAATGAATGAGACTCCATAAAAATAAAAAAACGTCCTGGTTTCTTTTGTGAAATCGTAAAGACAAATCAAACCGTGGGCTGAAATGAAAGAAGGTGAAAAATGAAAGCCTGTGGTCGTGTGGAAACCGAGCAAACGGAGCATAATAGCATCTTAATCATATCATTAAACCTCCTATTTGCTCTCAGAAGCATTTGTTTATCTAAACTGAGAAGAAACAATCAGCGGGGAAAAAAATCCATTAACCCATTCCAGCTGAAAAACTAACTGCATAAGTTATGCATCAGTGCCTCAGAGAAAACATGAAATCATTGACCTGAAATTACTCTGCTTTGCTCCGACTGGAAAAGTCCATACAGTCTTCATTATGAGATTAAAAGAGGCTCCTCATGCAGGGGGAACATTATTCATTCAGTAGATTAGTCAACACGTTTTATACAGTTCTCATATAGTTATACTGCAGATATAAGGATTTCTAGATGCGATGAAAATAAACAATTTGAATTATCGCTTGGTAATATATTTTAGAATTTATTTAAAAAGTGATCAGTGGCACCTCTACTTCAAATTTAACTAGTTATACTGAAATCTCTTTACAAATATACAAGGTAAATAAACACCTATACACCTACATTGGCCTGGTACCTGCAGTGCAAAGCCCCGGTGGTTAAGCACGGCCCCAGAGGGAAGATGAGCTCCGCACGCTATTAATCCTGCCCCTGTTTTTTTCCCATTGTCAAAGCTCCCGTGTTTGAACAATGCTGTTGTCTTCTCTATGTTTGCTCATTTAGGAACAAACATTTGCCCGAGCGCACTGCTGCTGCCGCAAACAAGCTCTCCTAGGAAGTGTTATTAATAGGATAATTAAGCAGACGGTAATGAGCTGGATTATGCCTAATTATGACAAGATTTGTTTTGGCATTTTGTCTTGTGAGGAGGCAGTGAAGTGGTAAAGTCTACCTTGGAGTTCATTATGCTGATGTGCGTGCACCTGAGTGCACAGGACAGGCATCAGGGATGCAGGTGGGGGGAGCGGGGGCACGGGCAGGCAGCGTGTGTGCCAGTGCAGATAGCTCGGTAGCGGACATCGGTGTTGTCACGCTGCCTCCACAAAACTGTCTAGTTGGCAGTGCAACAAGCTCTGACCCCCGAGAGGCTGCCAGGCCGAGAGACCTCCGTGTGCCAAGTGCTAACCTGGAGCTGTCAGGACATGTTTTCAAACGTGTGCATTGTTGTTCATGTTCAGGAAACAGTGTGAACCACTGGAGAGCGTTTCCAAGACACAGAACATCCACGTATGGCTCCTGGAGAGGGTTCTGTAAAGTACAGGTTGTCATGTGAAAAGAGGATATGCCTGTTGTCCATATCCACAGTACTTGAGTATTTCATCTTTATAGCATATAACAATGATATTATTTCTGTATGTATGCCCATATTAAACCATATCTTTTTAATATCTCCATAGTTTAATATACCGTATACATCCTCTTGCCAGCATCCTGTGCCACTGCAGATTATTCTGTCTCTAGGCAAAGTTGTACAACAGGTATGTTATTAGATATATTAGATATTATGCACATATCTCTGTAGTTTTATATTTTATTGCCCATTTTTGTTAATAAACATTTAAAACCGACCTTGTTTTGACTATCTTATCTTACAGTGTGATAATAATACTTCTTGTTGCATTTTCTTCATATGAAGAATATTTTATTGCATTTAGAGAATCTATTCCAATTTCCATTTATTACATTTCCCCGTTCGTCTAATAACGAACCCTGTTAAAGGAGAAACTGTGGCCACCATGCACAGCTGTTCAGTAACAGTCATTTCTTCCTGACAGCTATATACCTGGAGCTTCGTGTAAATCTGTATTTAAGATTAAAATGATTGTTTTGATGCAACAGATGTTTTTTTAAATGGAGTCTGATGGTACCAGGCAACTGTGGAGGAAATGAAGGCTCCTCACTAACCACGTTTCAAACCTGACACATTCTCCTGCATGTTTACTCCCTTTTGTGCCGTCACATTGTTAATTCTCTTCAAACAGAGCCTCTGCATTGGTGCCGGTTGTGTTTCAATTATTAATTCATAATGAAAATACCTTGCACCTACGATATCCAGTCTCTCCATCTTTACCAATTATTCTGCTCTGTGTGTAGTTGAAAAAGTCAATAAGTCCTCTCATCCTCCGAATGGACCTGCACGGCTGCTGCAAAACACATTTCTGATCTGGGAACACTGTGGCAAGAGTTCAGGTGAAGCCCTTTCAACATATTTAAGCATTTCTAAGTTAAATGATCACATTGAAATACATATAAAATATAAAATAGTTTTTAAAAAGTATCTTATCTCAGTCATTCAGGTCATGTATCATCAGAAGTTGCACAAGTAAACAGGATCCTATAGAGGAAACACTGCTAAAACGTTAGCATTTTAAATTTTATGCCGTCGTATCGTTTTTTTGTGAAGGGGAAGAACTATGTCCCTAAACAGGATGATTATCTTGATAATTTAATAAAAGTGCCTTACTCCTGGCTAGACATTGTCTGATTTACACATTATGCGGTGTGTTCCGGATAGGAAGGCCGTCCGTTTTCCACCTTTTAAGTTTGAACCTGGAGAAGACTTGGATGGGGTCGAACCGCCCTCGTCATGTTGCAAGCATAACACGTTTGAAAATAAATATCTGCTAATACGTTTTCAGAATCAACGGGAACCTCCTCTTCCTCCGACACAGACTGAACACACACACACAACACACACACACAAACATGTTACTGAACACAGAGTTTATACACCCACTCAATCACAGGAACGACAGTTAACACATGAACACACATCCATGTAAACTTCCACCATGAACACACACAAGACAGAGATCCAAACTCTGAACTTCTTACAACACACACGCCCAGACTTGGAGACTGTATGTAAATAAGCAAACCTGTTTTTTAGCTCCTAGTGTCGTTTTTTTTTTTTTTAAAACAAGAACAAAAACAGAGCGAGCCCTTCTCCCAGTGTCGCAGCCTCAGGCAGGAGAGGCCGTATTCTTTTTAATGATTTCACTGTGTTCCTGTCATCGTTTGAGGGGCCCCTCGCTTTGTCTCCTCCTCTTTACAGACCTGTCACTCGTGGGTTTGTTTTTTTTGGGGGACTTTAACTTGACTTACTGTAAAAACACAGTTGCCATTATTCTCCATCGAATGAGGCTTGTAGGGTGACGCATCTTAACAGAAGAAGATTTCAGGATTGAAAAATGTTAAAGTTAAGTAATCAGTTGAATTGTATTCTGATGATCAAGTGTAACATTGTGTAGCTTTTGTATAAAAAACAGGAATTGGAAATCATGGTCCAAATATCAAGCTATTTGGACGGAGCGTAAATCTGCCTTAAGAAGCGATAGCAGCCTGTGTGGGGAGTAAAGTGACTGTGTAGCCAATCAGAGCTGATGTTTGTTCACAATTTACTTGATTTGTTTTTGAATTCCTCAGACAGGTAATGTTTATTAAAAGGGTAACACTGAAAATGTTCCTGGTTAAAAATCTATTGTTTCTGACTTAAACTTCTGTTGCCATTTGACTTTTTTTTTTTTTTTTTTTTTTTTTTTTTAAAAGAAAATATGGAAGGATGCTGCTGTCACTTTGAATTCAGCAACAAGCAGAGGGAATAAGTGTTTGTTTGTGTTTGAATGTGAACTAATGAGTGCTGTTGAGTGTGTGTGAAATAGTATGAGCTGGCTGAGTAAAACGTGCGTTGAAAGATGTGTTGACACTGGGCTCCACCAAAATGAAGCCCTTGATGGAGGTGTTCTATGTGCCTTTAACAGACAAAGACAAGCAGTGGTCCAGGGATGAGCTTTGAAGAGGAAGACCGTCCGTTTTCCACCTTTTTAAGTTTGAACCTGGAGAAGACTTGGATGGGGTCGAACCGCCCTCGTCATGTTGCAAGCATAACTTGCAACTCCATAATTCAATTTTATTTGTATAGCGCCAAATCATAATATACATTATCTCAAGGCACTTTACATAGAAGGTCAAGATCCTAAAATTAAAAAACAATACATGTATTATACATGTAAAATACATACTGTACATCTTACAGGCATTGAGTTATACCTGATAACTAAAATCTCATAATTTTCCTTTACGCCGCTGTTTGAGTTTTTTCTTTTTATTAATATCGTGACATCCCTACTCTGCACCCATCTAAATAAGGCTCCTTCTCGACCACTGCACTCCTCTGAGGAATGTTGTCTGGCATTGTCATCCCCACATTCAAGACCCTCTTGAAGCATCTTCTCTTCCTCGAACATCTCATCTCCCAACACCTCCAACACTGAAGCATGTCCAACACTTACTGTGAACCTTTGAAAACACTTCTCAACTGATCTCCTACACTTTGTTTTAATAAACGGATCTAGCGCTTAGTACTTACTTCAATGTTTCTTTCTGTATTGAAGCTGCAGTGTTGTACCTCAGGTCTCTTTTGATGAGAGTTTCTGCCAAATGTGAATATGAATTTAATGATTCCCTCCCCCCACTTCAAACCAGTGAGAAGATTACAAGGAGAATTACAAGAGTAAATCTCTCGTGTGAAATACCCAGAACTTTGGCAGAACATTCTTGGATGAGGACTGCAGTCATTGACGTCAACATCAGTAGGTCCAACCATTCACCTGGATCTCCTCCACCTAATTTCTTTGTCAGTAAAACAATAACAATGTCTTTTCCATGATGGATTTATTTATCCTGAAACGTCGTCAGTGACAGTGATGACAGTGCATCGTCAAATTTATTAGAGCTGAGTTTCTTAATTCTCTTTAAAACGGTTTAAGCTTCACTGGGCCTGTGCAGCGCTTATGAAATTGTGCCAGTGTGGAGGAAAAAGGTGTCTTATGCATTTGCATTTACAACCAAGACAACACACTCTCTCTCTCTCTCACACGCACGCACACACACACACACGCACGCACGCGCACGCGCACGCACCACACACACACACACACACACACACACACACACACACACACACATTCACGCACACACTGCAATGCACATATCTTATATTAAAGCGCTCCATTCGCTCCTGCAGCTCTTGATAAGAAAGCTAAGTCTGGGATTTAGAGCTTTAGCTTATCATCATCTTTACGAAGCTTTCTCTGCAAAGTGCAGTAAGCATGGCCCAGCAATCTGCATAGAATTTACAGAGGAGGCGGGGGTGTGGGGGGAGAGGAGAGGGGTGGACATGGTGGTGGGGGGGGGGAACGGTGACAATAAATACGTTGGTCTGAAAACCTGTCTATTCAGAAACAGGTGGATTTACATTCCTCAGGAATCAAAGCCGGCTCGGTGAGTAAAACCTGGTCGACTGCTGTGGTATTTATGAACCAGACTGGCAATGTGTGTGTGTGTGCACGCGTATGCGTTTATGCATGCGTGTGTTAGAGAGAGTCATCATACTGCACACAATACACATTTAATTCCTCAACACACAGAGCTCAGTTCTGTAACAGGGGACTTTTCATTTACTCAAGAAAAAAAAGCAAAAG
Source organism: Hippoglossus stenolepis (assembly GCF_022539355.2). NCBI lineage: Eukaryota > Metazoa > Chordata > Actinopteri > Pleuronectiformes > Pleuronectidae > Hippoglossus > Hippoglossus stenolepis. The sequence goes on from NC_061483.1 coordinate 7,004,410, forward strand.
ATGAGATTATTGGAGAAAGCTCATTTCCTGCTAAACTTGGACTCTGCTTTCCCAAATAAAATTGCTTTTATTCTTCACAACATGTGTTCGCAGAGATTAAGGCCCTGTAATCTTGCAAGGGCTTAATAAGACTCAGTATGCGGAGTGCAGGCTAAAACAGAAAATGTGGAACGAGCCTCGCTTAGCTCTGTTCTACCCAATGACTTTAATCCTGTTTATTAAATTATAAAGAACCTTAAAGGATAAAGATAAAGAATACTGAGTCGAGGATTTAAATGATTCAGGGTTTTTTTTTCCCTTCCTGTCTTAGTGCGAGTTATTTGATAGCACTGGATCATGTTTAAAGATGGCAGCAGGCAAGAGCTGTGACAGACTTTGTTTTTACACATGGAGCTCTCTCCCCTCTAAGTACAAACCTGCATTAAGGACGTACTCGGCCTTGGCTGGGTTCTGATTCGTGGGTATTAAAGTGTAAAGTGTTTCCCACGTGCTACTAATCCCGAGTGTCACTGATCCCTTTGACAACTTTGAAGTGTCGACACAAGAAAAAAGGGACATTTAGTGTGTGTGTGTTGAGATGTTTGCTCACATCGCAGAAGGCATCTATGTAGATCTGTTAAACCAACACATTAAAACAAGGTAATATTGACCTCGTGCATACGCTGTGTAAGCATCATCGTGGAATTGTTTTTCAATATCACACCAAAATGTACGTAAAACAGTCCGAGCCAGATATAAGAAGATTACACATAAGCTGTGAGAGTTAATGGCCAAGAGAGGGAGTCTCTATGCAAGCTATGTGGACTTGTGAACTTGTCACTGAGAAGTTCCACTGAGCTATTGGGCTAAGAGGATTGCAGGCCACTAATCCAAATCAAAAGACACACCATGTGAATTATTACATTCTGAGACAGATTATTTTACCCCCAGATTAGGGATTCAAACCAGCCAAATCTCCTCATGTCTTGCCTGATGAGGAGAGGAATACGCATTCCAGCGTTTTCTCGTGCTGCTGTTGTCGTATTTCAAGCCATCACGTCGAGGGTGATCACGATGAGCCCCTGTAAAATCACCACGATACAACTCCTCTACAAAACATCCAGGAGATGGAGAAAAGCCTGAGGTAGTAAGAACTGTTGAGAGCACTGCAGCCACTTTCCTCCGTAGAAACCATGTTCTTCGATAATGTTTTTGAACACACCAACTCTGACATAGAGTAAACGCCTTTTCCCTTTCATACTTTGACTCGGTGCAGTCTTCTCCTAAGCGATAGGTGTCGCCGCTGACAACTGTGCACGCTTCTCCTGCCTCGACAAACGTAGTTTCCAAACAACAGAATGATTTCTTTTCAGAGGGCTGTGCTGATTGGCCACGTTACAACATGTGTATCTTTCAGCAGGTCTTGTATGCATGATTTATTTAAAACACAATGTAACGTGAGCTAGCAGCACGGCAGACACGGAGCTGGGGCCAAAAAAAGAGGCCCGGATGTCAGTAGTCTGCCAGATATTCTCAAAACTAAAGTACCTGTCAAACAGAAACAGTTATCATTGACACAGTAGAGCAGTCGACAACATGCTTGTGAGGTAGCAAGCCATGGAGAGAGGTGACTGAGTCGGTCACATTCTACCTTGTTAAGGATAAAGCCATGCACAACATGAGACTTAAGATTCCTTAGATGCACAGTGAGATCAACTTTTAATATCCTTTCCTAATAAACCTTTGATATCATGTTTAAATGATTCAAATAGAAGAATCCAGAAGCTGGTTTGAGTCTGGATATTCTCCACAGTACAAGATCGCAAATTCAGAATGTGATTGTATGTTAAAAACATTGCGATATGATTTTTTTTCCCGAAGAATGTCCACCACTCTTACTACAACCATTTAATCCCCAGTGGTTAAATTGAATATTGCTCTGTGTGTAAAACTACAAATTAGCCTTTAATGTGCTTCTGCAAACTTTGAAGTTACGAGATTTTCACCCAACAGCATCTTAGTTATACGAGTCAATACAAAAGTGTGAAAGAGATCAACTGCAAGCCGGAGAAGGTATTTTTGGCAGCCTGTGGAGAGAGGAGTAATCCCCCTGGATCATTCTTTCTGTCGCACTTTGTAGACAAGAGGAGTCGGCAGGAGATTGAAGAAAACACACGGGGGGTGGGGGGGGGGACAGAGACAGTGTGTTCTCACCAAAGTATTGGATATTTTCTGTCCAGTGTCTGGACTGAGAATCGTCCATAAAGAGCTTTTTAACTAGATCCTGTCGTCTTTCTTCCCAGTCGGCCTCATGTCAGGAGCAACCTACAACATGGATGAGAGTACCCACAGACTCACAGCCTGTCTGTGAGCGATTAGCTGCTGAGAGGATTTACTTTAGCTGCAGAGGCACCGTGTAACTTACTGTGTGTGTGTCTGTGTGTGTCCGTGTGTGTGTAGCCTCACATCGAGCATTTGTTTACAAGATGTCAGGTTAAGTGGTCATTGTTTGCCGCATTCTCCTCGTTTGCTGATGCTCATTAGCCGCTGCAGAAACATATTCACACATTTTTTGAAATCGCAGACTTAGATTCGTAGATTTATTCACATGCAGACACACATCCACACACGCGCCCACATAATAGCACTCCGCTGGAAAGAGGTGGAAGCTGAGTGACAGTTCAATTCTTTTCCTTTTTGCAAGAAAATCACACTTAATTTAACAAGATCCGCCGGGGAGAGGGGGGATTTCTGAAGATGCCACAAGCGAATTAGAGGAAAAGTGTGATTTCTGACCCAAGACTCGAGGACTGCAGCCTGATAAATGGAAGTCAAATTGAATGTGATTTTTTTATATATCTAAGCTGTGAGATGTGAAGAGACGGTTTGTTATTACAGCTTTAAGGTAAGTGGTTTGGGGATGTCAGTGTAACCTTGACAACTTAGTCATATACAAGGCAGAAAAACACAAAGTACTCCCTCTTCTCTGTTAAATTTAAAGTTGCCATTGTTTTGTTTTTTATCCCCTGGCGTAGACTACCGGGGGATATAGTGCTTGTAATCATTTTGATTCCAGAGCAGAACTCAAAAACCTTTTGAAACTTATTCATAAAACTACAGAAATATTCTAATCGGATAGTGAAGTGGTGCCTTTTGAAATTTTTTGGTTTGTAGACTCTTGTTTTTGTAGACTTTCACACCCGACATGTTCGGTGTCACTCAAATGAGTTGGCTTGTCTTTTTGTGATGATTTTGACTCAGGGCGTTTTCACACCTCAAAGTGTGGACCGAGGTTTGATCTGGTTAGTTTTGGTTTCACATTACAATTCAGGGACTGCACCGAAGAATTTAGTATGACATACATACATCTTGTAGATATGACACGTGTCCCAAAACTGGACATTGATTTTGTCGTAGTCATTTGAATAAAGAACATTAACAAACCAGTTAATATAGTTAATTTACGACTTTAGTATCATCATGTTATTACTACGAGCTTCTCCAACTGCAGGACTCAACACTAGATTAAACCTTTACTCCTTATTCTAATTCTGTTGTTTAAACCTTTCACAACTTCCTGCATTTGGTACGAAAGTCTGACCAATTCAACAAACTGCAAACAAACCAAATCATGGTTCAGTTTGATCCGGACTGAGACCAACTCTTTTGGTCAGAGTGAACTTTGGTCCGTTGGTCCAGACTTGGGTCCGAGGCACCTTTCACAGCTGTTGGTTTGGTTCAGACTAAACTGAAAAGGTCCAAAGGTTTAGATGAGGTCGGTGTGAGAGCTCCTTCAAACTCCTTAGTAGAACCAACAATTAGACAAACACCGTGTGAAAAGGAGGATCCAGTTCCAAGTGGACAACTGCTGTGTTTTTTCCTTAATGGAGTAAAAAGTATCTGTTCAGCTTGTGTCCTTGTTTGTGTTCTGAAGCAAAACTGCAACACAAAAGCACAAAAACACCAGAAGAAAAAGCAAAATGTCAATCATCTCTCACTTTATTTATGTTTCTTGATTAATGTGAATGTCGGGGAGCTGCTGCAGTCACTCTCTGATTGGTGAGTTTTTTCCCTGATTACATTTACATATATATGCTGGTGCTGTGTGTGTGTGTGTGTAATTTGATCTAATGAAGGTCTGAGGATCAAAATTTAAATAATAACTTTGAATGTAAGACTTATTGATCTTACATCAGTCTATAAAACTGATTGCAATCAAACTCGTGTGCAGATCTTCATACAAAAGTGAAACATAGGGACCACACAGTCACTGTCCCATAATAATATTACAGTGGAGGACGACTCCTTATCAATCTCTTACTAGCAAATAAATATTTTATTCAAATTTAATTGAACTGCCTGTTCAACCTTCCTCTTTTTGACTATTCTAGCATCTGCTGTTAAAATAAATGTGGGTAGTAAAGATACTGTTCTATCTTGTCATCACAGTGACATCCACACACACACACACACACACACACACACACACACACACACACGCACACTGCCTCATTCTTCCATCTAAATATGATCTATTGTCTTTTTTAAATGTATGTTCCCATCTTTCATAATAATGCAGTCAAGTGTGATGTTAAATCAACAGCTTTCTAAATGTTGCATCAGAATTAAGTAAACTCAGCGGAGCCTCCAATGAACATAAGCAGTGTCCAGTACAAATACCTGCAGGACACAGAGCTATCCATCATTTGTGTAGTTCCATCATTTGCATCCTCTACTTTAACACTGACAGTTACAACGAGTACAAACAGTCACTCTGGTATGAACACACACACATACACACACACACCACCCATCACTCCATGCACAGACTTGCCCTTTAAATCATCTTCTGCAATATCCGTCTGTGTAAGAGGAACTCAAACCTGTCTGTGTGTGTGTGTGTGTGTGTGTGTGTGTGTGTGTGTGTGTGTGTGTGTGTGTGTGTGTGTCTACGTCAAACTCTGGGACTTGGGATGTTCATTTAAGACTTTGTACTTTTCTGACCACTGACAGGATGAATGCAAACAGTGTGCTTTGGATGCACCTTCTATTTGCATAGATAGCAGATGGCTGCAGGTAGATCTTCACATAAAACACTAAATACGGCAGGATGTAGTGACACTGATGCAGGAACTGAGGTGTGTGTGTGTGTGTGTGTGTGTGTGTGTGTGTGTGTGTGTGTGTGTGTGTGTGTGTGTGTGTGTGTGTGTGTGAGAGGGGTCTTTGCAAATAAATGTTTGACAGCTACAAGCTGAAAGAACTGTCACAAACAGACAGGCGAGCAAACAGTGGGAACCCCAGACAGAGAGAAGACAGTTTCTTTCACCATGTACACAGCCCTGAACAATGCCCCCACCAAGAGTCACTCATGTCAGCCATTTTTATTACTGGTTCAATCTTTCCTCTGTGGTTTCCATGGCTCCCTCAGAAGCATGTCAATCATGCACAATTTCCTCAGTGGGAGGGAGCTGACACAACTGTGCTTCAACAATCGTTGTTGTTGTGTGTGGGCGGTGCTGACGGGAGGAAAACCGCTGTGACCACAGTCAGAGGTTGTTGAATATACGCAGCACATTTTACAGACTCCTTTATAATGCACGTATGCATGATGCTGTTAATTTAGTGTTGTGACTGGGAGAGGAGACATATGATGTGTTTCTCTCCTCGTGTGTTACTGTGTGTAGGTTTGTCGTGAATGGAAAAGTTCTGCAAAGGTAAAAAGCCTGAAATGCTTCTTCAGTAGTATGATACATGATGATTTCCCTTGTATGTGAATTGCACACTTAGCCACTAGTCGTTGGTCATGTCCAGAATCATTATAATCCATCCCATATTATTCCACTGAGAAAACATAGAGATGAAGCACAATGTATTATTTAAACCTTATTATTATCAACTTTATTCATTATTATTTAAACCTGTCATCGGTAAAAATCAAGGTCATTGTTAAACTAAAATTCTGTGGAAAAAAGTGGGGACTCCACTTTTGATTAATGTCATTAAAACTTGAAGAGTTGAGCAAGTGTGCTTGTGACCAAAAGGATGCTAGTTCAATCTCTGGACTGGATAAATCTGAAGCAGCACTCACAGCCTCCCTCTCATTACCCTCTCTGAGTTGCCCTTGGGCAAAGCACTTATCCCTTGGCTGCTTGAGCTGTTTGAGCTCTGCAGACTGTGGTTGTTCTGGGAACCAGTGTGAACAGTTTTCCTTTATCAAGAGTAATTTAACACTAGATGCCTCTTTTGATTTGGTGTAATAACATGCACATTCCCCCTTTTACACTATCGAATGATCCTGGTCCCATTTTACACTGTTGATTGCAACAGAAGTTATTTTCTCTCTTCCATAGAAAATCCATTAATTCCAAAATAATCCAATAATAATCATTGTAGAAAATCCCACAGTTCAACCTTAAACAGACCACGTTTTCTTTAATAAAGGAATCATTGCTCTCAGCAAGACTTTCTACTTTTTATACTAATAAGGGAATTTTTTAGAATAATATTGTTGATCTAAAACTTGTATCTCAAAATCTCTTTTCACAGATAACAGTCAAGTGATTTTGAAATTAGAAAATTGAAGATCTGACAAACATTGGGCTCATGTCTGAAGATTATGTAACAAAGATAAAGTTACACAGGTTTTCAGATGGAAGCAGAGAGTTGGAACATGTTCAGTCTGTAGATTTGGAGTTTGAATATTTGCCTTTTTATAATTACTCCAATTCACATTTGCGTGCCCACAAACTATCAGTGATGAATTGTCTCCCAGCAGGGACAGAGCACAGAGAAATCACACAGCGAGTTATTGTTTTTCAAATATATTATTAAATATTAAAGCTGTGATTTACATCTGGGACTCGAGCTGTAACTGTAGCTTCCAGTGCAGGCGTCTGGACGTTAAATGTTTCACTTCTATCATGTAATCAGCTGTTTGAAGTAAAGTCTGATCTGATGGAAACAGTCCAGTGATGCTCTGACCAGCACTTTGTGCGATGGCCCCACTTCGCTCTGTGGTTTCTCTTTGTTTTAATCACGGTGCCTGTCTGTGCTGCTTAATTACCAGGACCAGTGTGGCGTCCACGAGGTGCCTGAGGTGAAACCTGCATGACGCAGTGGCCAACAGCCAGGCACAGGGATTTGGCCATGACGCTTTCTCTTTTTCATCCCAAAGTCTTTGTTTATGTAAAAACAGTAGTGAGCCCTTTACCCCCAGATTACTCCCTGCTGGGAGGATAAAGACACACACACACAGCCTGGGAACAGGCCCTGGTCCATGGCCAGCTCAGTCCAGGGATAAAGAGATTGAAGCACAGAGACAAGAGGCTTGACTACAAAACATCGAGCCTTTGCCACAAGGTTCTCACTTGTTTGCTCTCAGTTTGAACACTGTGGCATACAAGTGTGCATGTTTAATATTCACAATGGAATTCAGAATTCAGGGAATGGGCTGTATTTGGTATTTGTTACAATTCCTTAGTTTTTCGAGCGCCCAAAATGGAGAAGTCTGGAAAAGCTTGTCACAAGCTGTGTTCTGGTACTGACGGGCAAAATACACAGATATTCTGAATCAACAATTCAGTCACATGCATCACTAACTGTCAGTTCCACCATGTCTTGCGTTTTCAGGTGTGTTAGTACAGACAGGAGTTATTATTGATATGGTACAAAGATTCTTGTGTGGATGGAGATTGTTTTAGTTTTAAAACAGAAATTCTAAACTATTGTGGATGTAAGATTAAACCTGTGGTAAGTGAACAAGTCGCTCTACCTCCTGAGTCACAACCGCTCCCAAGTCGTGACACTGGGTCGGGCTTGTGTTAAATTGAAAATATCCTCACATCAGATTTATACTCATACCTTTACTGACTTTTTGTAAATATTTTTTTGTCTTTAGAGCCATAGTTCCTGGTAAGCACAATCTATAAAACTCTCTTTCACACACACACACAGTGCTCATCTCTTATAGCAGAGGAAACTCATTCAGCACCTTGGACAGTGCCTATTTTCCCAGAGCAGAAAGGGTGCACATGCCGTGTGGTCGAGTTCTCTCCTCTTTGGGCTTTCAGATATCTGCCAATAATCCCTTCAAATAAATATCTTGACCAGAAACAGTTGATCTGCAGTCGTGTCTGTTTTAGGAAGTTTACAGCACAAAGGAAATTCATTGGAATCGGCTCCTCAGGCCAGTATGAGACACAGTGTTTAATCACTGTATATGTGGGTTAAACCGTTTTTTCTTACCAGTGTAAAAAACATTGAGGTCATACACAGTCTACTCACATGACAGTTAGAATAATGAGTGACTCTATGTGACTTGTAATGAACTGAAGAGATATTGATTACTGGAGAGATGATGCTTAAAGACAAATCCATAATTTCTTAGAAGGTCGTCTCATACATCATCTGAATGTGTCAGGATGTTGTGGTTTCTGACTAATCAATGAATAACCACCAGCCTCTCCTTCACTAAAAAGTACTTACGAGCCTTTAGTGAGATATGAATCGTACATTTTCAACATCCATCCGTGCATGGAAGTTATTTCAGTGCGTCTGGGAAACACTTATCAGTTTATATCTTTGGCTGAGCAGTGATACGTTTCCAATGATGACGCATGTTTTCAAATCCAAAGTAAAACCTGGAGAGTTACAATTTGTTTATTTGTGTATTTTGTCAATCAAAATGATAAATTGTAAAAGTTATTACGTTTGAATCAGGATTAAAACTGATCAATTAGAAACAATATCTGTAATCAAGAGTGTTATAGATAAAAATCTGTCAATATCAGTATCAATGTGTTAATAATCCATTACTGTTCAGGCTTTACTTACTGTTGTAAGTTGCCTGACGACTAAAACACTGTCTCCCTTCTATTTGCTTTAACAATCCTCTGTTTACATTTCACAATAAGACTGTTGGCAGTGTGAGGCACCTGCCTCCCTGTCCTCACTTCATCTCCCACCACACTGAGCTTATCCAGAGCTGATGCTTTATTCTCTCCAGCACCTCGTTTAATACCTGAGGGACGTGTAGTACGACTTGACCTCACCTACTTCTCAGACACGACAAAGCCAGTCCATGTGGCCTTCAGTGCACCCCCCCCTAATCCTCCTATATAATTACAAATACCTCTCCCCTCAGACATCTCAGCAATCTCCCAGCAAACACACAGGAGGCTGGAGGCGGGTGGTGGCAGAAATCAGATTAGGAGGCCTCTCAGCTTCATCAAGTGTACCCCTATCAGAGACTAAAGACACTTAAACAGTACATGGACACACACGCACACACACACACACCAAAGTACATTCTTTCTCCCAGATACACACAAGGCTAACAACTGGGACAAAGAGTGAAGAAGAATGAGCTGAAATAAATAAATAATTGTGTTCAACAGCCCTCCGACAGTTTGATAATGATTGTCGGCATCGCTGATTGACCGATAAATTCATGCAAATGAAAACCTTTTTCAGACGTCCACTTAAATTGCTGTTTATCTCTCCCACTGGGATGGAGCCGTGGAAGGAGGGTTCCCAATCACCCACCCATCCGTGCTTGAAGCCTCTGGAGGGGAGAGAGGAAAAAAAGAGGGGGGAGGCTTAAGTAAACAGAAGAGAACAAATGAGCTCTGTGACAGCTCAGCAAGCACTGCCTCCCTCCTTGCCTGTCTGAATGCCTGTCCTTTGTTGGTGGCTGAATAGGGGGCTAAATATCCCTTGAAATCAGAGCCAGAGCCACCTCTCTGGATGCTATATTCTGAGGCCACAGCCTTTCACATGCAAATGGCAGTGGGTGAGGATTGGTTCTTCCCCGGTGGTTGCTGGGCTATAATGGACATCACATTTGGGGTCAGAGGAAGAGTAATGGGGAAATATTTGGGCTTCTCATCTTCAGTTAGCTTTTGGAGCCTTTTATTGTCCTTTGGGTTTTTTGCATTGTGTGTTTATTCATGCTGGATTGATAAGATCTCATTTTTGAATGGGGGGGACCAGATGGTGTCTCATGAGCTGGTGTGTGGTGTGGCAGGAGGAAGGGTTCGGTGCGAGAGTAATGCTTGGTTACAATTCACTGAAGGATTAGTGTGTGTGCGTTTGATGAGGACACGGCCATGTGTGTGTGTGTGTGTGTGTGGGCTCGTGCATGTGTGCGAGTGTGTGTGTGTGTGTGGCTTGGCAACTCATTCATTAGGACCTACATCACCAACTAATACCCTCTGTATTCCCTAAATGGGTCGGGTCATCAAAGCACGAGCTCACAATCTGTGGTGACTTTGGTCTGATGTTGTTGGACTGAACACACACAAGCTTCTAAACACCTGCTCAAAGCTAAAGTGACAAACAGCTACAATTACACATCCTTATTCTGAGGCTCCTTTTCACACAGGTGGAAAACAGCATTTTGCTTGAATGACTTCCATCCAAACCAGTATTTTTGGATAGTTTGTAAAGTGTTGTGGCCAAAAGAGAAGGAAATGTGTTATGTGGCCAAATAGGCAGTGATTCACATCAATGGCAACACAAAATAAATTCAAAAGTCTCCAAATGTTTGTCTCTTCTCTTCCTGCAAATCCCACAACTATATTTGTAAAGACATTTCTCATCATTTTCACAGATTTTTTAAAAGTCCTTTCCCGTCTGCACTGCATCATCTACTGTGGATTGTTGGGTCCTCTAGTGAGTTTTCTGTGTATGTTGAAGTTCTGCAAAGTTAAAAAAAAACAAAGTCCACAAAGGAAGCTCCTCTTCCCCCCCTGAAAACACTAGACCTGAAGATTCTCCTCATCAGTGGCCCGGCTGAAGTATCGGTGAGAGCAAGCGCTAAAGCGAGAGTGGAAGCCAACATTTCATATACATGCTGGAAGCTGTTGACCAATCACAACAGAGCGAGTCATCTGACCAATCAGAGTAGACTGGGCTTTATCAGGAGGGGGGCCTTAAAGAGACAGGAGCTAAAACCAGGTGTTTGAGACAAAGGCTGAAAGGAGGAGCTGCAGCGATGGACAGGCTGAGTAAAGTGATGTGTTTTCTGAACGTCAGAGCTTTTAAACACTTTCAAGTGATATTCCAAATTAAAATTATGAATCTGAATATGAGCAGAATATGTCTTCTTTAAGAAAAGCACGATTCCAGTTTATTAAAATCAGTCAGTAAAACAGAAGGTAATGGAATAAAATATGTTCAAAACAATCTGTCAATCCAAGGGTTTTCAAATGGGGGAAACTCACAATATCCTCAGCTTGGTAGTTGTCTCGGAACAAAAGGAGCCATACAATTTTGTGCAGCCTTGAATAATCCTTGACTAGCACTCAACAGTTTGCCTAAGAGCAGCCGGAGCATTGGCTTTTTGTCTGTGGCAGAAATGAGGGCAATTACCTGTGTCCTCTGTCATCTGGCTGCGGACAGGCTGGAAGAAAGAATATGAAGGGCTGCTGCCTAAGTACAGCTTCTCTCCATCAAGTCATGACGCACACTTTTTGTTTGGTCACGACGGAATAACAGAGGTCATCAGGTCAAGGTGAACACGACCTGATTTAAACATAGAGAGACATTGTCATCTCTGTAATGATTTGTATGAGAGCTTCTCCACTCACTTCTCTTCAAATCATAATATACATTATATCAAGGCACAGAAGGTCAAGACCTTAAACATGATAGAGAAACAGAACAGTTCCCACAATGAGCAGCACTTTGTCGACATGTGCAAACATTTGCTATAGACGTTACAGTCGGAGGATACAATGTTAAAGAGCTCAACAGTAAACACATGAATTGACACAGAAAATGCAACTGGAGCATTTCTGTTTCCATACGTCTCAGTTTTTCTTTAGGTCTCTGTTTTATGAGCTGGAGAATGAACATAACATAATTGATGTTTTTTTAACCCTAAATGTACGAGTGTTGGTGAATAGGAATCATTACTGTCAGACCAGGAACATGAAGCCAGTAAACATCTCAGTTTGTTGCTATTTCTGACGCTGCCTCTTAATTGGAGCAGAGTGGCACATTTGAATTAATTTGCATTTTGAGTGAAGGAGACTGAGCTCGGAGATAAATACACGTTGTTGAGACGACGTTCGGCAGATCCTGTTTTAAGTACTGCACATAATTCACTGTCAAATGTCACACAAGTCAAATTGTGATATACATGTAACCACCTTCCATATATAGTCACAAGTACAGTAATCAGTGAGCTGCATCAAGTGAAAGGGAAGTGTCGGTGTGCTTAGAGAACGTATGATTACTCCTTATATATGCTGTTACAGTGACAGAAGTCTATGTATTCAACAGGAGAACAGATTTAATTATGCTACCTTCTCTCTCTGCATATCTTCACTCGTGTTGCCTTTTGGAATCAATCGCTGTTTTCAATCCAAAACAAGTCGTTTGTATGAAATACGTTGATCCATTAAATGTTTGAGAAACTCTCTGGTCATAAAAAGAGAAGAAAAAAAAACGCTGACTAAATTTACATGGACACTAATATTCCTACTATTGACCTTATTCAGAATAAGACATTATTTTAATTATGGTTTTTACATGAGTTGCTCATAGAATTTTCCTTTCATATTCCTGTTTGCATGTTACAGAGCATAGTGGGATTATGACTCATGTCTACGTTCTTCTGCCTGCACTAACCCAACCTGAAATATATGATGCTAGCGTTTACCATTTTGTGTGTTGTCTTTCTAGTTTTGCAAGAGCTTCAACTTCTTTTTATTTTTCCATCTCTTTACACCCAGAACATGTGACATCAAGCAGTCGTATGTCGATGTCACAAAATGCTGGGAAAACTCCAACAGGTCGTTGTAAAGTAATTAATGTACATCTAGAAAAATGCTGTTAACATGGCATTATATTATTGGTATCCACGCAAACGTGGTTAGTGAGAGGGATTTCCAGGGACATTACTTTCGTTCTAAGTGAAGTATTGATGTTGTTTGTGGACGTTTCTTTGGCAAAAACCTTCGAGGCACCGATTAGCCTCAGTGTTCTCAGATGTTCTGCACATTAAGACACTTTAAGTGGTTTGGATTGAAACTGAGTCAAGTTTAGTTCTAAAGTGAAAAACGTTTATACGTCTCCGTTACACATGATGATCAAGGCCACACAGCATCATTGTAAACAGCTTCTCAATATATTTTTAGTTTAATTGTCATATTTAATCATCTCTTATAATTAAACTGTAATAACTGTCGTGTCCTATGAACAAATCGCAAATCTCATTTTATCCAAGCACTTCTCAGAAATACAAGTGCATTTCAAAATTAAGCTCTTTTCCATTGTTCAACTCTGATCCCAAATCTGCCGCCTGCAACACGGCAGCCTGAACCGTCTCTTACCCAGTGTTCTGCTCTGTGGTGACCGTGTCTATACCTGGAGTTCTCAAACTAAATCGGGGAAGGCAGCGTTTCCTAACTTCTCAGGTTTAGTGGCTCTAACACTCCGGAGTCGTGTGGGTGTTTATCTGCAGCAGATGAGAATGAAGTTGGTCAGACGTAGCCTCAGTGAGTCGGACCTATTCACGACAGATGAGCGCCCGACCTCACTGATGTGCTTGTGGGTAAATTGGAGCAAATCCCTGCAGCCATGTTCCGAAACACTGTGGAAAACCAGAAAGCAGAAGAGTGGAGGTTGTTACAGCAGCAGATTAATGCCCACTGGTGAGATGTCCACATACTTTTGGCCACATAGTGTATAATCAATTTGTGTGTGTGCGTATTTGAGTGGTAAACTCTACTCCAACCCACAACCTGTATATGCATTCACACCTGTGCACGCTTTGCCTTTCTCTGACACACACACACACACACACACAGACAGACACAGACAGACACACAAAACCCTTTTGCACTCGTCCCGAGGACAATAGCTGTGCAGTGAGGTGAGACTGCAAGAGGAAAAGCATTTATCCTGGTGGAGTAGTGCTGATGACCTTCCCCGCCAGCTCTCTCTCTCGCTCTCTTTCTCTCCAGGGGCTAAAACAGGAAGCTTTTGTGTTGCCTGGACAGAGTCACGGTGGGGCAGGGGGCGGCCGGGGGCAGGGGGGGCAGGCGAGCGGGTTAGCGGCGGGCGGACCGCTGTCACACCACACACAGCTTTTTCAGGACACAGGCTGTACTTTTGACATGTGTCTACTGACATTACCCATGATGCCGCCCCTCCTCCCCCTCTCCCCTGGCTGGGGTTGTCTCCTCGCCTCACAGGGGTAATGGTGTGTGAGACAGGTCGAGAGAGGGAGAGGGAGAGGGAATACGCTGTGCATGTGTGACAGAGAGAGAAACTCAGACTGAGAAACAGAAGAGTCACTGAGGGAGAGGAAGAGCTTTTTGCTTCTGCACTTCTAGAAATGACTTGTTTTCAATGACACAATGTCACAAGCAGAACAAACTGTGATTTGCTGTTTACATTCACTGTTTTCAAACAGACGTACTAATGTCCACATTTCCATAAGAATCATTGTATGTGTGAACTTGTGTTTCTCTATTCACATGAAGGCTTTTATTCCCTCACATCTCTACAACATCCACCTTCTTCCAAAGATTCACATTTATTATGACTTGACAATTCAAGAGAGTTTTATTTATTGTAAAGTTTGTGTCATTAGTTTTTACCTCATTGTTAAAATACCACTATGTCCTTATTCTGCTTTCATCACCTCAACATCAAGTTATTTTACTGTTTCTTTTTTCAGGCACAAGGAAGCAGAAAAAGCCTCTGATGTTACAGTTACCACTATTTTCAAGTCAAAACTTTGTACTTACAGTCATTTAGAAAAAAGATTGAACACAACATCACTCATCACAGTCTCTACAAAATCATTCCTAAACCTATTATTAGAAAAACCTCTAAAACCTGATGGGTTTCTCTGCCCCTGAATCAGATTGAACATGAAACCACTGCAGAGACTCAAACCTCTGACTTCTATTGTACATTTTCAGCCAGCGGATGTTATTCAGACATCTGGAGCGTCTCTTCTTTTTGTCTCCCTCTGTTGGGGTTTGGGACACGTCCACCATGTCTGTCCCTGAGCTTCTATGTGTTTTTGTGTGTATGATCACATCTCACACCTTTCAGTCAAGGACAATCTCCAAGCAAATGCTAACTTGAGGCTCAGAATGAACACTTAGATATCAGTCCCCTAAACATGACAGGTTTCTTTTTCCACCATGATCAGTTAATTATTCTCAAGAAAATCTTTAAGATCTGTGTAAGATCTTTCCCTTTGTCCAGATCCGCCCCATAATGTATTGGGTATCTGTCTCGGCTCATGTTCTATCCATCCACCAGGTTTCATGGAAATACATTCAGTAGTTTTTCTCGTATTTCTGCTGACAAACAAACAAACAAAGAAACGGGTGAAAGCATCTTCTTGGTGGTGGAAACAACAATAAGTGAAATGATCTTGGTTTCCATGGCTACGACCTTGCAGCCGACTCCGTCTTCAGTTCAGTTGTACTTCCACTCGGTTGATAGTCAGTGAGGTTCAGTTCAGGACAACACCAGCGTGTACCAGTCCTGCACGTGAGGTTAATGGCTCAGCCGTCTATTATTTGTTATCAGACTGTTTCTGTGGCTTTCACTGTCTTTCTGTGGCGCTGTGAATCACAGCTGAGCTGAAAAATGTCCGTCTCATTGGCCGGCAGGGAGCTGCGTCGCTAAAAGCTCCTGATTGTCCCGGTGTCAGAGGTGACTCCGTTTCCTGTGGTCAGTTCGCTTCATGTGTTGACAGAGATTTGCTGTGTAGCTTCAGTGTTTGTGTCCGAGGGTTCAATCCCCTGCACATCAGTCCTTCTGTTCACTCAGGACTTAACACGCTGGTGCATTGTGACGTGTCAGCGTGCAATTAACCGTGTCAATGCACGATCAGGTCGGATCATGCAGCTGTTGGCTCGTTCGGCTGTTGAACGTTGTCAGTGTGACTAACAGAGCGAGAGTTAAAGGTCTCTGCAAACCAAGTCCGTATTTGTGTTTGAAATTGTTGCAAGTTTAAAAATAATACGACTCTTTCATCCGTCATTTAGGTTTTTTAGAACAGGTTGAATTTGTCCACAGAGTTGTCCGAGCTGTTCAGGTTCAATTGGATGAATTTGTTTACTTCTTTTTAACGTGTGATCCCAGTGTAGCCAGTAGCGTCTCAAACTGGACCACCGACATCCTGCAATAGACTTGAAAATGATCGGAATAATTTCACATCTCCGTGATCAGAAGAGGAAATTCTTGTTTGACGGCTTCTCAGGATCGGATGGACCCAATGTTTCTATTTCTACACAAAATCATCCTTACTGCTCAACTGCTTTTTTATCTCCTACTGAATAGAATAATAAAACACATCGGACTCAGTTTGCAAGGTTTCTGTGGATGATGATTTTTATCGGCTGACAGATTAAAAAAAAAAGCAGGATTTGCTGTTCAGAGACCTTAAACCTCTCAAAGCTGACCTCCAGGGAGATGTTTGTTTGCATGACCCTGTTGAAACTTGTCCAAAACAAACAACATGATAGTTGAAACGTTTTTTTCTTTTCATAGCAGAAAGCCAAGGCTTCTACCTCAACACGTTCAGAGCTCGTGACGTGTTAAGAAACATTTTGTTTGTGTATCTAAGTGTAGAAATCTTTTAGATCAATATGTTTAGCGTGTATATTTAGATTTTTTAGATTGCTGTATTCATTTATAATACAATTTAATTTCCTTTCTCATTTACTATGGTTTACTGACTTACTTAATCTTTTATCTCAGGTTCTACAGAGATATGAAGTATTAATTCAGGAACTGACACAATCACGGTCGGTAAAAACACGGATGTTGACACTGGAACATTGTTTCACATCATATTGCAGAGATCAAAGAGTTCAAAGGGTTGATCATCAGCAACAGAAGGAGTTGATTGTTTGATGAATTTTCAAACCGAATCCAGTTCTAAATCAGTTTTTTATTGAGTCTGGTGTTTTGAATTCTTTCTGATCGGACTCTCCTTCCTCCGCTGCTCTGAATGAGCTGTTCTCCTTTTGTCTCTGTCGTTGCACAAAGCCCATAGAAATCCCAGGAACAGGCTCACACTCTTTTCTCCTGTCACATTAACTTGGCACCTCACTTTCCTCTGGCTCTTTAACCACAGTGAACCACCCAAACAAATGACCTGTTCATACAGCACAATGACCCCCCCGCCCCCACCCCCACCCCCGTGTCAGCCTTCCGGCTTCATTTCGCTTCTTCCTCTTTGCCATGACCTCTTCCAACCTTCCTCTTCTTCCTTCCTCTTCGTTTGTTTTCTTCTGAAAGTTTGTTGCTTTTCGTTACGAGTCAAAACTGATTTAATTATGTTGCATGCGTTAGTTTTATTAGAAGGAACTTTAAATAACTTCCATAATAACACCTGTTCTATTTCCACGTCCAGCGTCATGTACTGTGGCTCCGGTTTAACAACAGTAAACAAATTTCATACTTATAATAATATATTTTTAAAGCACTAAAAATATCAGAAGAATGTTTACAATAAAAAACAGATAATAAACATACAAGCAAAGACAATACCACAGTTTTAAAAATACATTTGCGATACTATGGTCCAACAATCTCCTCAAGAAACTACATTTCGATTTACTAGATCCAGATTTGTATGTGGATCTGCACCAAATTACAGATAAATGTTAGTCCCCTTAACATGCCTGGTTTGTTTCATCAAGATTCATGAATTAGTTTCTGAGAAATCAACGAAAAACAATGACACAAATACATGTATAGTAATCCATCCCGCAGTTTGCTGTTATCTTCCTCACAACCAGTAAACATGCGGTCAGGAGTGAAAACGTAACTTCCTCCTTGTTGGAGTTAAAAGTACAAAAGAAAACATTGTAAAGTACAAAGTCAAATTTAGAATAAAATTAGCACAAACACATTTGTCTTCTGCAAAACACCGTCAGGTACAAATGAGTAACTGGAGGTCAGGTTACAGTTGAGCTGCAGGAAACATAACAACTACAAGGAACCACATGTTTACCCACTTCCAGCTTATACAAGCAACACAGGGATTAATGGGTCGACTGAATGACTGAGAGGTAACACAGATGTTCACCTGACTATATATACACACTTAAACTCACAATCACGTGCACTGAAATCACATGCACGCACATTCAGCGCTACGTCTGTTTGGAGAAATGTTTTTGTTGCAGGGCGGAAGCTTGTGTATTCACTCTGGTTACTGTGTGTGTGTGTGTGAGTGTGTGTGTGTGTGTGTGTGGTATCAAGTCTTCCTCTGTATGTGTGATCATCTCTTCTTGCTGTTTCACTCTTCTCCCTCTGAGTTTCAGAGTCACTTTTGCCCTGTGAACCTCATTATCTCTGAGGACCTCCTCGTTACAGCTCCAATTGATGGAGGAGGAAGTTTATAATCATGTTCAATTAGTGCTCCATCGCATTTTATCCGAGCCCGTCCACTGTGCTAATGACACATTTGTACCAATTATTTGCTTTGCTGAGCTTGTTAACCCCCACGTTCACCTTGGCAGTAAAAGCGGCTGCTGTGAAGAACGCAAACAAAGAAAACGGAGAAGAAAACATTTTCCTGCGCTTTGTTTCTTTCCACCTCCTCAGCAAGGAATGAATAAGAGAAGAGGATCATGGTAAAGATCCATTGGATTACATTATAATGTGATGTCTCTGTGACTCTGGCCATCCTCTGTTATCCAGTCAGTGCTGACATATGTCCAGTACACACTCAGGGCACTGTTGGCTTCCTACAGCCTCCTTTACTGTCGTGTTTTTTACCTGAAATCCTTTCAAAGCAAATCTCTCCCTGACAAATAATTCAGAAGATCCAGTTTAAGTACTGTTCTCCCCAGTCTGTGTGATCAAAGATCAAAAGAAATGCTTTTATAACAGTAAAAGCACTGAATTATACATAAGAATCTGAAACACACACACACACACACACACTCAGAGAGTCCTCTAATTTGAGCCCCTGATTCTGAGTGGGCTCTTGTGTCCAGCAGACACTGATGAAAGCTTCTCATCTTTAGGACAGGTCAGATGATGGAGTGTGGCCTCAATGCTATCAAAGGAACCCAAATGACCTCTGGGAGCTGAAGCACCAGCACTCTTTGCCTCTACTCAAGCTCCCTTTAATCTCCCTCTGCTCTCCACATGCACTTGGTTATCAAGTGAGTGACAGAGAAAGAAAGGAGAGAGATTCACGTTTTTTCTTTCTTTCACATTTGTTGCTCTCTTGAAAGAAATACGGCACCCTCAAACAATCCTCTCGTTTTTCTTCAGGCTAATACGATGCGTTTGTGAGCGCTGCTGCTGCAGAGGCACAGACGTGAAGACAGGAAACACGGAAAAAGAAAGACGTGGCCGGGGGAGAGTGCTGAAAATGGGATGGGAAGAAAGGAGACGGTGGAAGTGGCAGATGAAAACATGAAAGGCGGTGTTGGTGGGGAAAAGAGAAATGGCAAATGAGAGAAAAGTCTCATCATTTTGCTCTCCATCTTGTCTCGTGGTGCCATAAAAGAGAAATGAAATCAGACGGCTGTCAGGTAAAGGAGAGTAAAACCTTTGCCTCCCTCGCTGAAATGGGCTGAGAAGAGAAACGCAGAGGAGAGACGTAGAGTGCCCCTGCATCACTTCTCCTTCACAGCCGAAGCTCGGGACTGTCAAGAGAACAAAAACACCTTTCATCAGGATTTTACAGGCAGAGCCTTTCAAAGTTGTAAAGGAGCCTTCACTGGTGCACAGTCGGCTTTTAGCAGAGATTGAGAGAGAATGTTTTTATGAACTGAGGGAAAATGGCTCCTAAATGGAAGATTTGTTCCGTAAGGTATTGAAATATGTGCCAATAATATAATACCTACAGAAAACAGAAGAAAAAGAAATGAAGTCCGAACATTTCCCGGAAATTTTTAGCTGTATGTGAGAACACACATGTCCGAGTCAGTCGCTCTGATATTTTCCAGAACTTTTCCTGCAGGCACCCAAGTAAAATATGAGAATAAAAATATCTCAGGATGAAAAAGAGGAATCACAGACGTAGAAGATGCTGCTTAAGATGTCAACTCGGAAAGATGAGACTCTGGACAGACACTGGTGTTGATGTGCTGTCAAGTAAAACACGATGCTTTCCAAAACAGAATTCATACATCATGTCCTGCCTCATGCATGCTCCATTCCTACACTAGAAAATTGACTTTTCCATTACTCTTGCATTTCTCCAACTGTGTAGTCAGCATTCATGGCTTTTAGATCAGTTTCAGTTAGCAGGGATTTATTGTGGTGCACCCCAAGGTTCCATTTTAAGCCCGTTTTCTTTGCATCACACAGTATATGCTTCCTCTTGGCTCTGTTTTAAGAAAGTCCAATTCCCCTTATTGCCAAGCTGATGACATGCAGCTTTTTATAAGTTTTTCTCTGTGAGCACATCGACTTGATCTTTGAACCTCGTTGGCTGAGTTTTCCTAAAGACATTGGCCAGACTTGGCGTTATTGATTAAACTGAACAAAGATTACAACGAATACTCAGAATACAGACTAGTTTTAAAGAGTCAAACTCTTGTTTTTTTTTATTTTGAGACCACAATCTGTCTATGACTCACAGTAGAAATACGCAGTTGCAGTCGTTTCCTCCAAAACATATTAAGCAAAATCCCATACTCATAAATAAACATGATTTCCAGGAGACGGGGGACATAAGGACAACTGCTCCTCAGGCTGGTACGATTGATGTTAGAGTATCTGAGCAGAATATGTGCATGTATGGATTCATAGCTCCACCATATGCACCGAGCCTCCAGCCCACACAGGGAGGTGAAATGTGTTATATTGTATCCCTAACCACCCTCCCTCTCTCTCTCTCTCTTTCACTCTCTCGTCCACAGTCAGAAATCACAGCCTCACAGCCAGCACCCCCACAAATGTGAAAATGAAAGCACTCACCACCTGTGGTGGGAGCAGAGCGAGAGAGTGGGAAAGGACGTGGGAGAGGAAGAAAGAGGAGCGAAGGGAAAGACAACTGCTCAGAGCGGTGAGTCAGGAAAACGGCATCCAAACACTCTGACAGGACACATACATCACGAGTAACTGTATGGAAGCCGCAGAAATACACAACAGGAAGAGTCAAGAGTTGCAATTTCGTAATCGTGTGCTGATCTTTATCAACACAACATCTTTTGTGACACATTTATTTCAACAAATCCTGTTTCACAATCATCCCGAGATCGTCTTGAAGCCGCAAATTCCCAAAGTAGTTTGTCTTTTTCTAAGTCACGAGTGGGAGTGTGTGAAATATGAGTGCGGCTGAATGTGTCTGTGATTCAAGTGAAGCAACAGAATAGCCACTCAGTGTGTGTATGTGTTTGTGTGTGTGTGTGTGTGTGGTTTGGCAGGACACACTGATCCTGAGCTGTGTGTCTCATCCCTCCCACCATTGCTCCTGTCAACAGGCCTGAAACCACAAATCATCCCATCTGGAAACAAAGACATTAACTCACAACAGCGTCTCTGTCTCTCTCACACCTTTTCCTTCAGTTCCAAACTCCTCTGTCTTCTGTCACACTTCACTTATTCCATGTCAGCGTGTGCGGTGACGAATAAGTTCTGTGGAGTGTGTCCCAGCCACGACATTCAACTTCCCATTAAGGGAAAATAACACCTCAGGTTCTTCTCAGCGGTAAGAACAAAGGGAGCCGAGTCGTGGGCCACTTGAGTCCCTTTGATAATCAAGCTCATGTTCTGCTCCCCCTCATTCACTATATGTGGCATCACCTTGTGTGATGTTAACAATTCAGGTTATACACGCAGACAGATTCCCTCTGTTTCCAGTCTTTATGCTAAGCTAGGCTAACTCTCTCCTGGCTGCAGCTTTGTATTTACCGTGCAGATGTGTTGGTATCAACCATCTCATGTGATTATCGGCAAGAAAGCAAATCATTTCCTTTTAATTGTTGGAAACTACCTTGATTGTTCCCCTTCAGTTGCTAAAACGCAAACCTGCACTGATCTTTCTTTAAAAGCATTTTCAGACATGAACTCCAGAGAAAGTCCGGACCCCCTTGTACAGACTTTGACTTTCCACATATGAAGAACATCGCAGGAGACTCTGGTCAGAAGCATCACAACAACAAAAACCACTGGAGTGTTTCGGTGCAGATCTGCACAGAAAACATGATTTCCTGCCTCCTGGATGGAGACATTTTGTTTCCAGGTTGTTCACTGGTCCATCGCTGCATACGAACATTTGTTCCATTCTCATGAAGACGATATCTCAAGAAGCCTTGAGGGAAACATTTCAAATAAAAATTCTCAAGGATTAACTGATTTGGTTTTGTTGGCCAAAGGTCAAAGTCACAGTGGCCTCACAAAACATGTTTTGTTTCTCTTGAACATATCTTCAGATCAGTTTGAGGAAATTTAAATTTGATACAAACACTCAATTGCCCCACATTGTTGTGAATGTGATATATTAAGAGAATTTCATTACATCTGGCAGAAATGTTCACTCAAGGATGAACTGGTTAGAATTTGGTGGTCAAATGGTCACAGTGAACTCCCCAAACACTTTTTGGCTTCTCGAACGTGAAATCTTAAGATTGGCTTGAGATTGGGGGAAAAGATTATTGTAGACGGAAAGTGCACTGGTTACTGGAGGCATACAACTGTTTCCAGTTCATCCTGAGGTATTTGTATTCGTTTTATTAGTCCGTAGCAGCTGACTCAGACCATTGTGTTCTATCTGCATCATTTCAGGTTCTTATCTGGAGTTCAGTGCAGGTCTGAGCCGCTTCAGGTAAAACAGATGCTTCACAACCTGAAGGCGTTTGTTCAGAAGCTCCTGAAGAACATCACAACAAAATCAGCAGTAGGTCAATCACAAGGACATGGGCCATTCTACAAAAACAGTTTTATTTATTTATCAACAACTGTACATTTCTTTTTCAGTGCTGACAGCATTTGCTACATACTTTGGTGTGACTCAGAGGGAAGAGCGCATTTCGCCCCGTTTGTTATCTTGTTGGAAACGCTGACTTGATCCGGAGCACAGTGTAGAAACCAGAATTATTCACTGTCGTCGTTAACGTCAACATCGAAGACACTTTCACTCATGGGGTGTTTTTCTCGAGTTTACATGAAGTGCCACTCCCTCCGTCCTCAAGAGCATTTACAGGCACTGAACAGTTTTATTAAGACAGACTGATCTCTGCGTTTAATCAGGACAAATGTCACGACCTCCCCATCACGACCAGCCAAACATATTCCAGGAATAACGATAAGATACCGAAGGGCAGAAGGATTCCAATAGTGCAGATTGGACTGTTTGAGTTAAGTCTGTAGCCAAGAAATCAATGGTGCAATTCAACATCTGTATTACGTCAAGTTAGCAAAAAGCACATTGTCATTCAGTTTGTGCCTGCAGCAGTGAATCTCCTGCCAACTGAGGTCCAAGGGTTAGGCTAAACATTAAACGTCCCCCATCTCCCATCATCTAACAAGGTAAAACAAACAGAGAAAGATAGCACAGACAGAGCAGTACACTTTAAAAAGGTCTTTATATATATGAATTAAATTTACATCCATCTCTTTTCCACTCTGTCCCACAGTGGTCCAAACCAGCCGAGGCTCTGCCTGAGTCGGGGGGGCTCCATGTCAGAGATTATGGAGTGACGAAAGGCCATTTTGAAAATCTCCACAAAATGTCCTGTTTCATGTTTCACGCCCCTCTGTTTGATTTGTGAAAAAGTCAGCCCAGAGAATGTGCTTTAAGAAAATCAAAGAGTTAACGTTGTTTAAAAAGTTCTAGTCTACTGTAGGTTCTGCTCTCCCCGGCGTCATAGAGAGAGAGAGAGGGCCAAAAAAATCATCACAAGTACACCCAGGACATGAAAATATATATTCTTATAATATATATAAAATGTCTTTTATTTAATCCGATATTTACACTTTTCACAAGATGTCTGAGGAAGGTTCTCCGAAATGAAGCGCTGCTTCACGGGGTCACAACCCAATATTCTCAGAGGAAAAAAAGGAACCCTCCAAAACAAAAGGACAAAAAAAGGTTCACTTCTCTCCAGCATAAACATCCTTAGGTCAACAGATCCATTGATTTCCACCGGTTTAGATCCTCAGTTCGTCTCGGCCTGGAGAAAAAGTCAAAGTCATCTCAGTAGAAGTGCTGGAGCCGAGCAGCTGACTGCTTCTCTTTAGTAGATGACCTCGTAGACCGTGGCCTTCTTGTCACCGGATCCTGTCACAATGTATTTGTCGTCTGCTGAGATGTCACAGCTCAGGACGGAGGACGACTCCTTCGACTGCGGGGAAGAAAACACAAAACTCATTAAATCCTCCTGTTGTGTTTCAGGTTATCACACATTTTATAAATGTCTTCATCTCATTATGGTTAAGAGTTAGTTTTTTCTTTATACTGTCATGAATCTGAAGCATGTTTTAATTATTCTGAAATAAATCTGTCTCAGCGCACATGCAGTTTGAGTTAAGTGTGTGTGTGTGTGTGTGTGTGTGTGTGTGTGTGTGTGTGTGTGTGTGTGTGTCGTAGTCACCTGAAATATGCTGGCACCATAAGGAGTCCTCCATGCATTCAGCAGATTGTCCTTCCCTGTGCTCACAAACCATTTACCTGCAAACAGAGAAACAAACGTCATGACAATATAATCGGAACACACGTGCACTGCCACACACGCACGCACGTCGAGTGTGTTGTCACCAGGCGAAACATCCTCATCCACCTGAGAGATGATGGACATGTGATTCGGTAATAACCTCATCAATGGCCATAAAAACTAAAGGTGGTAAAATGCCATCCCATTAACAATCAATAAAAAAGCACATAATAAAAGGAGACTCTCACATTTACACTCTGATGATTGCTTAAATCACTGTCTTATTAATTACCCGACCGTCTAGTTGGTAATGATTTAATTAGTGACACTGAGAGCTCTGATGAAAGAGCCGGCGCCATTTGAATGAACAAGTTGTGCGGTGGTGGAGATATGAGACCGAGCTGAGGGGGAAATTAAAACTGACATTTCTGGATAAATGTCACTGAGGCGATTGTAAAACTTCAATTGTCTGAACTTTAAATTTAAAACCAGCTGCTCTGCCCAACACACACACAATGATCTCAACGGAGATACAACACACACACACACACAATGATCTCAACCGAGATACAACACACACAATGATCTCAACCGAGATACAACACACAATGATCTCAACCGAGATACAACACACACAATGATCAAAAATGATCTCAACCGAGATACAACACACACAATGATCTCAACACACACACAACACACACACACACACACACAATGATCTCAACCGAGATACAACACACACAATGATCTCAACCGAGATACAACACACACAATGATCTCAACCGAGATACAACACACACAATGATCTCAACCGAGATACAACACACACAATGATCTCAACCGAGATACAACACACACAATGATCTCAATGGAGATACAACACACACAATGATCTCAACCGAGATACAACACACACAATGATCTCAACAGATACAACACACACAATGATCTCAACCGAGATAGAACACACACACTGATCTCAACGGAGATACAACACACACACACACACACAATGATCTCAACACACACACACAATGATCTCATCGGAGATAGAACACACACACACACTGATCTCAACCGAACAGGCAGTGAACGTGCATGTTTGTAAAGTAACAGTCTCCTCGTTCACGCACACAACTGCATTATGAGCAATTTAGAAAATGTACAAGAGCAGCATTTAAAAACACGTTACTGTGGAAGTGATTAAACGAGTCACTGGATGTTTGAGTCCGTTCAGCTTCTACAGAAACTGTCGCTCCCTCATTAGGCAGCAGAACCGACCAGCAACCAATGGAACTAGTTAAATTCAGGAGCTACAGCTTGTGCTCATCTAGACTTCAAACATCTGACCACCACACAGGCCTCAGGGACGTTTCAGGACAGCAGGGGGGATTTTAATCCAACACAACCACCACCCACCTAAAAATGTATGGACTCACAAAACGTCCATATTTTTGTATTTATCCAGGCAATATTTCACACCTACTTTATTTTCTTAACACAGTCTGAAAATCTCTCAATGCTGAAATAATCTTTTCAGTTTTGCCTCCAAATCCACAGGTTTAGATATTTAGTCAAACAAATACTAGATTTTGCCGTAAAATTGCAACATATATAATATGGGTAGTAAATGTGAAATATTAATGTCTCGTAATGTGAATAAACCATAGGAATAAACCCTATTATTTCCTGGAAAGGTCATAACTTCAATGTCAATAACACAAAACTGTATAATCTGGTCACGCATTGATTCCAGGAAACTTTTGGCCTGATGTGGAAAAGACAAATAGACAAAATCCTCATGTGACAACCTTGAATATCAACAACACATTTAATCGTTGCCGGAATTCAGCCAAACTCTCCAGCGGAGGCTTTTTGAATTTCCATCACAAACGAGACAAAAACCCTCTTATCCAGCAGGAATCAAACCTGTACTCCTCCTGCTCATGAATGCATTAAGACGAGTGTGTGTGTGTGTGTCTGCTACTCACCACAGTAGGCGAACTTGAGTGAGAGGACGCAGCTTTCGTGCAGGTGCAGCTGATACTTGTCGGGCTTGGTGTGATGAAGCACTTCCACGTTGCTGCTCTCCATGCCGACAGCCAGCCACTCTCCGGTGGGACAGTATCCAAGCGAGAAGATCTGCAACGAGGAATGTGTTCTTTCAACAAGTGTTTACAGTGTTTCATCATCTTAAAACAACCAAAGACCAATTAACACGTCAGCTCCAGATGCAACGTCTACAAGTTTTTCCTTTTAGAGCCCGATGAGACGTACAGATTTAGTTTATATGCATCATAGGAAATGTATATTTGTCTGTTTCTTTCAGCAGTTTTCGCCTGCAAAGTAGATCACACACTGTAGCAGCTACAGTTGGACTGAATGTGAAATGTATGTTTGTCCACTTTGTGGTGGGTAACATGAAAATGAAGAGCACGTTTGTTTGAGTCTCTCTCCTTCTCTACCTGTGAGGTAAAGTCGTGTTGTTGGAGCTGTCGTCCCTCCCTCAGGTCCCAGGAGCGGACAGTGTTGTCAAGGCCTCCGGTCCACAGCTTGGTCCCGTCGTGGGAGATGTCGATGCAGCTGGCTCCGTCTGTGTGGCCCTGGAACTGCCTGGAATAACACAACATCACACATGAGGTCAGGAACAGGGCAGGAAACCTTCCCAACTCTTACATCTCACGTTGGTGGTCAAATGTTTTAATCCTGAAACGCGCATCCAAACTCCTCGTTGCTCGGTACTGACCTTACGAGGGTTTGGTTGTGGAGGTCCCACACAGCGATGTTTCCATCGGAGCAGCAGGAGAAGCAGACCTTGGCGTCAGGGCTGATGGCCAGTGCGTAGCAGGCCGGAGCAGAGGAAGTGAGTTCGGCCTTTATGCGGGGCGTCTGTGAGGCCAGGTCCCAGATGGTCAGCGTGCTGGCCTCCCCACCCACTATCAGGGTGCGGCCGTCAGGCAACAGCTTGCAGGAGCGGATATAATTGTCTCTGTTCTGCAGGGGAAACAAAAAGGAAGAGCGCTGTCAGGATAAGTGGATCTAATTTATTTACCTGTATATTTTTCCCTCATGTGAAATGGTTACATGAAAAAACTCAATTACAATTCTGTAGAGTAACCAATAGATTAACAGGATACTTGTGTGTATCTATAGATGATTTCAGACAGACAGCGTTCAGGTGAGGGGGCGGGGGGATGCAGCAGGCAGAGAATGTAAAGTGTAAATTCTGCTGCGGAGATCAAGTGTTTTTGTTTACAGCACATCGACTCCTGCGTCTTCTACGTCTATGCGCTTTTCATCCTGAGATATATTCTTTTTTTTTTTCAGCTTTATGTCTGTCACGTGGTATATACCTCATCAACACACCCACTCTCTCCCTGTGAATCCTGCTGAGGATCTCCTGCTGTATGGGAGTTTTTTTACTTGGGATCTAGCAGGAAAAACTCCGGAGAATGTCCCCAGCAACTGACTCAGACATTTGCCTTCCCACACACAGCCCCTCCAGATATTCTCAGGAGACTACCCGGTGTTCAGTGTATGTCTGAAAGCAGCTCAAGTCTCCTCTGCCACTCAGGAGGAGCTGTTCTTTTTAACGTGTGCAGTTTTTAGACTGCAGCTCTTTCATGTTACAGTGAAGATGTGGATGTCAGCTTTAACAAGGGATTCAGGGAAAGAGGGAATGGGGCAGCAGTTGTTGGCCAGGCTCCAGAAGAGCAGGAAGACAGATCAATAGGACTGTGGAAGCGCTGGGTCGAATTAAAACAGCACCCTGATGGCTTTATAAGACCCAGCTGCACTCTGGACACACCTTGAGGGTGTTGGAGGCCAGAAGAGTGGAGCGGGATGAAGCCACAGCATCAGGATGAGAAATGGGAGACAGTTGGGAGGAAGTAATGAGCTGGGTAATAGCAGACCGGGTAGGCCAGTCGGAGCATCATTACTCAGCAGGCTTTTTTTCTCCTCTCACTAAGGATTATTTCAGTGCAGCAGTGAGACACTTAACTGAATTATTTACATCTCTATCTGCTGGGATCTGGGGGAAAACTAAGGTGAAGTGTGGAGTCAGGCAACATATGATGCTCAAGAAAAGTTAATCACCGTCGTCTAATGAAACACGAGAACATCACGTCCGTCTGCAGTAATAACACACATGTAAAAGACTCTGTCTTTTCTTTTGTCGTGACTTGTAACAAACAAAAACATCTCGTTACCAGGCAGTCGAGTTGGGACACTGGGCTCTTGCTGCCTGGTTGGCTGATGTCCCAGATCTTGACACAGCCCTTGCCGCCGGTGTAGACGTGACGCGTGGGGTTGCTGATGGTGACAGCGCACACCACCTCCCCGTGGCTCAGCGTGTTGATCTGGCGAGCGTGGCGTGGGATGCCCGGGCCTACCAGGGCATCTGGAGGGAAGGGCACGGGCTGCATCTGACCATCTGCACTCACATGAAAAGAATAAGCTCTGCAGAAGACAGGGGGGGGGGGGAGAGAGAGAGAGACATTCAGTTTAAACCAAGTCATCTGTTAATAAAAATTAGTTAAACACACATTTCAAATAAAAAACAAAGACTCACGGTTTTCCTCCAGAAATGGACGTGAGGCTGGCTGGCAGGCCCGGAGCTCTCATGTGAGAATGAGGGTCAAACCCCGCCTGCACAAGCACGAGGAAACAAGAGTTAAACAGTCAATAACCTGCAAAGATAAATTAGACTAAACTAATATTCAAATTGAAAACTATGCTTCATTTAAGCTGCTAACGCCCTGAGGAACCCTCGTTTCAGGCAAATCCCTTCAAAAAAGGTGCAAATTCAGCTTCATTGCAAACAGGGAAGCTTTGCACAAGGCTCCGACATCCCACTTGCTAATGCTAATGAAAGCCTGGGAGATTTTCAAACATGCACAAGATGCATTTTGGGGGCGAGTCTGTCTTTTTTCTTAAAGCCTTTGGAATGCTAACGAAGTAACATCAAAGTAAAGGAGCTCGGCTCGTCTTTGTACTCTCATTATGTTTACACAACATGCTGCAGCCAGCCGAGCAGAAATATTCACAATGAGTTCTGGAAATACACGATGAATACCCAAGTTTCTCAAAGTCATTCTACTTGTACTTCACAAGCCACAGTCAAGCTGGATAATTCATACACATGCTGGTGACGGCTTTGAGTCAAACTGATGGAGGTGGAATATACAACATGTATACTGTACGTGACACGGATTCAAGTTAAATTTAGGACTTCTTAAAACCACACGAATGAAATTAAGTACAACAGATAAGGAAGATTATGAGATAATTATTTACACTTCAGCATAATTGATGAAAAGGTGAAGTAGCCTTTAATAACCCTCAGTTACGAGTCTTTCCCTGAGCCAAGCCGAGTCGCTAAGACCTACCTAAACACATTCAAGACCTAATACGTAATATTTTAACACATTTAAGACTTTTTAAGGTCTAAATTTCTGATCATTAAATTTTTAACATTGCAAAGACCTAATTAGAAAGACATGTAAACAATAAATGAACATTTTCATTAATAAAATGTTTCATAGAGTTGAGAATAATTACAATTGGTGAGCGTCCGTAGGCGGCAGCAGCTGCAGCACTCATCTGAGGTGAGATGAGACCCGGATAAACGCTGGGGCTGGTGAGGGATCCGTTCATCTCGTGATGACTCATCATAGCAAACGGGGTGGCGTAGGAACCCGCGATAGACAGCGGTGTGCGCAGGGCAGGAGCAGCTAGAAAACATGAAAGACACGAGAGAATAATTTAGCTTCAGAAATATTAAAATATGGTTCATTACAATGAGCGTAGGGCTGCAACTTTATTTTACCCCAACTCTATTTTATTAAATTCCATGAAAGATAATTATTTTGTTTACTCTTGTCAATCAATAAATCAGTGTGAGGTACATTATGTGCGTTGACGTACCTAATGCCTCCATGCCAGGTGGTTTGCCCAGCGTTAGAGGTCGTAATCCTGGAGTGGTGCTGGTTCCTGGTGTCGGCGCCTCGTTCCTGGGTGTAGGCGTGTTGGACTTCAGGCTCGGTGTGGACGACTTGTCGTTCTAAAGCAGAAAGATGCTCTTAAGCCTTTGTGTGCAGCCTTGTTTTGTATCCTCTTACTCAAACACTCAAGTTCACTTCCTCTCGCCCTCAGCCACACACACGGAAACGAAACAGCATCCATGTCAGCGCTAAAAAAAATATTTCCCCACTGGCAGGAAAATCCAGAGTGACAATCTGAGTGGACGGCTCAAGGTAATCCAATCTAACACTGACACTTCATTACAGCTATGGTGAGTGTGTGTGTATGTGTGTGTGTGCGTGCGTCAGGGGTAGCAGTATAAACCTTTACTTAGAAGTCAAGCTTGTTAAGAGTGGCTAGACAAGCAAGATGGTGACCCAACCACTCCTCTCATAATTAATCCATCTCCTTCCGTTGCAGATCAAGTTAGAGACACAAGGGTTTAGCTGGTTGAGGGACAGAGTCACGCTGGGTGCCACGGGAGCTGAAGGGTGGTGATACGGACTATAAATCTATCCTAATCCGCAGTTCAATCGTTATGTAGAACCAATGCAGGCAGACTGTTTTAGCCTGGTGTGTAAGAGCTTTAGTGTCTGAGAGAAAATGGGGGATGGAGAGAGAGAGAAGATGAGATGGAGGAAGAGGAGGAGACAGCAGTTCCCTTGCCACTGTGTCTCTGGGTTATTTACAGCCTCGGGCCGAGGAAGAAATGACCATTTATTGGGTAAGCCATAAAGAAGATTGAGAGGAGTGAGCCACAGCGTTTGATTTCCTGAGAGTGCATCCACCCTCTGCCCCTTCAAGACCCTTCATAGCAGCCGACTGCTAAGCCGTCTGCGTATTAGACTAAAGGGCATTTGTCAAGTGGAGTGGGCGTCTGTGTGAAGGGCTGTCAGTTCGCCCATCACCCCCTCCACTGTAACCTCCTTATTTCATCATGTCTCTTGTCTTTCAGTGCACTCACATGGGCGTGGTCCTTTGCTTTGGAGGACGGTGTGCTGCCGGAAGAGGCGACGGAGGCGGGGCTGTTTGGGGCGGCATCCTTCTTCAGGCCCCGTGATTTATCGAGGCCGTTCTCTGGAGGTGAGTGAGCGGGGCTGGCTCGAGGGGTGGCCGGATCCTACAGAGTTAAACGAGACAGACGGAGAGCAAGACTGAGCAAACAGAGCAGAGGAAAGCCACCGGCATGTACATGTGGGTCAAACAAACTGGGGCCTCATGTGCAAACATAGATAAATATACTCATGCGTGCTTGTTCTCTCCCTCACATACATACACACACTTTTCATTCACCTGTCACTCCCTTTTCCCTTTGTGTTCTTTGTCTTATTACTTTCTGCATGAACGGCAAAAGAAATACAGCGAGTAAGCACACACTCATGGCGCACACAGCCAATATTGTGACAGAGTTTTTTTGGCAGCGCTGTGAAAAGTGTTGAGGTTTCTGCAGACAAATGACAAAGAGCCGTGTTTGGTTTCGACGCAGCGTTCACGCTGGAATGTGACTGAACGGCTCAGTTCAAACGAAGTCTCACCTCGTTGGAAACGTCCACCACCAGGTCGTCACTTTTGTCTCCGTCACTGTCCTGAAATGAAGGAGTCACAGGTTTAGTTTCCTGGTCGTTCATTAACGGTGGTAAAAATTAGTGGAATTTAATATTTTGACTGGTGGATCAAAATATAAGCCAGCATCTGTGACATGTTTTCGACTGTAGCATTTATTTATTTACTTTAAATACTGTAACCAGACATAAACTGAAAC
Organism: Hippoglossus stenolepis; assembly: GCF_022539355.2. Lineage (NCBI taxonomy): Eukaryota > Metazoa > Chordata > Actinopteri > Pleuronectiformes > Pleuronectidae > Hippoglossus > Hippoglossus stenolepis. The sequence continues at coordinate 7,036,780 of NC_061483.1, forward strand.
TTGGTAATTCTGTATTTTACCGGTCAATTATTTCCAAATATTTATAATTTCTTGAAAGTTTCCAGGAAAGATCATTGCATCCTCTGTATTTATTACAATGTTAATGGAGTCACAGCTCTGAGATGTATTTTATTCAGGTCATAAAGAGCTTGTAAAATATTTTCCCTTCTACATTTTAGTTTACTCACAGCTTACATTTGAAGAGAGGCCTAATGAAGCCACAGAGTTAATCGATGTAAAGATACAAACAGAAACATGCTCAGGATCAGCTTCAAACAAAGAAACCAGTGGAGAAAAACACTCACGTATCTGCTCATGTTGTCCTTGTCATCCACTTTGCGTTTCTTGGAGTCGAGGCCGTAATCTGAAGAGCTGCGGTGCTTCTCACTCGCGGCCCGTAGGCTGTCTGACGGCGACACTGAGTTATTCTGCCAACGACAACGCACACAGACCACACAATCAGTGTCCAGCTCCCAGAGTCTGCTTTATATTTAACTCATAAAATCCTGCAGTGGACAGTGATACGCTTCAACATCCATGAACATGACTGAGTGTTGCATCGTGTTAATGTGAGGAAGAGGCTGGGCCATTATTGTGAATGTCATGATGTGATATGGTGTGAGACTTGCAAATAATTAAATTCTTTGTTGTCTTAAAAAATAAATAAAGCACAGTTCTGCCACTGTCCAGACATGTCTTCTTTCAGTCAGGTGAATGTTTTGAGGTTTAAACGTGACAAACCCTGAGAAACCAGAAAAGCCAGGAACTGACAAATGGTGCATTTAAGCCCAGATATGACTCTGGAGCCTTTTCCTTTATCAGAGCAGTGACAATATTGACTGTACAGCTAAACGTACAATGCTCCCAGACTGAACTGGACTGATTTAGGATGGAACGGACAGAAGAGGATTCTGGGACAGCTTAGCCCCGCTGCTGCCACCGTGGCAGTGGCGCAAGTAGGAAACAGACGAGACAGCTGAGCACACACACACACACACACACACACACACACACACACACACACACACACACGCACACACACACACACACACACACCACTGAAGACAAAACACCCCCGACGTTTCACAGCAAAGAGATTGATCAGAACATAAGAGAAGATGTGAGGTGGAAGCCCAGTGCATCATGGGATATTTGGTGTATATAAACACAGATAAATGAAAAACGTGACATTGGATCCTGTTGTAGAGCCTTAGGTCAGACCCACTTGAAGCAACATTTAACCCAACAGTTTTGCATTCCTGACTAAACGAGACAACATGCGAATGAAAACAGCAGTGACCAAGATCTGTCACTGTGTGTGTGTGTGTGTGTGTGTGTGTGTGTGTGTGTGTGTGTGTGTGTGTGTGTGTGTACACTGTGGCAGGTCAGTGACAAAACGGCATAAAATGACTGACAGAAAAGTTCATGAAAACCAACTGGAATAAAGAAGAGGAAGGACAGAAAGACGCCTTTGAGGGAAACTGGACAAGAGTGCAATGTGAAGACACAAAGAGGATGTTGCCAGCGGAGAAAAGAGCCATGAAAGAGGCAGAGTGAGAAAATGAGAAAAAAAGAGGAAGAAAGACAAGAGAGCAAAACAGGAAAGGAACTTGGCAAGCAATGAGAGCGTAGCAGTGTGGCAATGAGTTCTCCCCACTAGTGGGAATGCCCGCATAGGCTGGCACCATCTCAGAAACAGCAAACGGGGGGTTTTGTAGTCTGGGCACTGGTGTGGTGGGGTGGCACCGCCAACCAGCCCAACAGGCAGGGAGGCAGGGATGGGGGAGGTGGGGGGGTGGAGGCAAACCCTGAAACCTGCCCACAATGTCGGGCAGCTCAACAAATCCCTGCCTTCATCAGAGACAGAGAGATGTGGTGAAAGAGGGAAAAGGAAGATGTCTGACATCTTGGCTGCAAATAACGGAAAGAGAAAGAAGAGGAGAGGAAGGCAACAGCCTGAAAACTGAGTGAAAGGGTGACATTAAAAAGCAACAACCTCCTGAGCCAAGGAGAGTGGAGAGAAGCAAATTTAAAAAAAAACACTGTGGTTGGGCAGTTAATGGCACACAGGCATACTTATAGCACCCCCTTCAGAAACTGGCCCTGCCTCCACACACTGGGAGTCAGACTTTTCCTGAAGGTCTCAGCCAACCAAGAAGCCTTGTGCCATTTCCACACTGCCTCCTTCAAAATATGGACAATTGCTCAGCTGCTGTTGTGGTTTAAAAAGAAAAGCCACAAGAATAGTTTTATGCTTCATCCACATTACTGCAAAACAGTCTCTGTCCACACGAGCGTTTTGGCTCCGTATCAGTTTTAATCCCCGTCCATACTAACATGCCTGGAAATGCATATCATGTGACCACTCGCTTACACAGGAAGCATTTGGTTGTCAGCTTAAACAAGAGCTCGTCTCCTACACATGCAAGCAGTAATATCATTGTAAAATAAAGAATTTAACTGCACAAAGTAAGTGATTATCCATGTTGCATTCTACACAAGACTAATGCTGGTTGTTTTCTTCAGTTGGGGGGGGGTTCATGTGACAGGTGATTAGGGCTACGTTGTGTGTGAAAAGACCCAATCAGCAAACAGTCGTAAGTGTCTACGCCATTGTTTCCAAACATCGCTTTTTCTACCAGATGTATCCAAAACATTTTCAAATGAAAACGTAGTAGTGTGGATGTGGTCTGAGTGAAAGTATGACGTTAAAAGAAACTTCACGAGCCAAGGATAGTGGAGAGTGACAATTAAAAAAACAAAACACTGTGGTTGCGCAGTAAGTGACACACACACAGCACTCCCTTCAGTAACTGGCCCTGCCTTGGCCTCGCAGCTTTCTGCCATTTTCACACCCCGTTCTTCCAGAGTCAAAATATTGACATTTGCTCAGCTACAGTTGTGGAAAAGAAAGCAACAAGACCCGTTCTTGAGCAGCTTGATGTGACGAAGCTGCCTGACGGACAGAAATCTGTGACATCATGACAGCTCGACTATGAATCTGCGCCTGTGACCTTTAAAGGACTGCCTGGACTCAATAACCCTGCACTTGTCTCCAACTTTGGTATCAGATGACCTGAGACAACAGGACAGGAAGACGCTGCGTGTGCGTGCACTGGGAAGGAGGGACGGTGGTGGAGAGATTAGGTGAGGTAGAATTGGCAGCCGCTCGTCACCATACGAGATGAGAGTTTGGGTTCCCTTCAGACATGAGTGGCCCTATTCAGGATGGCCAGTCAATGGGAACTCAATCTGCTCGAGCAGATCCAACAGAGCGTTCTGCTCCAGCTAACTGAGAGCTTTAAGCCAGTCCAATAAACAGGGACTTTAACATGAGAAGGAAGAGAGAGAGACGGGGGGGACAGAAGAGTGAGATAAGAAGAAGAAGAGAGAGCAGAAAATAAAGATATACGGTAAATAAAAGGAGAGAGGCAGATAAAGAGATGAAAAGGAGTCAGGTATCAGACACATGCAACAGTAAATCCTCTACAGAGGTGAAGAAAGAAAAGGAGTCAAAGTCGTTTTTAATTGTGCTGAAATTAAAGGAGGCAGCCGACTATTAATCCTCACCCAGTGATCGCAATCAGTTTCCACCAAGATTAGATGGCACTGGCTTATTTGACCAGACTTAATTATTTGATTTCAGTCAGCTTATACCTCCCGGAGTACAAAAATGTGTATGTTCTTATGCACAGAGCATTAATTTCTACTGAGCAGTGAAGCTGAAGTCTGTAAAGTACACCTGAACACCAAACACAGAGAGCCAGGAGCCGACAAAGTCAAGACACACAGGAGAAGCAGAGTCAACATACCGTGCTCGACTCGCGCTCTTTCAGAGGAATGGCCAGAGGTGAGTGAAAAGATGAGGGTCCAGGAGAGAGAAAAACAAAACACAAATTAGTACGAGTGTCACCACAACTGAGAGATTCAATCACATAACAATTATTATTCATGTAAAACAAAGCTCTCATATGTGCAGCTCAGCCTCATTCATGTTGTTACCACTTTATATCTTTTATAAAAGGGTTCATAAGTTGTGATAAAATAACTGTTAATGCTTAACAAACACTGATGCATTATATATCTCTATGAACTTTGGCTTTAGGTTGACAGGTTGTGAAAACCTGGTGATTGTTCTCAATAACGTTATCTTTATCAGGTATTCAGTTCATCAGGTGAACTCTCTAACGGACAGCTTGCCCTCTGGAAGTCTGGGTACAGACTGTGGGACCAAGTCCACGTTTAAAAAATATACATTCACATTTACAACTGCAGACGTGATGAAATACTAAAAACTCCTCTATCAATGATTTAAACCTAAAAATTACAGATGACTCAAACAAGACCATTTATTGTTGTTTCTCTGTAAAACAGCAGACCTGATGGCGTGTGAGAAAGTGACAAAGGTTTAGTAGATAATATTAACCTAAACATCTATTGCTCTTATATAATCATTAATAAATCCATTAATAACATCAAATTCCTGTGTAAAAGTTGACTCACTAATTGGTACCATAACATTTAATGACAAAAATACAGATACAGGTTGTATTACTATCAACGTCGAAACTGAACAGTTCTACACTGTCTTTATTTTTGCATGCTATTAAAGTATGTTTATCCTCGAGTGTGCAAACCTCTAAAATGTCCTTTCCTGTTTCGTGATGTTGGTATAAACTATTTTCATATCAAAATATATTATATTAAAGCCAAATAAAATTACCCGTGTAAATATTTCCTCACCCAGTAATTCTGTGCACAAACACTTAGTTTTAAAACATACAGCGACATGTTTCTATGATAAATGTGTCTGGCTGGTAAAACCTGTTCTTGGCAGTTACAATCAGCAGTAAAATGCTACGGGCGCTTTGTGCGGCTGGCTGTGCTCCTCACCTCGGTGCTCCAGGTCGTGGTGGTTCTTCTCATCCTTTACAGGCAGGTGGGCCTGACTGCCAAGAGCTCCCAGAGCCAGCAGGCCGGAGCCAGCGCCTGTCACAGAGGGGATGCCAGGCGGCTGCAGGCCTGAGGGGTGAGGGGGCAGCTGGATCGGGGGGCCGTGGGCGGCGTGAGAGAGGTGCTGGGCCTGGAGCTGCTGCTGCTATAAACAAATGCAGAGAGACAAGAGACAAGACAGAGGACAAATGGGTCGGCTGGGAAGAGAATCTGTGAATGATCGCACTCTACTCCAGCGTTACAGCTGGATCTGACAATATTTAGTCCAAGGCCAAAGCGATTATGCATAATAGCCGAATGATGACGACTCCCAACATGCTGTTCCAGCTCATTCACTGTCTGAGGGAAAAAACTGATTCAGTTTGAATCTGCAGATAAACAGTGTAGTTATCATCTGCTTCAACATGCTGGATTAACTGAAACAGTAGAATACATTTGTTAATTGGTATTAGTCTTTAATTTATCTCACATTCTCATCATCTTTAGCATTTGTCTTTGCATCATTAACACATCACAGGGCACGGTCACACATTTTTCATTTGAAATTTATCATGATAAAAAACAGCAACTCATCACAGTGAAGAATAAGATGTTAATAAATAATTTAAACTGTTGTAGATTCATTCTGTGCGTTGAATCAAAGTATGGTCGACTGACACCGCTCTGTGCTAACGTCTGCACATGAATGCTCCTCAGTGTTGAGCCTATGAAAACACTGCCTCCAGGTTTACATGACAGATGTGTTTCTCTTCTCATATCACACCTCACTTACGACAACCCTGCCACACTCATCGCTGCTGCTCTACAAACTGCCTGTTGTTTCTTACTGAGGATACAAGACCTTCATGTGACAACCATGTTTGACGACATGTCTCCCCCTGGTCGCCAGAAATGATACGGAACATTTTCCCCCAAACTCTGCGCCTCAATCATAGTTGGAACTGTTACAAAAAAAATAAAAATCAATAGATCTATATTTGAAAACCTCAAAACCTTCTGGAAAACCAAGCAAGCAGGCATGCCCACTCTTCTAGCAAAACGCTGTTAAGCACAGACACACACTCTCTCACACACACCTCCCAAGAGGCCATGAATATCTGCGTGAGAGGCAACCAGAGAGGAGTGAGTAGATAGACAGGAGTTAAATAGCCACTCAGGCAAGAGGGAAGCAAGTGCTTTAAAACAAGGTTAAATAACACTTAGCACATCCATCAACTGCCTCTCTAAAAAAAAAGAAAAAACATGATTGCTATTCTGCTTGCTAGATAGAACTTCAATAACCTCATCCATACATTCATTACACGACAGGGGGAAAAAACCAGACAAGGTTATATGTAGTGGCTTAGCACATTTAAAGGTTTATTTAGCAGCTGGCCATTACTCAGTCAGCTCATTATGTGTAGCTGGACCTGAAATCGCACAATGGATATAAGCAACCGAGGGGCGGCATTGTTAATCGATATTGTGCTGGTGTGCCCGGCAGCCTATTTGTTGTGTAAAAGAAAAACCGAGCAAAAAAAAAAAAAAGAGAGAGAGGGAGAAAGGGGGCAGCCAGAACAAGAAGAGGGGGAGCGGCAGAATCAGAAAAAATAACAAGAGAATGAAAGAGAGAGCGAGCAAGGGATTGAGGCAGGGACGTCCCTATTGAGTGTGCCTAATGAGGAAAAGCGTGCAGGGATCATTATCAAGAAGCCTCATTAGCAAGCTATGGCTGAGGAGAGGAGCGAGGAGGGACGAGGGAAGGGGAGTGGGAGGTAGCAGGGGGGGTGGGGGTAGAGAAAATTTCAGAAAATAAATTGCTTCCAATTCAATATTCATGGATAAAGAGCTGGCTTCCTTTCACACTTATCTTTTTTCATTATGTGTAAATGCCGCTTCAGCTCAGGCAACTTCCACAGGAAACAGGCAATTAAAGTTAACTAGGCGAAGCTGGCTCCCTGCAGAACTGTACTGTCAGGTGGAACAAGCATCAACAGTAGCGGCACAAACCAGCTGGCACACCGGCTCAATAAGTCTGGCAACGATCGTCACATTACCTACTTGTCTTCTGTACTCAAACACATTCTCTTCAGTTGATGCGAAAAAGATTAGACAACGCCTTCTGCTAAACACCGAGCTGACTCGTCTGAGTATTGGAGTAGGATTGACACGAGGGTTTTTGATGTATGCCATCGGTTAAAGAAACGCGCTGTCACGTGTCTGACACCCGAGTAAGGCAGATAACACACAAAGATGCCCAAAATACACCCAAACACACCCAAGTTGTGGTCTTCGAGGGGCATCATCATCTCCCTTCACAAAAGACGTGTGTTAGGCTGCCAGCAAGCAATGCAAAAGAGTTTCTCTGGCTACATCCATACTAATACGTTTCTGTTTTGATCTCCAACCACTTGAGCGTTTTAGCTCAGCGTCAGTAATAATCCCCAACATGTCTGAAAACATGACCATGCCCATTTGCATACACTGCACATGTGCGCGTCTGTGTAAACAGAGAGTAGATTGTCTATTCTGCAGTTGGTTGTTAAGAGAAAATACTACATTGGGAAAAGTAACATGACGGATTAATATTCATGAACCAACAATTAGGTGGAGCTTTTCTGCATTTATTTCAAAATAAAATGGGGCCAACAGCGCTTTCAAACTTCTCAGTTTTAGGCGATAGGTTCAAATGTAGCAACACTGATGTGTTTTAAAACTAAAACGCAGTAATGTGGATGTAGCCTCTATGTCTCGTAACTTCCCTGAACACTGACCATGAAGGCTGGATAGGCACTATGAGGCGGCGGCTGCTGCTGCTGGGTCAGAGAAGAGAGGGAGAGATTCAGCCAGAAATTATACAAGCAACAAGCCATGGGTAGTAAATATTATAACTGTTATTTCATCACTTTATCTGCATTTTTCAGTTTTCTTCAGTGATCTATTCATTTTTTTGTTTATAAAAAAGAAAGAAAAGAGTCTGAGGTGAAGCATTTAGATCACCAAAGATATTCAGAGTGACAACAAAGAAAAAACAACAATATTAACATTTAATACGGTGGAAGCAGCATTTTATATAACTGTTTGGGAAAAGGGGAACTGCAAACTGTTGGTAACAAACGTGTGGATGTAAATGAATCAAACTGCGTATACACACTCAGACCAGATGGAAATATGACCTTCACATGCAAATTTTTCACAAAGGAGATCACTGTGAGGAAATGAAGCAGAGTGACATCACAAACAAAACCAGGCAGTGTAAAAGCTGTGTTCTACAGATTAGCATTTGTGCAAGGGTTGGTGATAAGCAGCACCCCACCTGTAACTGACTCGTTAACCATTACCGAAGCACAATCTCACCCTGTGTGGAAATCATGGAAATGAGACGACAGCCCCATTTGTCAAATCAAATTCATGTCTCACCTCTGGCGATATGCAAACCAGGGCAGGAGCGTGACGCCTGTTTGCATCTTTGTCTTTGTGCTCAGTTCAGTTGGGGTCATAGACAATATTCTTTGGAAATTTATTTGTCAGGCAAACATTGTGTTGACATTTCTAAAAATGAAATTATGGCATTAACTCCTAGTTTACTTTGGACAGTGCATCACTTGTGAAATTACACTCTCATACGTCCTGATGCCAGAGAGCAACTAACAGTCACACCATCAGGTATTTAGATTTTCACAAGGACCTACTTTTGAATTTGCCTTTTATTTTCACTTCAGGTAGATTTTTATAGAGATTGTATTATATTTGAAATATTTGTACAAATGCTTTATTAAAAAATAAAAAGAAACATAGGGTTGTGACTTTCAATGTAAAATGAGTCGTTAAGTCTTTCAAATAAGAAAATAATGATAAAATCATGGGGAATGTCTAATTTCTTGCAGTCCATGGTGGTGACTTTAAACACCTTGATTTATTCAACCATCAGACAAAACTCAAAGACATTTAATTTAAAATGCGATATAAATATAGGAAAATGGCAAATTCTTCCCTTTGATCAGCTGGATTCAGGCAGAAATTGTTTGGTCTTTTTACGGGGGTTTGGGGACAGGGACTAAAACTGATACAGAGCCAAAACACTTACGTCTGTTTAAGTTTGACGACGCAAATGAAAACGGAGTGTTATGGATGTAGCCTGAGACTTTACTGACAAGTCTCACACCGTGGGGACCTGGAGATTGATCACTTCCCATGTCTTTGCCGTGTGTGTGTTTGTTTGTGCGTGTGCATCTGGCCCTGCCAACCCTTAATGAAGACAGGGTCACTCCTGTTGTAGACAGTCTTACTGAGCCAGGTTTTAAAAAAAAAAAAAAAAAGAAGCAGGAGGAAATAGGAAGTAATTACCTTGAAAACTGGAGGTTGTGCTCCTGGCTCATTTACCTTAATCGAATTTCGATATCCGCCTCTCATTAGACTTGACCCCCTACCACTGGGACAAGCTAACCGCTAACTAACCTCTGCTACAGAGGGCTAATCAAAAGGGTCAGTTCTCCATCTGGGTCCAAGCTGGCTATTAGAAAACACCTAACCTTCTCCCTCTTTTTTAAACAAAAGCAGATGGAAGAAATCACTAAAAAGTATTTTTAGCCAGAGTGGAGTTTGTTTGTGTTCAAGGGTTGTGGCTACAATTAAAAGGTCAGGAACTGAATTTTGAAGTGCTTCTTCTAATAAAGTTTAGTTTGCCACAGATGCTCTCAAATGAAATTTACAAATTAAGGACATTAAACTTTTATTATAAGGATACCGAGTTTAAAGCTTAGCGCTAAAAACCTTATGAACTGGTGAGAATTAGATCAAACATGATGCCACATAAATGTCACATTATTCACATCTTCATTTTGAGTATGATGAGTAGTGACAAAGTAAATAAAAATGTTCACAACAGTCTTGTCATAATGACTACAGATAACAAACTGGGAAATTGAAAAGTGCACAGTTACATGCAAATGAAATCCAATATTGACACTAATAGATGGCCAAATTAAAGGAACTACATACCACAGTGTTTGTTAATATCTAGTTTCACTCGTTAATAAAAAGCAAACAATACGTGACAGAAACAAGTAGCCCATTTAGCCTGGCTAAATAACGAGACTGTTATCAACGCCATCAGTGGAGGGTAACCATCATGGAGTAATGTGAGCATATGATCTATCACAGGGCTTCTGCAGGTTTCAACAAGTTGAATTGAAGTCTTTCTGAGACCACAATGAATGAAATTTAAGGCTTAAAACGGTAAAGGCAGAGACAGTAGGTATCCATAGTCTTTCCTACAACCAAGCTGAGTGTACTGCGATTAATTCGGCCCAGAGTGTTTGTAGGTGATCAGTTATGAGCTCCATGTTGGTCTTTTTTGTAGTTTTATTACAGCATACAAATTTCTGTATCGCTGAGAAAAAACTACAATACACATGATGTTACAAACTATACTTGCTCAAAAAAAAAAAAAAGCTCTTTAAAGGGCAACAGAAGTTAAATGAACGTAAGCATATTTAAGACAATCTTAACGTGTTTAACACATAATATTTGAACATATTCAAGACTTTTTATGGCCTAAATTTCAGATTATTCAATTTTAGACTTTGGGAAGACTCTGATTCTCCTGTTCCTCCCACTTTGACGACTTTGCTTGAATGCGGCCTGAATCTTTTTTTCCACGACACCTCACAAACGATCGGTGCCTGTGAAGTCCATACTGCTGTAATCGCTGCGGCAATCACAATGCTTGTCCTAACCTGAAAGCTCTAATTCCTCTTGCTATTGGGTCAGAGGCAGAGGTAAGCCTGTTGGCTGGAACCTTTTATGTAATTAAAGTGCAGCCAAAGTGAAACGTGAAAAACACCATGATCTGATCTCAGCCTGGACTGTGTTACTCTGTATCAGATGTTCTTTGACTCCGCCTGAGACGGGGAAAATCAGAGCGGAGCAGCCGTTAGGAACTGCAGCCTATAACCAACAATCAGTGGAATTACAGCATTGAACACATCGAGAGCACATTACAAACACTGTCAACTCAAATAAAAACATGATAAACCACTGGAGACGGGGGCAAGTCTGCATGAGAGAGGACGAGGCACGTTGCTAGTTTGTATTCAGTATGAACGTTCAAATGCCACAGAGAAGAGGAGGAGGAAAATGGAAGCAGATTAATACACTAAGCTTCTCTTTTTCCCTTTTCACCCCTATTTTCCTCCGGAATCTATTGCCCTTTCCCAGGTTGTCCTTGACATACAACACTTCAGCTGAAGCCCATGAGCATAATGTAGCTTGCTTGAATAGCCTATGTGCCGTTATCCTCTATGCATGCAGTATTGCCCCCGACCTCGGGTCAAATGAAGGAAGAAGAGGGGGTATACACACAGTGAGAGGCAGATTGGGAAGTCCACGTACCCCGATGATCGCATTCAGCTCAGTCATTGTCACCTGCTTGGCCCGTTCAACAGCCTGAGCCACCTGCTGTTGATGCTGCAGGACACATGAACACACAGATGAGACTCTTGATGGGAAAGCATTCATAACTTAAGACTGATAAAAGATGGTTTACATACACGAGCCTAGAAAATGACACTGTAGCTGAGATAAACACAAATATAATGCACAGAAGTAATTTGAGTCAATGATGCTACAGTCGACTAAACACCCTTTGCTTCTGTAGCCCTTTTTCCACTAGTAGAAAAACCTGTTAACACCCACTAACATCTGGATTTTTGTCTGTGATGTTAATGGATACAATCAGCATCCACTCCTAGAACAACTGACTCTGCAGATACAGGTTTTGTCTCTGGCTCCAATATTTAGTGATGGGCACATGACACCTCAGTGAATGTTCCAGTTTCTGCTTCTTTATTTTGGAAGTCTAGACATTTTCCTATGCAATGTTATAACGGACATTGAACTTCAGGGCATTGGTGCATTAATAGCCATGAATTTTTGTGTACGTTGGGTTTTTAACATTGTGGGAACGACAGCAATTTTTTCTTAATATCTTGCAACACTGTCAAGACAGCGAGGTGAAATTCCTTCTCAGTTTGTGGTGCGTCGCAATGGAAAAGGAGTCAATCGCCTTTTTAGCAGGTTAACTTGGGTGTCCAAAAACTGGGTATACTGGTAATTTTGGTGTAAACATGGTGATCATAGATAATATATACCAGTAGTACAGAAATAGGTTGTTGAGAAATGGGTACGGACATTTTTAGTTTCATGTTTAAACTTGTCTTTGTTCTTCAGAAAAAGTCTGTAGATTTGGCAGAACTATCATTTTAAATTTTTGGTACTTTGTTTGGCAGATGGTTAAATAAGGTGGGGACGAAATGGGAGCTGCATGTTTTAATAATTGTGAGTGATTAAACTAATTAACATTTGTATTTGATTTATGATCCCAATACTTTCGTTAGTGTGGTTGTGCGGCTTAAACTTGATTCAGTTACATTTCATCATTAAGACATTTGCAGTTTCTGTTGCTATTAAGCAATAATGAATGTCTTGCTTTATATAATATGTCAGTGACAGGGTCTCTGTACAATAAGCCACTTTCACAGTTTCCTGTACAGTTACGACACTTGATGAATGAAATGAATCTCATTCACATTCTTTAAATGCTGTTAGCGGGGTTGACACTCACCTCTTGTGACAAGAATGGCATGATCTGAGCCAGAATTGCATTGAGACGTTTGGCAATCTCAGTCTGTAGGCAGAGAGAGAGAACATATTAGAATAATAGTCCTTCAGTGTACTGCATGCCACGGGCAACACTGTAATTAAGCAGTTAAGCTACCTATAATACAAAAGGGCACATGTTTGTGCACACACACACAAATATGTCCAGCGTCCATCTGGGTAGACGATGTATTTCTTAACTAAAATAGGACAGCCTTAGAACAAATTCACCCCCCATCCACCTCCCTCTCTCTCCTGCTTCCATTAGGTCTTATTTCATTAGGAGGCTGAAATATGCTAATACCATCTGGCTGGAGAGACCCTAATGAGGTCCATACTTCATAATTACAGCCCACAGAGAGCAGGGTGGGGAATGCTGAAGCAGACAGGTTAACTCTCTGGCCCTATCTATCAGAGGCATCTTTGGTATCGACCACGGAATATTAGCTGGGAGAGTAAGATGATACCGCAGGCCTCGACAAACAGCGAGCACTTTACTGTGCTCGATTTGGACAAATGGATGTGCTATGCAGCCTGTCTACTGCGATCGAACGTCCCAAGACATTTTGCCCAAACCCATTTCCTTTTTTAAAAATCTGTACTTTCCACAGAGAGTGGGGAGGCATAAAAACGAGGCACACAAAAGTAGAAAGCAGGATAAAGGACAAGGGGTGGTGGGCTGTGTGGGGGTGATGAATGGTGAAGTGAAACCCTATGATTTGACACTAAGGTAATGTGGTTTGACTGAACTGAGGGAGGTGAACTAATTGATTCTGAGAGATTAGGGGTGAAAGCCCAGCAGGTGTGTGGGGGGTGAAGAGGTCTTTCCCGCCGTTTTATACGCTGCTGCATTCCACTCATTTTCTCCCTTAACCTTGTTTGACTGTGAAAGGGGGGGAGGGAGGAGAAAGCAAGTGAAAAGGAGAGGGAGGTGCCGGTAGCCTGGTACAACGTCTGTGTCACTCTGTCCATTTTGGAGGAGGTGAGACAGGAAAAGAAGGACAGAAGAGGAGAGGGACAGATCTTTACTGGCCTGTCAGGAACTATCTCACAACCTCCTGCCTGACCTTAGACACACTCTGCTTTCTCTCTCCATCCTCCCCCCCTCACCTTCCTTCTCCAAACCCTTCTTCACACCCCTCCATGCTAATCTCCACTACTCTCCTCTGTGCCCTCCCTCCTTCCTCCCCCTCTTCCATCTTCCCCCTCCTCTGTTGCTGGGGCAACGCTATCTGGCACGGCTGATCGTTATGTAAATTGGGTTGGGGCCCTGACCAGAACAGCCTGTAAAATCATATTAGGCGCAGCACAGAGGCAGGTCATTAAATTGAATTTTCGGCCTGTCGATCTGATCGGCACGGGAAATTAATGAGGGATAACTGGGAGTGGGGAAGAGGCTGCACGGGGGGGACGCATAGAGAGAGAGAGAGAGAGAGGGTGGGAGGGAGGGAGAGAGCTCTATGGAGACTCATAAACCATCATCATTAGCGGGGGCTGGATACAATGCCACACAGTAGGATTAGATTGTTTCAGTATCACACCACTTCTCTGGAAATGGCTGCAAGGGGAGCCACATGGGGCTTGTAGGAAACAGTGGTATGCTGATACACTCGGCTATTAGAACAACAACATTGCAAACCCTCACCACAAACCAATTCACAACGAAAAGCCGTCTGATTGTTCGTAGCAAATCATCACTCCAGAGCCATCACTTAAAGCCAAAAGCATTTGTGGAATGCAGGTACACTGTGCTAAAAACACAGGTTTCTCTCAGCGGCTCATTCTGAAAGATGAGCTGCAGCGCCAGGTGTTTCGGGAGCCGAGACCACGCTGAGTCAGGTCCAGGTTTTTTTTTAAGGTTAAATGTTCCCGACCTCTTGAATTCCTTTGAAAATTTCCCCCAAAGTTAAATTATTGCTTTGAAGACAGGAAATAAAACAATAGAGCAGACATCCTGTTTGAGCTCTAACTACTGTAGTGCTGATGTTGGACTTTTTGTTTGGTCATTTCTCAGCAACACTTTCAGGGAACATGAGGCCAAACATGACTGACGCACCAACCTGAGAAACAGGCATTCAAACCTCTCAACTGAATCACAGCCATTATCAGCTACATCTTGTCCTTGCCTTTCAAATTTAGTCACTCCGCTCTGTTCAGGCACAGTTCACACGTGTGACGGAGACCAAATGGACACATGGCTTATTTAAATGATTTTTTGACAGCTGATGTGATGCGATAACACATCACATCGAATGACTTGCAGCATTCCTCAACGACTCCAACTTTAATTTGGAGGCACTATTTTTCACAGAGCTTTTAGTGCAGAGACAGCCACTGGAAAGAGTTTATTGACACTTAAAGCCAGTGGAAACAGAAGCCTTTAAACCAGCAGAAGCTTTTCACTGCAGCTCCACAATTACAGGTACTCAGGGTTCTCTAGTAGCACCAGAGCTTGGAGAGGGCTCTCTCTCTCCCCACTGCATCCCTCTGTCTATGGTGCGCTGAAAGCCATTTGGCTGTTTGTCGCTCCAGGCATTAGCCCCCAAGTGGAGAGCAGAGTCTCTGACGAGGTTTCAATTGGCGAGGAAAACAAGTGGCATATGATGGGAGGAGGGCAGAGATGGCTGTTTGGGAATTATCTTCTCAGCCAGAGCAGAGGAAGAAAGAGGCACTTAGAGGTATCTGGTTCATTACAAATGCATGAAGAATATTTTGCATGTGCATGTCATTCTATTTTGAGCTGGTACACGCAAAAATGAAGTGACATCCTCTTCTGCAGGGGGAGCAAGTGGAAATGGGCCGTTTTCCAACAGATTGCGTTCGATTTCACTAAGAGTTAAAATCCTCATGACATGCACAATATTTCTTGTTTTGAATTATGCAAGTGCACTGACATACGCACACAAGTATTTACTTCCATTTCACCACATCAACACCGACACACAAAACCCATCATCAGCTGGTTGAGTACACACTCACACGGCCAGACACTAATTGTGTAACTCTGTTCTACCAGCCCCTCTAGCCTGGCTATCAAAATAAAGCGTGTCTCACAGCCTCCAGTAACCTCGTCAACCTCCCTTGAGAGACTGTGTGTGTTCTCATAGTCAGTTTGTTTTGGCTTAGAGAGAGGTCGGCCATCATCACCTTGGCAAACAATTCCAGGAATCCAGTATAAATTATTCATTTGCACAAGCTCTCTTTCTCCCTCCCCCTGTTCCTCATTTCATCCTCATCCTCCATCCAGGAAACGGACATGACTCCTTGATGAAGCACTTTCCTCGGTTTCCCTCATTCAGTCAACGAGGTGAGAAAATGGGTATGCATAACACGATTAACAAAATGGCTACCGAAAGGTGGGAAAAAAAAAAGCATATTAAGGAATATGATCAATTGATGGTTAATTGTTGGGATTGATATTTTTTCTACTCATGTTCCTTTTGCTTTCATTTCACCAAAGAGCTGAAATCAAAACGAAGGCAAGCGTACAAGAGATAAACTGGGACCACAACAGAGAAGAGGGAGTGAAAAACAAAGCAACCCCCACCACACCCACACCACCAAGTCAGCAGGGCACGTTGCTGAGGCAGCCTAATGAGCTGCGCTAATTAAAATCACTTATTGACAGCAACCGAGGGTGATTACCTCCACCCTGCACTCTTTGCCATCATAAGAGACACTGTCAAAACAAATTACCCCCCCAGCAGCCACACAGATCCCTGTGCTAGCAAAACCATTCAGATCAGCAGGAAGCTGTGTCTGTCGGAACTTGAATTACAATGTTTGTGTAAAGTCACAACTGGTGTTACCATGTAAGGGATGTGAGTATTTATTTATATGCACGTGTGTGTGTGTTTGTGCCCATTCCCCCGCTTTTCAATCCTGATTTGTAGCTATAACAACACAAAATGAGTTTATCGCGTCTTTTTTCTCACTGCAATAAATCTTCTTCACAAGCAGAGTAATATGCCTGCCTGCATCCAATAATCCAGCCCACCTCTCTTCCTACCAATAACAGGGACGGCTATGGGCTGTCGGTTTACCTCTCGCTGATGTCATCAAAAACACTCGTTCACCAGGGATTGGAGAGGAGAGAGAGAGGGAGGGAGGTGGCAGGAATCATGCATTATTCACAGGACTCCGTCGACTTCACCGGGCTTATTGATAAACAAAGAAGATGCACGGGAGAGGACTTGTCGATTAACCCATTTACCCTGAAGCCTCTCACTCCTCTCCTGTTTCCATCCCTCCTGTTTGCCAGCTTGTCTCATCCACTGCCACCAGCATCAACACACAACAACCAGCTCAACCCCCACCCAGCATCACTTCTACCTCCTTGTTGGTGATAAGTGCCTGACAGAAAACGCTCAAGAATGGGGAGGGGGGTTGAATCGCAGCAAGCTCCATGATAAACAGAAAACACACCTACTTAGCACACATAGCAGCACCACACAGATACCCAATGCCTACAAAAAACATCTACACCTGATGAATTGTGCAGCGTGCCGCTGTTCCAACTGGGCTCCCCTCCCACTGACGCCATTAACCTTCTGGATCTGAGGGCCATGACGCCTCCGCCCCACCTCTCTGTCTCGCCTTCTCCCTCTCTGACAGACTCCCACTTTCATACATCATATCAAACAGCTAATGACATGAGGGCCATCATTCACATCACTCCATCGGGGCGGCAGGGGGGGAAATAATGATAAGACATAAGGGCACGAGGAGGAGGTGGGAGAGGAGAACTGAGGAGGAGGCGAGGGAAGCAGAAAGCAACACGGAATCTGAGAGAATGGATATGTAAGTGTCAAAGATAAGAGGGACATCGTGAAATAGTTGTAATCTATTTTTCTACTTTTAAATAAACAAAAGAAAAGATTACGCTAAGACAAAAGAAAAATGCGGCTAAAATGATTTGATCACCTCCCCCTGTTCCTGCATGCCTCCAGTCTACTGATGCTGAATCCACACGACTACGTTTTAGTCTTTAAATGCATCACTCTTGCTACTTTTACATCTGTTTGAACACTGTGATAAAACGAAAACTTATTAGTATGGATGTAGCCTGAAACTACTCATTGGGGGGTGTGGTGGTATTTTAGCCCTGTTCATCAGACGTCTTTCCACTGCAGCGTGATGCCCAGTGCTGGGTGGCAGCTGAACTAATGAGCTTTTAGCCCAGCTGGCACTGGGGAGGCAGACACACAATGGTGCAGACATGTCTCCGCGCACACGCACACACACACGGACAAACCACACAATACCACATTCTCTCAGACTGTCTGCCAAATACTTCACTTTAATCTTATCAAACCATCCCCATCAGGCAACGTGCCCTTCGTGTTGTTTAGCCTGTCAGCATTTTCACTGCAGGAAGCCGGTATGTGTATCCCTCCTAATGGCATTTAAGGATGAGGGCAGAAACTAAGGTCAGCGATGTGTGTGTTAGTAGGTGTGTTTATATTCCTCAATCACTAGGGGAAAAAACCACAGTGTTTTGGATTTATACAGACCATCTCTGATATGGCTACATACCTGTTTGTGCATCTCAATGTTGAGCCCATAGGACATCTCATAGTACTGTAAAACAGAAGAGAAAACATTCAAAAAATGTTGCCAAACAAATTTTAATTTGTACATGGAATCAAAGTAATGAGGCTAGATGTGCCACTGCATGATACACTGCATGTACAACACAAAATAGGAATCTGACTTTTCTCGACTGAGGAACAGAGAATGTTAGTGCATCAAAGCTGTAAAAAAAAAAAAACTTGACGGTGACATGGACAACAAAAGAGAAGTCGACTATGTGTTGCAGCACTCGAGTGAAGCTTTAAAAAAAAACCCACAATGACTGATTAACCAAAGAGGTTGAAAACCCCATTTACTTTTTGCAAACAGACGATTGGCTGCCCGTCTCCGAGCACAAGCACCGTCTATGGCTTCAGAAACCAAGAGGAACGCCAATGCTATTATTGAAAACATTATCTGCTGCCGAGTGCCAAAAGCCTGTGAGCCCACCACCAGATGCAAACTGAGACTTAATAGTTTGTCTTGTTTATCTAACACACACTAAACAGTTTCCATTTTTTACAGCTACTCCCACCACCTTCTGCTTTCTCACAAGGAAAATAATATTTAACAAACGTACTGTTGCGCTTGGTTAAAGTAATTCCTTGCAAGTACAAACAAGATAAGCACACACGTACACAAACTACGAGTGAGCTCTTAGCCACATCACCTGTAAGATAAAGGTTGATCTTTTTTCCGTGCACACAATGCAGCTTTTCCGGTATCAGAAATAACCTTTGAGTTGAGATTTTGTTGCACATGCACAGATTTCATTGTCTCTATCTGATCACCGGGGGGCCCTGAACTGAATGTAATATGATTTAATTGCAGTTTTGGAGCCGTTTTACATTTAACCTGCCACACAGCTTTGATGGAAATCAAACACCTATCAGGAGAAAACACCTGGCCCCAGAAAGCACTCTGTTATCTTTATGGTTGGAGAAAAAGACACAAGTCACCTAATATCTAAGAACCCCTGGGTGTGTCTAAAGTGTCTGAACGAGCGCACGGTTCAACTTAGGAGAATTTAAAAGAAAAAAGAAAAGAGTACAGGAAACCCTCTGATTCATGTGCAAAGCCAGCAGACCAGTCATTAACCCCCAGTGGGTCATGTTGGGTGTGTTAGGGAGGGGCGGCGGAGGGTCATAAAGAGGACCCCTGAGCCAGAGCCACGGGGAGGGGGTCGTCACACCACACAATCAATAGTTGGACATTTGACCCCATGCTAGAGTCTCGGCTGCCTCTCCGCACACCCCCACCCTCCACCTCCTTATCCAATGAAAACACAGGTGTGAGTCAACAGCAACGAGCAGGAACAAACGCTAACATGGTTTTTGCAAAACAACGAGGCTGCACCACCTGTGACTGTTCACCTGAGGCAAAAAGGAGGATATGCTAGTAAATCAGATTCACAGCTTTATGAGGATCGCTCTTACCATGACGTAGTGACGCTGCATCTCTGTCTTCTCATTGGCCAGTTTGTCGTACTCCACTTTAAGGCTGAAGAAAGAAGGAAAGTATTGTTTAATTTCTGGTGACGGTTAAACAACGGAGTGAACACACTGATTTATGGATATGAGAAAAACTAAATATGGAACATAGATATGTTTATGCTTCATTAGTGTAGAATTGGTGAGTGAAGTGGAACTAAACAGAGGCAGCTTCCTCTTCCTATTCTTTCCAGGTAGACAGCATTGTTTACAGGGGGCCAATCATTACCTGTGGTACTGGGCCTGCAGGAACTGAAACTCATCTTTGATCCTGTCGCAGGACTCCGCCACGGTGAACTTGAAGCCAGGCTGCCCTGGCTGATGAGGTGCCTGGAAAGTGCAAGGTTGGAAATACCACAGGTGTAAATAGCGCCATCGCAGCCGGGATAATAGTCTCATCTGTCTCTCCTGCCACTTCCACCCTCTCTCCCTTTCTTTTCTTTCTCTTGATGGTTTGTCCTCACATTTCCCCTGAGCCCTGACTGGCGGAGGACGGAGCCGCTTTCACTCAACAACATGTGCCATGACAGAGAGGAGGGTCACTTCATCCAGACTCAAAGTAATGTTACACAGTGAGCAGAGGAGAACATGGAGGGGGTGGAGGGGGGGGAGGAACACTTTAAATCAAACACAGTTGTGGGATTTCGGTGTGTGCTGTGCAACAAGCACAATTAACCTTTTAGCACAAACAAATGCAGCAACAGCAACAAGAAGAGGAATTAACTGTGTTCCTATATGATCTGCTGTCCCGAGTTGAACCAAAATCTTCTGATCTTGTTGCCAATAAAACACGATCTCCCAGTTTTCTGCGCTGCCACAGCGGTGCAGACCATAAATAGTAAGGTGTGGATCAGCAGCTCCTCTCTGACGAGCTAATTAGGCTGTTGTGAAGGGCGGTGCGGTTGCATCAATTCACAGTGACAAAGACAGCTACTTACCGGATGCCGGCCTTGTGGATACATGTCGGCTCCTTAACACGAGATAATCTGCGTGGTTTCTCTCTCTCGCTCTCTGTGAGTGAGTGTGTAGTCCCAGTGAAGGTGCGGGAAAATCACCGCCACCCCCTCCCCCGCACACGCACGATGGCGGCGGACAAAGCCTTGTTCTCGGCTTCGAGGCGGCGCCCTCAGACCCCGGCCGCTGGATGTGCGATCACCTGGTTTGTACCTGAACACACAGAAAAACGGGGCACAGCTGAGGAGCCGGACTCCGACATGAAGCGAAACTTAACCTCAAAAAAAAAAAAAATATCTTGAAAACTTAAAGTGTTTAATCAAAAGAAAAATGTCTATAAATCTAGAAACAACTACGGCAGCGAAGCGAGTAAATCCCCAAAGTTGAGACGTTTGATCACAACGGCTCCGACGGTTATTTCTCGTAAAATATATGTCTTCCACGAACAGGAGCGCACACACACACGCACACAGACACACACACGCACACAGACACACACACGGGGGGTGTTTCGGTGTCCGGGAAGATCAGAAAACAAGGAGCCGCTGCCATGAAGCCACAACACCTCCTCCTCCTCCTCCTCCACCACCTCCCGCCTCGTTAGCGCCTCTCTCCGTGTTTACCTTTGTCTCAGGTACGGAAAATAATCCAGACACGAAACTTAATATCCTCTCGAAGGGAGCTGGAGAAAAAAAAATGTCCGTCTCCGCGTCTCTTTCTTCTTCTTCTTCTTCTTCTCCTTCTCCTCCTCCTCCTCCTCCTCCGGAGAGTCGGTGACCCGCGGCGGAGAAGAGCGTCGGCTCCGTCCGGCTGAAACGTCGGAAGCCCCTCGGTCGCGGGACGAGTTGCTGCCCGCGGACAAGTTCGCAGAAAGCGGGCGTTAGATCCGGCGGCGGCGGCAGAATCCTCCGGTGACTCCGGATGTCGCTCCTTTCACGCTCCTCGACGCTTTTTGAGAGAAAATGTCGTCCGTTGGTGAAACACAGCGCGAGCTCGTACCCGCTCCTCCGCCGCTCGCGCTACCACACACACACTGCTCCCTGGCACGAGGAGCCCACAGCGCGAGCAGCCAATCACGGCCCGCGGACAGGCTCGGCGGCGCGGGCCAATCGCGGCGCGGCTCCCCCACGTGGGGGGGCACCTCTGCCGCGACGTTGCGATTGGTCCGCGATCCGTGACCTCACCAACCCCCCACCCCTCCTCCTCCCTCCCTTTCGCCATTTTGGATCTGCAGCTTCTTCAAATAACCATCACTTCTAGAGGCTCGCGCTGCTGCTGCGTCTGTGCACGTCGGTGATTTACTTTCATCAAGTGAAGTCAAACACACTTTAAATGAAACTTCCGGATCATTCAAACGGAGAAATGACGCCAGAGAGAGTTTCTGCATCTTAACATGAGCTTTACGTGTTCTTCACATGTGAGGGAATCACACGTGAAGCTGGTCCTGGAGCAGCCAGTGTCCAACTGTGCACATCTACAGTTAGGTTTATCAATAAAGTTGAGATGATTCAAACCCACTACATGTTCCTTTAAAGAGGAATAACATCGCCAGCGCTACAGAGGATCCACTGTGTTAATATGAGCTTTAAATGTGTTTAATAGGAGAATAACTCACATGTGAAGCTGATCTGGAGCAGCTAGTGTCCAACTTTACATGTTACCAGTCAGTTCTGTCAATAAAGTTAAGACAATTCAAACTCTGCTCCTTTAAACGGACGAATATCTTCATCATAGAGAGGATTCACTGTGTTAATATGAGCTTTAAATGTGTTTAATATGTGATCAAATCTTATCTGGAGCTCGTCTGGTGTTTGAACCCAGAAATACAACTTTCTGCTCTCATGTCAAATATCCAGAAAAAGAAATGTGAACCCTGAGAATAACAGGAGGCCGTAGAAATGTTCATTCAAGAGCCTTCGTGTCCTTTGAGTGACGAGAAATTGATCGAGATGTTTCTAGCCAGACCTGGAGCATCTACACACTTCTTCATCTTCATCATCAGCATCTTAATCATCATCTTCATCAGCATCTTAATCATCATCTTCATCAGCATCTTTATTATCATCTTTATCAGCATCTTCTTCTTCATCTCCATCAGCAGCAGCAGCATCATCACCATCATCTTCATCTTTATTACCATCTTCTTCTTCATCATCATTATCTTAATCATCATCATCTTCATCAATTCATCTTCATCAGCAGGTAAACCACCACCCCGTCTGTGCTCCAGGATTTCAGCCTATCACGTGTTGTCGGCTGCAACCCGTCCCCACGTGGGTCCTCCCCGCCTCCTCTCCCTCCCCTCGCTCCTCCTCCTCCTCCTCCTCCCCCCCACCGCCGCTCTTCATCCAATGGCGTCGCCGCTGTCTCCCTGCGCGGCCCGCGATTGGCCGAGCGCCGTCGAAGCTGTCAGTCAGGAGCCCCGCTTGTCAATTAAAGCCACGTTGGTCTCGGGCGCTGACAAATGGCTGCGCTTCTCCCTCCTGCCTGCGAACAGAGCCCGGAATGGCTGCTTAATTAGCTTCGAATGGCTTTTCCTTTCAGCTCAAACAATCTGTCACTACCATGTGGTAAAAAGAGCCGTGCATAAAACAAAAGAAAAAAAGAGAAAGAGCCAGCAGGGGCTAAATATCAGTTTGATCCCCCACACCAAACCCCCATGAAAACATGTGCTGCAAAACAAAGCTTCTACCTCCATCAAACATGGTTTCACTCATCTGTCCACATCTTCATCTGAAAAATCTATATGTTGGTTTGTTTTGTGTCCGTTCATTCGTTCACGTTCAAATTCAAGGCTGTTTTTACTTTCTAGATTCTCCCTGGAACAAGTGCACCAGGTTCCACCGGCTTCTAGACATTATCATTTTACTACTTGATTTATTAGGAAGTTGTTAAATGTTAGGGCCGGTAGTTAAATCGCCTTAAGGTAAGAGATCAGTCATTTAGTATTTAATTTTTTTGTAGCTGATTATTCATGTTGGGCTCAACTCTGGCAGCCAAGGCTAATGCCGATGGTTTTCTTCTGGAAGAGGGTCATGTGATATGAGCCTGACGAATCGGCGAAGGCCACGTCATGACCGAAAAGAGCCAATCAGCAAGCGGCTGTGAGTTTCTCTGTCATCGTTTCAGAACATCACCGTTTCTGCCGGTCCAGACTAAAACTAGTTGCAGCTTCTACGACCTTTTCATTTTATTACTTGATCTTTTAGGAAGTTGTTAAATGTTAGGCCCGGTAGTTATATCGCCTTAAGTTAAGAGATCAATCATTTAACTGGTATTTTTTTTTATTTAAAAATAAATGTACCTCAAGACGGATTTAAAAGTGAAGTATTTTTATTTGCATGCGTATCATTTTATCAGATGTAAACAGGGAAGTTAAGAAGATTCTAAAATAGCCTGTGAATAACATGATACAGGATGTTGAATAAGTCAGTGACATTAGCTAGAGCAACTATCTTTGTTTTACTTTCTAACATTTCTTGTGTTACATATGTTGTATTGACACGGGTTTGTGTCTCCTAATTTGATTTTAACCTTTGGTTTTGCTTTAATTAATCATGTTTATTTGTGACATATACTAAAGTGTCTGGTGTCTAGAAAGACCTAAAAATCTATTTCAGTACATTTCATATTATCTACAGCAGAATAAATTGCCCTAAAGTCAAAAAGTATGCCAAATTTTAAACATCACTGTGTAGCTAGCGTGCTGCGAGCTTGAGCTGTTGCTTAGCAACAAATGGATCCCTCCTGCAGATGCTCCGACATGATTTGGGATAATAACTCATGTACTGAGGACATGTCAGTAAGCTACACACTCACTGGGAGACTTTACAGGTCTGTCACACAGAACTTGTAATGATTATTTATCTTAGTAGTTCTCGTTATAATCATAGTAGTTTGAATATAATCAGACTTTCTGTGCTGCACCTCTTGAGGGAACTTTGTTACTGGCAGCTGAGAAAACTAATAATCACTGAGTTGCACTGACAAATCCGTCATCGACTGACGTGTAGATTCCACACATTGATCATTGCTTTCATGTTATGGCATCAGTTCTAATAAAGGTGTATTCAAATGTCGTTGCTTCAAAATAAATCTGAAATACATCCAAATATTTCAGGTGAATCACAAAAATGCATGAAATGTTTGTGCACAACCTTTTGACATCGTCTCTCCTTACCAAGGATGCACTTGCATTTCCAGGATATTTTGCAGACATGTCACAGGTTAAGTTTCAGGATGTGCTTGAATATAAACTTCACCAACGAGGCTTCAGTGATCCGTCCAAAAACAGTGGAATCATACCAGAGAGTTTTCACAAAGGTTAATAACATAATCCAAGTTATAATATGGTGATATATTCCCATCTTTACTTGATATTTTTTAATAAAAAAGTTTGAAAAGTTCAATATTGGGTGATGGAAAAAAAAATCTAATTATCAACCAATCTTTCAGTAAAAGGAAAAAAAGCGACTGAAATAATTTCCTCTCTGCCTCCCCGTTGTTTGACCTTTGACCTGGAACACATTGTTGGTCGGTTGTATGAGTTCAGGCTGCATGTTCAAGAAACACGGAACAAGAGAAGAACATACTAAATGAATCCAGGTTTGTTTCACTCATGTTGCAGAGACATGACAGACTTCGGCTACATCGATACTACTACGGTTTTCATTTCAGAACAGCGCTTTCAATCTAATATGATCTCTGACCACACAAGCATTTTGGCTCCGGATCATTTTTTAATCCCCGTCCATACTAACACGCCTGAAAACACACATCACATGACCAAACAGGAGCTTTGGTCTCCTACACACGACAGCAGTTGTATCGTTGTAAAATGCAGAATTTAACTGCACAACAGCTGTTAGCAAAGACAACAGGGTCAGCGACACTTGTAACCAGATCTCCATGTTCCATTCTAGTAGCCAGTTGTTTTCTGTCAGGAGACGGTCATGTGCTACGTCATGACTTACAGGACACAGTAAGACAAAGCAAAGCTGCTGTGTGTGTCTCCATCATCGTTTCCAAACATCACATCTTCTGCACGTCCAGAGTCAAACCATCCCCGGAGTTTTCAAACTAAAACGGACCAGCAGCGTTTTTTAAACTTCTCAATTTCAGTGTGTTGTGTATAAATTCCCTGCGACCCTTGGGATGACTAAATGTTTGAGTGTGATTTAAGGTTGTTTAAAAACAGAATCAACCACCGTGTTTTTTGTAAAGTTTGCACGACTGAAGTGTCCATGAAGAGTGGCAATGCTTAAAAACCTCTTCCTACACCTCAAATATGGGATTCTGCCAAGTTTACAGTGGGAGCAGCAAACTAAATATTTTATGATAAGTTGCGAGTCATTTGCCAAGGCACTATTTCAACCGACTCATTTCCATGTCACTGTACTTAAAAATGACATTGAGATGGTTTGTTAGTTTTATATTTACTGACTGTTTACACAAATCTCACTCAGGTATTTACACCGTTTTATCTGTCGCCTTCACACAAAATGATTTATATTGTACAGGAACAAGGAATAAATAAAGGAATAAAATTAGGATATTCTCTCATGTCATAATAAGAACCACACAATCCTCAGCCAAGTAAAATCATCCCTGCAACGTCTTCGGATCTTGTCTGATCCTGTCTGAAATTAGCTCGTGGAAACCCCCCACCAAAATACCCCAACCTGTCAAAAATAAATTGATGTTGCAAAAAAGAGAGAGAGAGAGAGAGCAGACCTGAAAGGGACCAAGAGAGAGCCAGACCCAGTCTGAATAGACAGAACAGATACTGAGACGACCCAAGAACAAACCCTAATCAAACCAAAAACACAAAGTCAGACATCAGAGTTCCTGAAAATGTTGCTTGGCCATTTGCTTTCTCACATACAGTCCCTCCTGAAGTTTTCCGCATAATAGCCGAACTTAAGTGCAAATCTAAAGGCAGCTAAAAACAGGTCAGCTCTTTAAAGTAGTAACTTAGTGAATCTGTGAACTTCAGGATGAATGAAGTTTCTGTGACCTCTACGTCGCAGTGACAGAAGACTGTATTTCAGTTCATACATCCTCCTCTATTCATCATGCACTCGAGTGAGCAGGTACTGTTGGGTTATGCAGAGTTGTTGGTCAGCAGTGCTGATATTTGTCAGTTTGCTCTTCGCTGAGGATCCTGGCGCTGGTATGTGTAGGTGCAGTGTGAAGATGTGGGTTATCTGGGAACTGGCAAACACAGCGGTGGTCTCCACAGGCCCCGCGTCTCTGATTTAAGAACCACATACAAACATTATCATACAGCTTCATCTGAGGACTGTGGATGTGTCACTCACACTCACACACTAGCACGTAAACACTCTCACACACAGATCCACTTTTCATCCTACTCAATAGTGAGTGGCCTAGATTAGGGAGCACCAAAGGGTGGGCTTCACCTCTGGGATGAGGAGGGGGTTCTACCCTTGTAGACCTCTGCACTGTTTATTTGCACTGGAAACCCAGACGCTGTGAAACTCCCACTCTGAGGCACTACACAAATATTGGGGCTATTTGCAGAGGTGGTTTTAATTCTTCACAGAGCAATGATTGGCTCTTTTCACTCCCATCTCTGCGCGAGCTCGTCCACTGGATTCCTGCAGCCGTCTATGCTCCCCCCCCCCCGCACCCCACCCAGCTCACACCAGCCCCAAAATAAATAGAACTGATGTATATTTTCAATAGCTTCGTGGCCACTAAAGACTCAAATCCCATTTACTCTGCTTATGCTATCACATTCTTTGCTCAAACAAACCCTCAATACCAAGAGTGAACTGATGCTAGTTCCTGCTTCTGCCGTGTACAAGGGTCTGGATCCTTCCTGAGAAGAGAAACCCTGTTCTCTCGCCTTTTGGAGACCTGCGGTGTGAAAACAAGGAGGGGCTGTGCAAAGCCATAAAGCTGTTCCGGAGATATCTGGTGTGGCATGTGAACTTATAAATGAAGAGGGATTGAATACTTCTTCAAAAGCTTAACACTGATGAGTTTTTTTTCCTCTTCTTGTGTAACTAATCTCACCTCTGTGAAGTTATTTATGTATCAGCATCCATCAGATTTATTGCTTCATTTATTCAACTGTCCGTACTTTCAACCGTCCCAGTTACGTCTCCTTGGGCGCAGAACAAAATGAGGCCTATTTCCATACTGGTCTGGTTGGTGGGTTGGTCACAGCGGTATTGTGAAGCACCCACTGACTCAGGATTATTGACATGCTTTCACAGGGGAGTTCAGGCCATGAAAGGAAACATTCCTCGTCACAATGGACCCAGTGTGTGTCGCGGGGGCTGTGGACTTGAATAGGGCCCCTAAGTGTATCAATAGCCCCTTTTATACACAGATCCCGCTATATTGCCGTTAAGAAGACCCCTCATTATGCCCTCTTTGCTTGTTTACACTGATCCAAACACGCTGGCATAGTGCCACCCCAGTGTGTGATTTTACATGGCATGCTGACGTTCCAGTATCAGAGGTGCGACATGTAACACAACAGCGTCAGCGTCTGTCCCTCCGGCTCGTCCTTTACCACAGAATCCACTCGGCTCTGTGACTACCTTTTCCCGGCCCGGCACAAAGGCACAACGACAACTGCCTCCTGTTTACGTCCCTTTTATACAGAACCAAGAAAAAAGGGCACAACATCCCCGTCTTTAACAGGCTGTGTAGGAGAAGCTACTGTGTCTCGTCAGCCCGTGATCAATGCAAACAAGTCGAAAGGGGCCTTATCAAAACAGGCAAACACAGACGTGAGCAGTGATCAAAAAAGGTGACGGCTTTTTGTGGCTGGAGGCCCTGTATTTGTTTGTCCTGTTCTCTGGTGTGTTTACTGTATGTGTGCCTATATGTACATGGAAACATGATGCATGTTTGGAGAAGAGCATGTGCAGTCTCTGATGCTATCGTCATTTTATAATGGCCACAGAGAATAGCACTGCCAGAGTGAGATGTCTAAAATCTATGATGTACCAGCAGCAAAGGCAGTAAATAGAATTTTCCTGATTCCATTTCATTTACATCAATCCTATCTGGTGATTTGCCGTAATCCTTCTTTAAAAGCTGAGCCCATCCTCTGCAAAGAAAGCCAGTGACAAGTGAGCTTTTAAAAAACACAGATGTCTATCAGGGCAATTTGTTAAAGTACTAAAGGTAAACAAGAGGAAGAAGTGAGACGAGTCAGGAGACTCCTCAAAGAGCCTCGACACATTTTTCTTTTGTTCTCGTCTTTTTGTGAGAACTTTGAGACATTGACACTTTGAGTTGAAAGACTTATTCCCAGCTTCCACATCACAGGTTAAAGATGCTCAGACTTATTCATAAACATGACTGTCGCGCCATTTATGGCTTGAAAAATCAATCACTGAATAACAGTTTAAAAGTGATTAAAAAAAATTATGATTAAATTGTGTTTTTTGTATTTTGTTTTGTAGTTTTGTAATAAAAAAATCAGCTCACTTGTAAATGCAGGTTAATTGAAGTGTTGTTGTGTTCTATGGACCTTTTGCCCTGGAACATAATATTAAGCGCTCATGCAGTTTGAGTGTTTGTTGTAGATGCAGTGTCAATTGGAGACGAGTTCACAGTTGTTGATACTGAAAACAGGATTGAGCCTTTTGTCAGACGGCTCTGCTGAGCATTAATGAATTCAGAATGACTCTGCCTCTGGTGCTGTCTGTGATTAATAAGCTCATTAGTCAGCACTCATTGTGACTGAGTCCACAGCCCAGCCCGGCGCGAGCCTCTTTAGTGGGCTGGTGTTATTTTTTGTGATTACCGTCCAAGTGGCTGCTGTAAAAGGCAGGTCAACACAGTGACCTTATCCCGTCCTTCAGCTGGAGAGTGAAAGGGAACCTAGTGATGACAGTGAGACCCACTTTACCAAGTGACTGATAACACATCCAGCGAGGTGCCAAGTACCACTTCTACTACTGCTACGACCACCAATGAAAAACAAGAGAGTGCCTGGTTTAACAATCCTGTCCCAGAGAAATGACCTTTTTACATTACTGTGCTGTTTTCTCTATTATGTCGTGCGGACAAATCTAATCGCTCTCTGGATTACATTAACAGGCAACATTCTTTTGAGTGACTGAAGCGCTACATTAATGTACTGCAGCAGAGTGACTGGACGGAGGGAAAACCACAGGATGTGACTCAAAAGACCGGGGTTCACATCCATCCCGTCTGTGGTTTGGTTTACGCAGTAAAAGCACTTTGGTGTAGGTTAAGGAAGGATGGTGGTTTAAGTTAAATGTAACAATTACATTGAGTGTCGTGAATCAACTCACTGCAGACATTTCCATATTAAATCAGACCACAACCTTTTCCTAGTTTAAAGATGAATAAAGTATTATAAAGTCCATCCTTATTATTATTATTATTATCCTATTATTTAGTTACACAATTCAGAGGTTTTAGTTTATTCCTCGTTAACTTAATAAAACACAATATGGTCTGCATTATATTCCCTTTAAAACATATAGGCTGTTACAAATGAGTTGTATTTAACCACAGTTTCCAGGAGCCAGGGTTTGGTCCACAGGACCAGAGAAGTTCATCTGAGGGCACACGTGTATTTTCTATTTGTTATCATATTGTGACCAGACTCTTATGTTGAGATAATGTGGTTCTTATATGAATAAACCATGGATCAATTTTAACATAAGCTATTACAGTTTCAGACTGAAAAAGCATCATATGTCTCCTTTGAATGTATTTCAATTTTGGTGAAAATAAAAGTTAGCACATTGAGAGCTTTTTTACATACTTGGCCACTAAAGCTGATTTGATTCTGAGAAAAAAGTTTCAGCCATGTCTTCTTGCCTGTTAATCTATTATATCTCATAAACTCATCTGTTCCACCTCATGAAGCTGATTCAGTTTTAATGTTATATTCTGTAATTCACATGGTGGTTGGGACATGATCTGTTCCCGCATCTCAGAAGATTAAACCGAGAAAAAATATCTAGGAATGTATGATTAAATTGTTATATTATGAGAAATAGAGGTTGTTCTTCATTGGCAGAAGTTTGTCCCTCAGAAGAAAACAGGAATGTGAGTATGTGAGAGCAGCCTGACATCCTGGTGACATTTCAAATGTCTCCTCCATGTAATGATCTTGTTTTTGATCAGTCACTCCTCAGGCTGCCAGATAACCGAGTTCATAATGGACCAGAACAAAATGTGGTTTCCAAGGGAACAAGCCCCCACATGCACTGCCTCAGGTCTGGAGGCAAGATGAGGTGTTTTCCTACGTTTACCTCAGGGGGAATTGTGTTGTATTAATGCTCGCTTATGGAGGGTATGCAATCGTGTGCGTGGCCCCGTGTGCTGGTTTTTGTGCACGTGGACCCGCTCAGCCTTGTGAGATAAATGGAATGAGGTAAATCACCTGGGAGATTGCAGCCAGGTCATCGATTTCATGGGTCATCAGATAACACTGGGGCTTGCTGAGCACATGCCCTTCAGCCCTGGGCAAAGGCTATCGTTTAGCCAGATCAATGGCTCTAATTACTCTGCTCCACCCGCTGCAATAAATTCAGAACCTATCATATTGTGTTCCAGAAGCTGGAACGAGGAAGCACAGTATCACTGATGTAATCACTTTGAAGTTAACTGAATTTTTATGAAGATACAGATTGTTTTAGCATCATGTTCTGACCGGAGAGTCGTTTCTCTGTCGCCCATCATCCAGACATTACCTTCATGTCAGCTGTTTTCTCACAGGGACACTTTGGATTTCTTGGTTCACTCATGATTGATTAATTCAAGTTGCTGTTCTGATTTTTGATATAGTTAATATGTGTCATAGTATATATAGTAGTTGATAATTGAAATACATAATGTTTTTTCTAACCAGATAGACGTTATTTTATTTATATTTTTATTAGTGTTATATAAGTAAATAAAGAGCTGTAGACTTACAAATATTTCCAATTGTAGTTTTTAGATAACTGAAATGGTGCCACAAGGCCATAGAGAGGGATGGAACAAAACCAACACAACAACGTCTCTGCACAAACAAACAAACAGCAATGGAAAACAAAAACAAACAATTTGATCCACAACAATGAAGAAAATTATACCCAAAAAAAAGACATTTTCTTGTGTCAAGGCCAAAACCTTTAGTAATTGTTTTTTTTGAAAAATACACAATCTCTGAATTACTGATCAGAAAAAGAATGGATCGAGAGATGTGGAATAGTGCAAACATTTTGTTACTGTTGTGTTTTTAGTTATAAATTCCATCTCCACCATGTTAGTGGATGGGACATGGATCATTTTTAGGTATCACACAGATTTCTGTTCATTGTGTATATTTGTTCCGGTATGTTTGGCTTTAATTATTTATTTGATGATTCAAAAACAGGTTGAAACACTATGATTGACAGCTGAGACTGACGAGATACCACGATCACCGATACGTTTGTACAATGGGAGGAAGTGGAGACTCGTCGTCCATTTTCATATATGGTCTACGGTTTGTTAACATGAGAGTGGGAACTAGTTTTGGTTTAACACTAAGAACAGGACGTTACAGGGATATAAATGCGCTGCTCATGTGAACGCAGCCCGTCAGCTGACGTGGTTCAGGGTTTTCTGAGTCTTTGTCTGATTCAAAACAAAAAAGCTCACTGGTCCACTTCGATTTCCTCTCAGCACGACTATTGCTTTGTGTGTCACTAACTCATCACGCACACACACACACAGACACACACACACACACACACACACACACACACACACACACACACACACACACACACACAGCATCTCATGTTAATATCTTCAAGCCGTGCACTTAAAAGTAATGCTGTTGTCAGTGTGCCGCCCTCCCTCCCTCCCTCCCTCACCTCTAACATGCTGAGTGCTGCCATCCTGCTATCGGGTTTCTACACACTCATAACTCTGCAGTGGTCCACTTATCACTGAGGCTGGCACGCAGCCCACTGCCCATCACGTCATGTCGTTCACTTTCTCTCTCGCTCAGACGGAGGAAGCTACTCGCTCGTGTGAATGAAACTCTAATGTTGTGATCCACTGTGCCCGTTTCAGGTGCAAAAAAATCTCGTAATGATATTTTTTTGTTGCATCGGCTGATACTGATTATAATATTGTGCTACTATTTTTTGATTATCTTAAATTGTCCCTTTTATTACAACAACGTGAAAAGCGATGTGACAATGTGAAGAGCCTCGTGTAATAATGAACCTACAGATAATTATCTCCTGATTCTGCAGCTCAGCTTTACAGTGTCAGCTCATTGATTAGTTTCCCGCACAGACACTGTTCACCGCTCTCACAGCATCATTTATAGCTGCAGCACGGAGCTGTTTCCACGTAGGTAGAAGTGTGCACTGTCTGCTCAGCACCAGGCAGCAGACAAACACAGTTAAAGACGCACCGGTGAATGTGATGAAGCATTTAGCAGCTAAACAGTCGGATATTTCCACTGGGAGCTGGTGGAACGGAGCTAAAAGAAGAGCGAGTGCTGTCCAGAAACACGACCACAAATGAATGATAATGTTGCTCTCCGCCTGCAGAATGTGTGAGTGCATGTTTGCCACGAAATTCACCAAATCAAGGTGATGGTATGGCAAATGTATTTCCAACTGTTATATTAACTAGAACGACAGTAGAGCACGTACCTCCACCAAGGTCCAACATTTTAAATTCCACACCAAACCTGACATGATATTTATTACATAGTTCCAAAACGATTGAAGATACATCGATTCCAACTGTCGATTCCAACTGGATCCAAACTATCTCAGCTACACATTGGTGGTAGTTACAGTTACATTTAAATCCACTAGATTCATTTGGATCTGCACCAAATTGCACACACTCATAGATGTAAGTCTCCTGAAAATGCCTGATTGTTTTCATCAAGAAATCTTGTAATGTTAAGGAAAGTGACGAGAAATGACTGGATCCACCCCTTTGTTCGGATTCGTCCCCAAATTGAATGGATTCTGTTTTAGCCCATGTCCCTAACTCCCACAGAGTTTTGTAGAAATCCATTCAGTAGCTTTTGCGTAATCCTGCTGAAAACAAACACACAAATGGACAGGGGTGAAACCATAACCTCAATGGCGGAGGTGGCAATAATAAAATAATAGGCTTCTTTAAAAAGCTAAGAAATTGTTTGAGAAACAGAGAATCAATATAAATAAATAATCAAAAAATGAGCAAGAGACTATAAATCCTTATAAATCTCAGGGTTAAACGTTGGAAGCTTCTATCTTAAATCATCACCGTGTCTTTAAAGAAGCAGCAGCATGTGTGACGTGACCTGTCAACACGGGGTAAAGTACTTAGTTATGCGGTATGACGCAGGGTGTTTCTTCCTCCTTGTTCCAAGGGCTGGGTCTAATTCATGGTGAGTCAGGAGGTTAATTCAGTCGGAGGCATCTCCTTTATCTGTTGGCACAAGTTTTCAACTCATTGAACAGTAATACATCAGCTCCTGTAATGTCAGTCTTTAAGCAGTGTGAGCTTGTTTTCAGCCACCGTCTGACCAAACACAACTCGTCATGTCTTTACAGCCAACATAAAATGAGTACAGTTAAATCCCGTCCAGGCGGCCTCTTGTTGCTAAGAAGTGTGTATTGGTTTTCACCCACAGCCATGTGTGTGTATACGTGCGTGTGTGTGTGTGTGTGTGTGTGTGTGTGTGTGTGTGTGTGTGTGTGTGTGTGTGTGTGTGTGTGTGTGAGAGCTCTATCAAACTGTGCTGCCCCCATACTGGCAGGCCACTGCAATGCAGGCACATATCCAAACATGCCCAGCAGCCAGCCTCAGGGCCGGTGTAGCTGTTTAGCCCATAATAGTGACTGATTAGAATACCAGAGGCCAGAACTGAACCCAGAGCAGTTGTTGACAAGGGATATTAAGCAAAGTGGGGAGTCGAGCTGCAGGGATTTCATGATGCCACCAGGGAAACATGTGCTGGCGCGCACACTGGTTCTCTTTAACACCATAGCATCCAAACAGCTGATAACTCGATCCAAGAGGCTGGAGGAGGGTTCCGCTGCTTCGCCCCACAGCCCTGCAAGAGGAAACTGAGAAGCCAATGATTAAGCTCCATGACAGCGCTGCAGAGGCGGGACCCGTGTCACCATTCTCACATGGTCCTGTTTTTATTCTTATTCTATGCTCGGGTTCATCTTTCCACGGTTTCTCCCACCACAACCACCACAGCACCGTGACAAGAGATAATCCAAACTGCAAAAATAAGTGAGGAAACACCTAGAACAATACTTATTAATATTGTTTTCATCTTCTCTGTCCTCATCACTGACATATCTTCACTCTCACTGATTATTTATATGAGGAACATCAGGAATTTTATGAAACTTAACACTAACCAACTCAAATTACAACAATAAAAGTTATTGCAGAGGCTTTTTTTTTACAAATGTGTTATTTCGTATTAATTTAAACAATTTACTTTTGTACAAATTGCTGGAAAAATACAGACAGCTCTTTTATTTTATTCAGTTTAATTAGTTGTGTTGAGTTTAGCATTTAGTCAGATGAATGCCGGACAACACCTAACTTTAACACCAACTCACCCATGGGTGCTCAGATGGGTGCAAGTGCATTTAACCACGATCTTGGTGTTGATTAAATATTGAGCGGTGACCCGACACAGAACATGTTTTTAAATATTTAAATAGAACCAGGATCTGTTCATAACGTCAGTGCTTCAGCAGACTAACCACGTTTGGGACGCAGGACATAAACACTGATTATGGTGTGAAAGACTTAATAATACTTAATAATGATAACACAAATAAATAATAATCATTTGAATTAGAAAATAACAACTACTAAGTTGCATATAAAAGTCACTTTTAGCAGGTTGAGTACAAAAACACATTTTATTTCATCTCTCACCTTCAGTATCTTTATTCTGAAGTTGTGAGGGACAGTATTTAAAGGCGCAGAATCACCATAAAAAAATCATAATCCTAAAACATGAAGCACAGTAAAGTATTAATGAGATTTTTGTCTTAAGGGAAATTTAATGCAAGTCATTTTGTCATTGACAGAGGGCTATTAGCACCTTCCAACAACTCCCCCGGAGATCTGTCCTCTGTGTTTGATTGTGTTGCACGGCTCTGCAAAGTGCCACCTCAGTGTAATGACTTGTTCATAATTTGTCACCACTCTGCCTCTTTCAACAAAACAACCGTTTGTTCTGCGGTGCTGTCCACTTCACTGCCGTCTCCCAGGAAAGGCTTTTAGGGAAGAGCCGCGTGGAAAAGAGACGCGGACCACGACATGTCTCACACTTACATTATTCATGCAGAGAAATGCCTTTAGCTCCAGTCGGGTCAAACCTAATATTATGTTAATAAGGAGCAGGAATCATGTGAGAACCAGTGCACTCATACAAGGAAGAATACTCTACCATGAACATTAAAAACTGTTCATGCACTTTGCTGCTTTTTTTGCTCCTCCAGACAGCAGTCGGATGTGGACCACTTCAGGCAATGAGGCGGAACTTCTGACCTTCTTGTGGCCCGGACAAAATGGATGTGAGCCTTAAGTGGCCCCACTTGTAAAATAGCAAATATGGCCCAGATATCCCACAACAAATCTGGAGCTTTTTTGGCAAACGTGTGGTGCTCTGAGCAAACTTTAATGTGGATGTGAACCTAAAGTGGCCCATGTGGTCAATGTTGAATACGACATAAAGTAGCACTTAACTAATTCAGGCCACCTTTGGCATCTATGGTTGATACGTGGTATTGCTATGGCTTATTTTGGTCCACATCTGGCTAACAGGAGCAGGGTGCCATTATTCCATAGTGTGGGCCAGATGACAGTGTGGCAGTGTGGGCCAAATCTGGGCCAAAACAATTTTGCTATGTATGCATCAGTTTGATAATAATGGTATATCTAGACTGGTTTGAGGTCAAGGATGTTGCACATGATTTAGATTTGGTTGGTCAAAGGTCAAAGGTCACGGTGGCCTCACAAATCATGTCTTCGGTCTCTTGAAGATCATATCTCAAGAGAATATCTTCAGATTTGGACTAGTTCTCACTTGGACTCATCAAAGATGAACTGATTCGATTTCAGTGGTCAAAGGTCAAATTTACCTCATATGAATCGGGACAAAAAATTATGTACATGCAAATGCATAGTTTGGCAGAGGCCTCAGTGTCTATCAGAGAAATGAATGCAGATGATGGTCAGAGTTGTAGTTGTTCACAGAAAGTGATAGTGCATCCTTAGTGAAGTAATAAAGAATAAAACAATGCAGGTTGTCAGGATCTAATAAAAATTGCATTACTGCAAACAATAATAAAATGTTTACTTGATTGAGTTGAAGTCCTGTCCTTTTCCTTCAGATGAATATGTGACACAAATACGCAAAAATGCTCATATTCATATTTAAGTACACAATACAACTATTCATGTGCATTCACTATCCAGCAGCGTTACATTCATCCCACCTCCCATTGAGAAGCATCAGACTTTACAACCCAAGTAACGACTGTTGGATGAACTCTATATCTTTACAGTCTTTACACACTGGGGGCATTTCTTCTTGTTTCATGTGATTATTTTGCACGTCAATATATTTTTACGAGTTGCTGTTTTTACTTTCACAGTGAAAGTGAATATTATGCTGTGAAAAAGCAATGAAATAAAAAAAGCTATTTTTTATAAGCTGTCACTCCACAAATAAAAGAGCAAATTATGGTCCAATACAGCAGTGAAAGCTCCTGAGCTGATTCACCGGATCAGTTAATGACCCTTTTCAAGTGGATCATCTATTGGCCGTCACAGGAATGATCCATGTTTTACAGTTTGTTTCCACCATCCGGTTACGAAGTTTTCATATTTGGCAAAAAAATAAATAAAAAGGGACGTTGGATGAGTACTGACTAACAGAATTTGATATTTTTATATTTGAGTCATATCAGGAAACAAACAAACAAAGTGTGATCAGTGTCCGAAATAAACAATCTGCAATTACTTAAATAACTATAAATAAAACAATAAACAGATGTGTTTGTGAATCAGGTTTGTCTGGTTGAATTGTAATTGGTTAAAATTAATATTTTGACAGGAATGCTTTTAAAGATAGTTTTTTTCTTGCTAATGCTAGCATACTAGCATCAGTGCTTTTAATGTGTGATTAATGATGTACATTTTATATTTCTAGTTATTTGCTTTTATCTGATTTTTAGACACTGGTAAAGTGTCTAAGAGCACTGTTAAAAGTACTATGAAAATAAAATGTATTATTATTATTATTAAATGTATCAGTAAATTGATGCTAGTACGTGGGAGTGATTAATTGGTTAACAAAACGCTTCCTCTTACATCCATGGATGCAGATATCAATTGTCCTTATATTAGATTAGATTATATCTTTATTAACATTCGACAATAACATGCACACTGACTTGTTATTGGGTTATAAACAATCTTATACAGTAAATAAACAGGTTTAAAAGCACTGATTATATTTTTCTACTATATAGCATCACTTTTATGTCTCTTCATTCTTTCTCATCCACCATGAGGCGTGTTGAGTACAGACACAAAATGGTTTCTTCCCTGAAAACTGCGTGGCCTGCACGCATCCTCTCAGTGGACACATGTTCCACCATTACGCTGTATTCAGTTGTCACTAAATGAATATGCAAGGAGGGCTGTCGGTTCAAACACGAGCACAAAGCTGTCAAGTACAAGAGATTGTTGCCGGAGGGGCCTCACCAAAATTACAATTAAGCCGTCACAGCGAGAGTCAAGAAGAGCCTCTTCAAGCCTTTCTCTCATTAACTGGGATTTGGGGAGTACCTGGGTCTCCTTGGTAGCGAGGTTCAAGTGGTTGTTAGTGAATGACAGAGCAATTCCTCGAGCCGCTCCATCTTCCAGGCCCGAGCAGATGAGAGGAAACGTGTTCAACAGCCTCTCAGGGGTCACGATGTGGAGCTTTAGCACCTACACGAGTACGTATTCTAGTTCATGCTCTTTGTAGCATCACACACAAATATGTTTTAGAGACGGACTGAAGTGCCTCTCAAACAACAGACAGTTCTCTCATCCAAAGAGAGACACACAAAGAGCTGCACCTCACCCAGGGTCGGGCTGCTTTTAAGTGGCTCTGGCAGCTGAAGTCTTCATACTGTGGAGGAGACGAGCTATTCTAAAATTCACAGATGAGTACTGTGGAAGTAGAGGCTGTTTGTGGCACTTTTTATGTTCGACAGCCGAGAGCAAATGTCTTCCTGGAGAGACTGTCTGAGAATGTGTAGAGTCAGAAACGTCTTTAAACACTATCACCTTTCCTTTCTCTCTTTGACAGCTGTCTTTTCACTCCACGCTCAAAAGCAGCCACTCAAAACAACTGTAAACACTTTTAACGTCTGACATCGCTGTGGTTGGAATATTGTATTTGTAACTCGTAATCTGAGTCACGTCTTTTTCAGAGTAAGATCAATCGGAATATTGTTGTCCATGTAAACGCTGTCAAGACATTTCACTAAGAGCTAACAATGTCAACCTGCTGGTGGCGCTAGAGGAAACGTCAGGGGGTCACCAAAGTCATTGGGGTTCATCCTCTTTGCACCATGAGCGTTTGTAGAAAACATCATGAAAATCCATTCAATGCAAGTTGAGTTATTTTAATCTGGATCAAAGTGAAGATCAACCAACTATCAGACTGACAGACTGACATTTTCTTAAAGGCAGCGTCTCATAAAGATCCACATAAAACATTCATGTTTATACAGCCACACACAGCAAAGGTCACGGTTAAAGACGGAATAAAGAGTTGGCAGGTGGAGCCGGAGGATTCGGCCTCACCGCTAAGCTGCTATAAGCAAACGAGCATGGAGTTACAATAGCCCGGGCCACAGAGGTTACAACAATTAAATCTGTACTAAACCACATCATCTGCCTTAAAGTCATTTAGATGTTCTCCTAAGATGCAGTTAATTAGATTAAAGAACTGTGATCGAGCTGTGAGCTGCCAGCTGACGTATCGCTGGACGGAGACGGAGACACGATGTACTGGCTCCGAGCGAGAAGAGAAGCAGCTGCGCAGGGGAACACGCTTATATCACTCTGTTAATGTCCTATGAGTAAATCAGGGCGGAAATGCAGATGTCAGAATTAGTCATTAGATACAGTGAAATTTGTCAAGGGCTCTTAAGAGATCTCGTATATTATGTGTATAAATATGAGGAAGGTTACAGTCTCTTCTTTATGATGAAATCAAATGTTTTATAGAGCTATATATTTATGATATTAACTAATGTTATGGGAGATATATATTTAAAAACTAATAATGTTCATGGAAACGTAGCTGCATTTGTTGACATGGAAACCAGTTCATGTTTAATCAGGGTACCCGTGTGTTGTTTTTCCACAACAAGGTTTTAAAACAAAAATTTGATTCTCCTCTTGTTTTTCAATTACATTAAAAACCTAGACTCTAAAACGGGAAGCTGCCGTTGTTTGTTTTACACGGTGATGTGGTGGCAACTAATGATTATTTTCAGTATTAAAACAATCTGCCAATTATTTCTCATCTTTCAGTCTTGAAAAAGTAAAAGAAAAACAAACCAAAATAAAAAAAGAAGATGGCAATCACAGCAAACTACAGTTCAAAAACCCTAAAATATTCAGTTTACAGTGATATGACAAAGAAAAGCAGCAAAACCTGCAAAAATATTTGCAATTACTTAATTAAAAATGACTGAAATGATTAATCACATATCAAAATAGTTGCATATTAAATCTGTTGATCACTAATTCAACAGGCTGATCATCTCAGTTGTATGTGGCAGTAATATTCATCTCTTTGGACTTTGTTGTTGAGAGGAAATAATCAATGTTAAGTCAAATAACTTGGGATCTGGGACATTGATGTTGTGTTGATTCTGTTTGTTCTGACAAGGAATTGATTTATCAAAAAAGAAGAAAGAAAATGATTGATACTGAAAATAATCACTGGTTGGAGCCAGATATAAATTTATGAACAAATCTTTTCTGCTGAGCGTTCTATAGATTACATTTGTTGTTGGGCTAATGAAACCATTAACGTTTCAGGAAACAAGAAAACAACTGGAACATCACAAGACCACAGATAAGTCCTCACATCAGAGTGAATGTACAGCAGCAGCAGCAGCAGCAGCAGTATGATGCTGAACCATAACATATTCGCCTATACTGCAGAAAACAAAAGGCGATCTGTCTCCGGAGGCGCTCCTGTGATACACTTCTAAGTGTCGGCTCCACAACCTCTGTGGATTTCCACAGAGATGAAAAGAAAAAAAAATTCCTTCTCTATTTGGCTTTGCTGCTGTTCTTCTACTTGTTTTTGCCACACAGAGAAACATCCAGAAGCCCCTGTGGGCACAGGACTCCACACCAACCCTTCAATGCTTGGCAACTGACACAGGGGGCCGGGCCAAAAATACCTTTGCTTCTTTACAGTGAGTAGTAGGAGAACAGCAGCTCATTCACGCTGCTATATTGACAATCGTGAGTGGATATGACGAACGGATGGGAGGAGAGCATGTCTACATTAACGCTGGAAGGAGCGATCAATTTAATCAATATTAAATGGGATCCTGATGAGGAAGTGGACGACGCCCCTTTCCTCAGGTCCTCGCTCGCAGCCAAACACCAAACGTTGGGCTTTAGGACTCTGCTTGGATCAATGACAGAGGCACAACCTGCCAATTCCTGATTGATTGCAGCTCTTCCCTGTTTCCAATTTAACCCCATTACACATCAGAGCACTGGTTTAATTATCTGACTTCAGGACTATAACACCTCGCTTTGCTGAGTGCGGCGGCTGTAAACATCTTGATGTGATCTGGGCCTGACAGACTGTGAGAGTGATTAAGCAAATCAACATAAATTAATGAAACGAGCAGACATCCTGCTGAGTCCCCCCCACCCCACACGTTTTCTTTTATTCATCCAACTTCTTGCATTTCAATTAAACTTCTGGACCATCCACAGTGTTAGAAAACTACAAACCTGGTTCACAGCCAGTAATGACCATCTGCGCTCCACATTTTGAGCAAAGGTTGAAAAAGCCGAGCGTATCAAGGAGATTTTCCTCGTGCGCCTCAGGCAGCCAACACATAAAAGGATTGGATGAAGGAGTGCAGGCGCAGGCTGGATACTATTCAGAAGATAGTTCGATTAAAAGCAGCAGCTGACAAGACGAACAAGCCAAGAGTCTCCTCTCTGTCCCGGCTAACCGCAGTCCCGTTCCTCCAAACAACACTGACAGGCTGCGCTTGAATGTAATTGGAATAGCAACTGATTACATTCACAGCTGAGTGACAATGCACCAGGAGAGGAAATGAAGTCATGAAAGTTTACAAAGTGAGCAATTGTGTAAACCATTACTCTGGAACAGGACCGCGATCACATTTGCTGGCGCTGCTCTGTGCGGACCAGGCCAAACATCGTGTGTTTGGGAAATACAAGCTACGAAGAAATCTACAATGAAAGGAATTCAAATTAGCGACTGCAACCGGATTTCATCAGATATTCGTGGAGTTTTGGGATAATTTATGAGACAAAGTCCCGAGCAGGGATCAATGATGAGAAAACAATCTCGGCGTGGCGGGAATGCTTCGGCTTTAGACCCCCGAGAGCTGAAGCTGTGCCGGATGCTAACTTCCCTCAGACGTCCTCAGCAATGCTGTGGTTTTAGAGCAACAATGCTTAACCCTGGTGTCAAGGCTGAGTAAGCAGCTTCCTCGCCGGACATCTTAATGAGATCTGCACAGGTGTCACCACAGTTTCTCAGCTGTCTGCAGGCTCCCACATAATAAGACGATGCACACAAGTGGAAAATAATATGAGCACAGACTCTTTACCAAACAATCACTGAATCCTGCTTGAATTCAAGAAATAGCCGAGTCTTAGGGGACGTCTAAACACTGTATTCTGTTTCACAGCAGGGGGCAGGACGTAACGTATAAATTCCTTTGTGGAGATCACGTGTTTTTGTTCTTGCTCAAATTTCGTCGTCGTTCCAAATTACATCTTAGTCATAGTCTTCTAAGTCTTTTTTCACTTTCTTTAACATTGCAAGACATGCTCAACATCTTCTCAATTTTCCAGTGAATAATTAATGGAACTTGGTGAAATTATTCAGGCACATTTCGGGGACTGATATCTATGAGATTGAATTTAAGTGGACTGTTGGGCCTTGACGACGTTAAGTGTTATTCTAGTTTCAGTGTTTTGTTTTTTTTATCAAACCTGAAATATGATTTCAAAACAAGGACGGACACACATCCTCCTATAAAACTATATGTAGGTGTTGGAAAACAAATGTTATACACACACAAATCCATGGGATTTAATGATATACCCTGAGCCTGAAGCTAGTTCTGCAGCCGGCAGCATTAACAGTTTAAATCAATAATTCACTACTGCAATGTTCTATAAATGGTTTCTTCACTCTACAATTATACAACTAACTAGAATGTTTCTCAGTAAAGTGCAAACCTCCGCCATCGGCCCCCTTATGAAACCACATCTAAATCCGCAAGATCTAGATTTCAATTTGGATCTGCACCAAATTGCAAACATTCTTAGATATCAGATCATATTTTTATCATCAAGATTTACAGATTATTCACTGAGAAATAACGAAGCCTGATCTGGTTCCACACCAAAATGTACTGGGTTCTTCCCTGATCTATACCACATCCTTCCACCAGGTTTCATGGTTATCTGTCCAGTAGATTTTTGCATAATCCTGCTAACTAACAAATAAACGCAGCTGAAAATATGACCTCGTTGCCGGAGGCACTATGATATTCAACACGCTGTGTCCTTGGAACACATGCAGACTCTGTTCTCTAACACTTGGTTTTGTGTGCACAGAAAGAGAAGCTCTCATCACAAGTTCATCTTGTGTCAGCATCGAAAAGCGTGAAAATCGAAGCCTCACGCCGTTTACCTCCGAGGAAACAGAATGAGCGGAGACTTCCAATTAAGTCAATATCCACGGATAAGAGGGAGGCTGACTGGGTTTGTTT
This sequence comes from Hippoglossus stenolepis, assembly GCF_022539355.2. NCBI lineage: Eukaryota > Metazoa > Chordata > Actinopteri > Pleuronectiformes > Pleuronectidae > Hippoglossus > Hippoglossus stenolepis. The sequence goes on from NC_061483.1 coordinate 7,080,452, forward strand.
TGTTTTGCCCTGAGTCGCACTCTCAGCCCTCCTCTCTCTGTGGAGGAGAGTGTGTGTCACAGCACTTTTTCCTGATGAGTCCAATGCGATCTGTCGTTCGCTCCGTCATTCACTCTCTCTCTCTCCCTCTGGACTTCCTCCATCACTCGTCCAAGTGAGAGAGTGGCGTGACAGTGATGTGATGGGTCTACACAGACTGTCAAGATGGACTGCTACCCTGGGAGATTTGCAGACACACACACACACTCACAATGTGACACACAAACGGCAGACGCAGTCACACATGCGTGCATTCACCCATATTCACACACATAATCGCACACATGCATGACCATACAATCGCAGACGCACGGCACGCACACACACACACGCGGTCCAGTGAACTCCCGGGCCTGTCAGCCCAAGGTCGCTCAATCTGACAGTGTTCCAGTTGGAAACAGGCCCAGGGAGGCATCATGGCTCCACTGCCTCCACTGCAACATGAAACACACTCAACCTTTCATACACACAAATTCAGACACACACTAATTTTTCACATGAGTTAAACACAACGTGAGATGCTTCAAATGTCTTAATGAGTAAAAATCGATTCGACAGCATAAACACACATCACTTCCAAACATATCACATGATAGTCACACATGACACCTGTAATCGGATATTCCATATTTCTAAAAGTGTCACACATCAGATTCTCTCATACAAACTCACCGTTGTGCTCTTTGAACACACACACACAAACACACACACAAACACACACACAAACACACACCAGTCAGGGATGATCACAGTGAATTCCAGCCAAGCAGTGCTTCCTCTCCTTCCTGACATATACACGCGACCATAGAGACACACACAGACACACAGACACACTCAGACACACACACACACACACACAGATGCCTAACCCCACAGGACAGCATGTCAGGAAAAGATCTGAGAACACATTTTCGACTTGGCTGAGCAATGGAGCGGCCCAGGGGTCCACTCGGGTGCTGGTCTCTGCCCACCCTCCGTCTGCCCCTCCTTCTGCATCGCAGATCAGCAGCAAGCAGCCGATAAGGTCAGCCAGACAGAGATGAATCCATACTCTGCTGGCACGGCCGCCTGTAAGACTCAATTCCTGTTTTTCGTTCTTTATCTGTGGACCAAACGCTGTCGGTCTGTACGACAATCTGATCCAGAGGTTGTGACTTTGGCAGCAGCTCTTCACTTGATACTTAAGCAGCTTTCTTGAGGTCGCTGTTGTGTACAGCTGCAGCTCCACCCACAGTGAACAGAAAGCAAAAGGAAATCATGAACATTAAGATTGTGTATTTAAAGCAATGTGTCACCCCATTACCAAACTTCTATCTACTGCAACCATCATAGTATCTATTTGATTCATAGACGTTTCAGTTTTAGGAGGAAAGCTGGATTTTAAGTTGTACTGTAAAAAGTTTCTCAGGCACAGACTGTACGTAAAGATGGAGGAAATGACTGCTTCCCAAGCGTGAAGCAGGAAAACAAAATGTTTAGAAACCTGCTTATTTTGAGGAGGATGCAAATATTTCCCCTAAATAATGCATACACGCCAAAAAACACGAGAGCCTTTCTGTGTGGAGTTTCCCTCTTCCCCTCGTATTTGTGTGGGTTTTCTCTCTCTCTCTTAATTTCCCCTTGGTGTGAATGTGAGTGTGAAGGGTTGCACATCTCTGTCTGTCAGCCCTGTGATACGCTGGCGACCTGTCCAGGGTGTTCACCACCTCTCGCCCCTTGTAGTAGGATAAGCAGTATATAGATTATAGATGCATGGATGGTGACATTACTGATTGGGCTTTAAATAGAAAATAAAAGATAAAGTAGCAGTGTGAGAGGTTAAAGACAGAGGAGGATGAAATAAACAGTCCATTTGATGTTAGGAGCCGGTGAATTAAATAAATACAGACACTAATCAGGCTTTGAAGTCGAGCTGCAAAAGGTGCTACTTGATTTGTGAACTTCTCATTCTGATATTGGCAAGCTGTGTTTATTGGCCATGCATATCACGATCAAATGAACTAAACAGTATTTTTACTGGGTCGTTTAGAATCAAGTAACAATCTCACAATAAAAGCCACATTTTGTAAAGTATTCACAATAGTTGCACTTCACTCGTCCACCTGTGTCGCCGCGCTGTGCGCCAGATCAAATGAGGGGGACTCATTCACCCAAAATAAAAACATGAAAGCTTTTTTTTTCAGCATTTATGAATGATTAGCAGCACATTAGTTGAAGGGCTAATTAGGCCTCAAGAGTGTGGACCCAGTTATTAGCGCGCACTTGTCATTGTGGCACAGAGGAGAGCACATTTCCGCCCCGCTGCGAGCAGCCAGGTGGCCTTTGTTTGTGAGCTGCAGAGGTTCTGCACAGCCGTGCTTCCCTCTGAAGACCTGTCTTTTCCTCCGCGCTCCACTTAGACTTTGAGTCTGAAAGCCGCAGGGGAGATGAAACACTCGCAGACACAGAGGAAGTGGTGGGAGAGGTCACTCTAGTACAGAGACAGTTTATGGTTCAACACAGACTGCGTCACAGACGAGACTTTGTCAAAACAGAGACTCAGAAGACCTCAGCCACCGCCAGAGCTCAGTTTGAGAGGGAGTTTGTGTCAGTGTGATACACGTGTGTGCATTAATACCGTGAGAGAGGGAGTCAGTAGCTCACAGTTCCTTGTCTTTATTTTTAACCAGAACTTGAATGGGGAAGTGAGTCTGTCTGGTTTTGTGTTGCTTTAGGCACAACAATCATCTCTCTCTGTCTCTCTCTCTAGTTATCTCTGGGAGAGAACAAGGCAGACAGGCAGAGAGAGAGAGAGTGGAAATGATCTATATCTTAAAATAAAATGTATACGCAAAGCGAAGCTGCTACTACGTGTTTTGATGTTGAGCTGAGCGCTGCGCAGTGTTTAACAGTGTTTCTGTGTGAGAGCGTCGAGCAGACAGCGAAATGAGAGGAAGAAAGAAAGTCTGCTAATGAGCAGTGTGTGTGGGGGGTGAGCTCCTGTCAGCACAGGGCTCTCTCACACATACACACACACACACACACACACGCTAACATGCACACACACACACGCTAACATGCACACATGTCCTGGGAGACAAGCGTGGAGAAAGTAGTCCCAGTGTGAGAGTAGTAATTAGACTCCCATCCATTAACACAAGGAGCTGTGGAAGAGCACGAGCAGCAGGTGTGGGGGTGTATGGGTGTGTTTCTGCCAGTGTGTTTTCCCCCTCGTGTACATGGACATAATAATCACGAGCAAACACACTGTTAGTTGTGAGTGTTATGTTTGTGTGTGTCTGCACGGTGTGCTTATGAATATACACAGTAACTGTATGCTAATGACACTGCGCAGGAGTGTGCATGGTGACCCTGAAGTAATAAAAATATAACAGCAACGATAATAAAATTTATTTATATGGCCTTTTCTTAACAATAACACAAAGTGCTTTACAAGAAGAAATAGAGACAGGCAGATAAAATGAGAGTAAGACAAAGGAGCGTGAGCAAAACAGAACAATAAAATAGACAAAACCACATAAATGAATATATAGGATTAGACAGCGTTAATAAAAGTCAGTGGCAACCCTTTGTAAAAAGCTTTCACCAATAGATGGGGGATTTGAAAGAAGATGGAGATGGAGTCTGTCTGAGCAGCGAGCGACACAATGTGGAGTGAAAGGTCAAAGTGTGGGTCTGTGCCAGGAAGTCAGCAGCGGGTGTGAAAACAGAACAAAGAACGAGAGAACACGTTCAAAGAGGAGATTGTTTACACACTCAGAGTCAATGGAGATGAGGAGCAGCTCAAACTGCAGCAGATTTCCTGTTTTCTTTTCTTCTACCTGTTCTAAATCACTTTATGAACAGTTCTGGTCCCACACGGTGCATTAACTGTTACAGCTTTTTAATTGATAAAGCAAATTGGAAGATGAAATTTAACGTACAAACTGTTAATAGTTTAGAGTATACTTGATTTAAATACACAAATATAAATAACTGCAAAGCAAAATCATAATAATAAATGAAACCTAACCCAACTACAATAATGCAACACGTCATCCATCTTTATCTAGAGTCCATGTTTGAAGTGGAGTCCACCAGCGTAACAATCAAACAATTCAAACATCGAATATATCGTCACATAAAATCCTGAGTAAGATAAATGCGGTAAACTAGGTTTCTCCTCTAGATAGTTTAAGCTGTAGTCAATGTTATTGATGTGACCTGAGGGGCTTAGGGAGGGAGAGCGGGTAGTCCACTATCCAGAAGGTTGGTGGTTCAATCCCCAGTGTGGTTTTATCTTCTGGTCAAAACCTACTGTGGCAGAGATAACCATAAACACGTGCTTTGTGTAGCTGCACGATCGTCAGAGGGAAGTTTGGACCGTTCTTCAGATCAGCAATATTCTTCTGGTGTGAACTGGATTTCCTTTGTTTGAAGTCATTCTGTAGTAATTTTACTTTGATGTTCAGTGTCACAGTCTTGCTTCATCCCTGAACTTCCACTGATCTTCAGCTGACAGACATTATCCTGGAAGATACTTTGATAAACGTAGGAAGTCATTTCTCCTCGATGATGGCGAGCTGTCCCGGTCCCACAGTGCTTCACTGTGGGGATGATGTTCTCACGTTGGTATGCGCTGCCCTTTTTATCATGTGCGTACAGCTGCATGTTGTTCCCAAACAATTCAAACTAAGTTTCCCTCAATTCACAAAACATTTTTCCAGTAGTGTCGTGCGGTGTCAGGCTGCTCTTTGGCAAACTTCAGGCCGCAGTAACGTTTGTTTTGGAGAGCAGCGGTTTCCTCTGTGGTGTCCTGTCATGGACATTATGCTCCATGCACCATGATCTGCTGGATGTAGACTCATGAACGGGGATGTAAACCCGCTCCTATGATTCCTATAAGCCTTGTTACTCTGGTTCTTACCTCACTGATGATTCTGTGCTGTGCTTTTGGATTCATCTAAGTTTGACGCCTTCTTCTTAAGAGGGGCGGTACAGAACTAATTCAACATAGACATCTTAATGTGTTTTGTCCTGTTTTACTTGTGTGATGTTTATATTTGTTTCAGTATGTTGTTGCTTGTGATGCGTGTGTCTTTCTTCGTTACCTGCCTACAGGGACTACAGATGTAAATTACCATTTTTGCTAGAATCTGGCATGTTTACATGTAGTATTTTTAAACTGATATTCATTTGCATGTCTCTATCAAGTAAATAAAATAAATAATCAACCGTTCAGTTTTTATATATATGATTTATTTATAAATGCATGCTAACGTACATTGCATGCTTAGGTTTAATTCTCAGACTCAAAAGTTTGTCTAGATTACAAAGAGATTTACACAGTTGGCTACATGTCACAAAATATATTTATAACATTTGTATACTATAAATAAATACCACTTTCAAAGGTAGAAATTATTAATGAGAAGCAGTTCTAATAATCAATGTGATGCAAATTACACAACTGAACTGTATCTGTCCCACTTTAATGGAGCAGTAGCCCCCAACAAAAGTCCTAATGGGACCATTTAATCCTGGACAATCCTATACTCTATATTATATAACGATAAATAACATTCAGTAGAAAATAAATGCATCAAATCAATGCAAAACATACGATGTCAGGATCTCATGTTAACACAATTAGTGATGATGTGCACATTAAAAAGTTCAGCAGGCCGAAACCACAGAGTTCATCTGTGTATTATTCACAATATGTGGTCGCACCGATCGTGTGCTGTTACAACCCAACTACTGTGACCCTACAATCAGCATTCATCAGGGTTTGCCTCGTTGTTCCAAACAGGGTGTCGGCTTATGAGGAAATCCAGCTGAACTGATCTTTGATTAGCCCCCCGGGCCCGACTGGATGGGAATACAGAATGATGCAACATGTAAATGTCACCTGATGGGATTCTTTTTATCTCCATATAATGAGATCCCATTAGCTTAGATTCTCCCACAGGAGCCGGAGCCAATAATTTCGCAGATTAGTGGTTTCTGGATGAGGTCAGTAGGTCTGTAGGTTGGATGTCTTGCCAGAGGGGATGTTGATTGCTGGCCTTGCTTTGTAGACACCTGTGGGACGGGAAGGGCCCACAGAAGGGCCCACAGAAGGGCCCACAGAAGGGCCCACCCAAGGGGCCGCGAGTGTTCATGTATGTGTGTGTGCGTATTCATGTGTGGGACCTGAACACTTTGGTGAAACACTATAGAGCAGAAGGAGCCTGAGTGTGTGTGTGTGTGTGACAGAGAGAGCTCAGCGAAAGGAAAAGCAAACGAGTGTGTGAGTATGCTGTACACAAACCACAGCTTTGCTCCATGCTGTAATTTAGCCCTGCCGCCAAAACCACCGCTGCTTCTGCTGTTGCTGCCTTAGCGCTGCGGCAGAGTTTAGCTCCTCGGCCTGTCTCGCTGGCTGGGGCTGGCTAGCGCTCGCAGACAGGGGTTATGCTAACCCTATGACTGTTTGTTTATCTTGCAGCCAGAACCGACCATTAAAAGTGGGCCCTCGTTCAAGAGCACAAAAACAGACGCTTGTCATGTTCGAGGGCTGTAATTGTAGCTCTCGCGTGATGTTTTTATTTTCCCTCTGACCTCGCTGGATAAACTCAAGAAGCCACTTAACATTGGGCTTGGCTTGCCAGAGCCCAGAGAGAGAATTAAGCAACATGTAGTCAAAGACACATTTCCCCCCCCCCCCCTCCCTGTTTAATTCATAGCTGGGAGCACTTGACTTCACCAGTTGTCTCTTGACCGTATAAATGACCCGGTACCTGTTGCTTGATAAGAACGTCTCCATACGCTCCCTTGTAATCTTACGCATTATCACCTGCACTGAGATCAACCGCACGACAAAGTTGTTTAACGCTGCCACACAAGCTGTAAATGCTTTGTTTACCAAAGGAAACAGGCGTCTTTAAATCAGCCTCCTGCAGATTGCTATGTGTGTAAAATAGTCTTGCCTCACAACTGCAGGGATTTGCACAAAACACAGCTTTTACTTCAACATCATCCAAATACAAGTGAGCCCGTGCCGTCTCAGCTCCTTGTAATGTTGTCAGGACGGAGCTCGCAGGTTCCAAACTTCACTTGTGCTTGTCATCAATTAAGCTGGAAAACACAAGGTTCTTTTGGGGACACCGTCTCCCCTCTTTTTTTTCCTGGCTCTCTTTCTTATCGGTGTCCATGTCTGCTTAGTGTCATTATGAAACGTGCAATTATAGTCGCACACAAGAAGCTGCCTTTCATGGCATTTGAGCTATCAGCTGCAGCCTTGAGAGAATGAAAGGAGGGCAGGAAAACATCAGGGCGAAAAGGAAGACAAAGCAATTCAAGAGTTAAAACAAAGACTGGAAATTGTGGAAATTGGCTTGGTTACCACTTTCCACGTGACATGCATGTGGCAATTTGGAGAAAGCCAGGGGCATCTTGTCTGGTGAGGCAGAGGAATTTAGTGAGATTAAAGGTTACAACAGGCTAATTACTTCAATAAGACATCCAGACATGTTTAATGGTGTCATTACATCACCCCACAATCTAGCAGTGTCAATGGTGAATTTAAAAGTGCGGTTCACAGGGGGAATCAGGCGGAGGAGAAGGAAATGGTTCTCAGACACAAATTATCGAATCACCCCAGAGTTTGAACGGAACCAGAACCTGGATGATGAGCTGGAGGTGTAATGGTGCACGCTCACACTTGTTTCTATACCACAAAACTATCACTAAGGATACAACTTTAAGGAGTTTATTTTGAAAAATGTATTTCAACAGTGGCTCATTGTCAATAATTGATACTAGAAAGTTCAAGCTAGGGACACAGTGTATTAAATCATATTGTCAGGAAACTAAACAAATAGTGTGGAATATCAATGCTCTTAATTCTAAAAGACGAACACAGAGATAAGGAATATGAAACCAATTGATGATCAATAAGTCAGCGATGCTAGCAGCTGTGAAAGGCCGTACTCCAGTTAAATGCTAATGTCAGCAGGCTAACATGTACCCACAGAGCATGCTAATGTTTAGCAGGTATAATGTTTAGCGAATTCAGCATCTTAGTGACCCTAAAACATAGACTTTTAAAAAATGGAAGCCAAAGCATCTCAATCGCCCCCTGGTGGCTGGCTGCACTTGAACAGAACAAAAAATTCACGTCTAAAAACTTTTCTGAAGGATGGTTTCCGTCATTTTAGGTAGTTTGTACAAAACCAGGGTAACGTCATGACTGACAGCTGAGACTGACTCACGATTGGTTGAGCTCCATCATGATCACTGCAGCGTAGAATTTGGCTCCAAATGACGGCTTGACGCAAGATGGCAGCGTTCGTATCCGGAATATTATGGATTAATTTCTGGAAAGTGGGAGGAAGTGGAGATGCGTCTAAAACTAAAAATCAACCTCATGGTGGCAGTACAGGAAACAATGGGAATTACCAAAGTAGGTAGGCTTCATCCCCTGGGGACCATGAATGTCTGAAAAAACTAAATCATCTACTGCTGGGACCTCAAAATACCTTCGACTCCATTTCAACCTGTGATGCAGCATCATCGCTCAGTCTCCGGTTTGCCATTTAGGGCCTTCAGCTGTTTTCCTGACAGAGGGACAGACACATGGACGGAGACAGATGGACAGACAGACGGACTCACAGACAGGGAGTGGTGCCCTCGCAACGCCACAGTGGCATAAACGATGAGCTGTCAAAGCCCGAGGGTAAATTGCTGTGGAGTAAGTATATGCTCCAGCATGGTGTAGGCCGTGCCAGGTCATTGTGGTGGGTGTATTGTGTGTATGGAGGAAGCCGCAGTGGTACAGCGAGTCTGTGTGTGTGTTTGTGTATTTGTAAAGTTGTGTGGCATGCCAGCGGAAAGTGAGAGGAGTCCACATCTGTTAGTCGTCTGAGTTCCACTTTGAAAAAATGTCTAAGTGTTTGTTGTTTGGAAAGTGATGGATAAACACAGGATTTGTAAAGTTTTCTTCGTAGACTTTTTTTTTGCAGCTTCTTGCCTGTGGTGAGCTCCTCTCATCGGAAAACCAGGAGAGTCGGGTAGAGAACAGGAAGGGCCACCTTTGCCCTTTTGTGGCTCCAAATAAGTGACGGCCCTTCTTGGTGTCCCACACAAACCACATCTAGAGGAGTTCTCCTCAAACCTCCACCCTCTGCTTTGCTGGATTAGATCTCCTGACCATCCCACCCAGTGACTGAACACTGAGGCCTGGGTAGCTGGCGAAGACGAGGTGGTTGTCTGAATGAGACCGCAGGCCAACGTGGCTAACTGTTCCAGCCTCCTCGGTAGACCTTCACTAAAGCTACATTACAGGCTTTGGAGCCAAGGGCTGGACCACACTGCGTGCATGTGGATGTGTGTTTATGTGTGTCTATGTGTATCTGCGGCCGTTTTTGCATGCGTTTTACTGTTTGCGTATGTGCGTTTACTTGTGTGTGTCTTAATTTGTCTTTTGCACATGCACCTGCGCCTTCACATTAAGTGTTTACGGTGAACATGTGTGTCTCTGTGTATGGTCTGTGCACGCTCCCCACACTTAAAGGCAAATTAAGACTTTTTAAAAAGGCCCAAAATTGCCGCGTCCCCACAACTGAGAGACTTCACCCTTGTTCAGACAGACCCCAGGTTTCCAAAATAGAAGAGTTATCTTTAAATAACCGCCGGCACCAGATCGTCCTGTGTCTTTTGTGGACCAGAAAAAGACTCGACTCTCGTCAGGCTTGAGTGAGTGGCAGTTTTAGGTTATGCTGCAGTTCAAGGAACATTCATGATACATCACCCGACTGCTCTCTATAAAAAAACATACATGCACATACAGACGACTCCTGAGCTCAACCACCAGGTCCCTTGGGCCAAATGTTGACTTTCGACAACACAAAGTCAAGACCTGATTGAGTCAAAGTCTGCATGAATATAATGATGAAATATGACATTATTCACATATAAAACACAGACAAATACATGTACATACATACATGTAAAATGCATGCAAATCGCAGGAAGCAGCGAGTCTCTGAAGTCCCCTGGATGTCACACAGCGCTGTCACTCAGTGGAAATGAGTTCGCTGTGGGACTCTGGGGGTCAGAGAGGTCAGAGAATCCTGTCCAAGCCTCACTGTGCTTCTCTTGTTTCTTTCTTTCGTCCTTCCTTCCTTCCTCCTTCCAAATGACTCTTTTAAGTTACTTACACTTTACTTAAAGATATCATATGTAGCAATTCTTCATTAGAATGTCTAATAAAAACAAGTATTCTTATATATTTTGTTGACTTGTGTACTAACTTGATCCAAAAAGTGTCCAACAATGTCCCATCAGAGAAATGCACAATTTTATTCAAAGTAAAGGGACGTTTAATTTCTGTTGCCTTTTAACTGTCATATCCTCTTTACCTGTTGCCACTCCCGTCTCTGCTAAAACTTCCAGGGTAAACAAAGTATGATGAAAGAAGCCAGACAATTTGTACTTGTCACACATAAAGGATCATGATTAGCGTTTGCTTCCTAGCATGAACTTTAATGTAACTTTACATCAATACAACTTGAAAACGGGACCTCATCCGTGAACATGAATTGCGTCAGATAGATTTTCATCAACAATGTTGGTGAAGACAACAACTCCCATGATCCCACGCTGCTGCACGACATCATCAAACTCATTTTGTTGTTATTGTTTGGATTGAAAGACCCCTAGTGGCTGAAGTTAGATGTTGTACGTTTAAGCATTCAAATGTTATGCTAGTCTACACGGCAACATTTCAGGGGGGGGGGGGGGCATCTCTATGCATGTATACATCTATATTTACTTGTTACATTACAAATAAAGATTTTACAAGGCTGCAATGACTATATGAAATATTATCTATGTTTACAAAGTAAATTAAACCATCCCAACTCTTTACCATGGCCAAATGCAACATTAATATGTTGCTCACATATTGATGCATTAGTAACTACAACAGCAATCAGTGGAGCACCAAGGCCCAACAGCCCCTTTAAATCAAGCTGCACCAATTTACGCAGACTCATAGTTATCAGTTTCTTGAATGTGCCAGATTTTTTTCTGATTTTTTATCAAGAGCCATGAATTACTCCCTTGGAGAAAATGTAAAATATCTTGCAATACTTAAGAAAGTGAAAAATAAAATCCTGGATCCACTTTTTTTTCCTTCAGATTTGTGCCAAAATTGAATGAGTTCTTTCTTGGCCCTTGTCCCATCCTCCCATTAAGATTCGTGGAAATCTGTTAAGTAGGTTTTGTGTAATGCTGCTAACAAACAAACATAAAAGTCAACAAACAAACAAATGGACGCAGGGCCAAATACAACTAACCTCCTTGGCAGAGGTAATAATCCATAAATATAAGATATACAAATTTAAATATGACATATAAGGACATTTTACCTGCAAAATGACCACTAATATTTTATAGTATATAAAATAGTAAATTTTGCAGAAACTACTATATGATAATACATTTATTTACTTTCCCTGAAGTACACATTTCATTGGATTTACTTGTAATGGAGTATTTATTTATTCATTTATTGCCACTACTTTTATTTTAGTAAAGAATCTGAACACTTTCCAGTCCCTCCCTCTCTCATTCAGTTTCCATCCTTCTTCATCTTAACATCTCTGTGGTATTCATGCTTTGTTCTACTCTCTTCCGTCTTCATCAATGTTTCCTCTCGCCCTCACCTCCCTTCCTCTTTCTCTCTCCTCTCCCTGCCCATTTCCCACACTCCACCTCTGCATTAAGCTCTCTCCATCACTTTCATCCTCACACCTAAATCACTTTATCTATTCTTTTTTTCTCATCCCTCCACCTTCCTCTCTATCTTTTGTTCTCTGTCCCTCCCAGGTGAGTAGTAATGGGATTATGGGTGGGTGGGCAGTCGTCAGGAGTTTTTTCCCATGCAGCAGAGCCCTCTCTCACCTCCCACCTCCTCCTGCAGCCATCCATCTCAATAAGCACACGCTGACTGAGACACAGTTGTGTTCGAGGTAGCACAGGACACAGTGACCAAAGAGAGGAACTTTTTTACATATATGTTGATATAGAGCATCGTCTGCATATAAAGATAGACAACACTTCTCTTCTTCCTCCCACTATAAAGAAATGAAGGTAAAATATTCCAACGTCGCCCTCTTCCACATTTGGAACCAGAGTCATCGTATCGAGGTCCCAACTTTACACCTGCTCGACCAATTGCGAATCAGTCTCATCTGTCAATCATGACAGTTCACCTCATTCTTATAGCGTCACATAACTGAATAAAACCAAACTTACTAGAGAAAATAGCACTTGGACAAACATCATTGTGATAAGAACACCCTAAAATGAGATAAATGTATTTGACATAAACTTTGACCTTTTAGTTTGGTCAATGTCCCATCCACTAACATGAAGGAGGCAGGGTTTATGACCTACACTGCAGCCAGCCACCAGGGGGCGATTGAGACACTTTGGCTTCACATCTGGGGAACAGGCATGTCGTCCATCTTTATAAACAATCTATGGTTGTATCACAGTTCTGCCTTTGTACCTAAGAAAGGTGCTATATAAATAAAGTTTTATTTATACGGACAAAGGTTTTGAATAATCATTAAAGTTGGTTTAGCTGTGGAAAATGTCTGTATTCGACTTTCAAGGCTTCATTTATTTCCACTGTTGCAGGAAAAGTTACCGAATCTCTTCATCCCTGAAAAATGTTTTCTATCACATTTCTATGATCTTGCAGTTTTCTGTGACCTAAACGTTCTTCTTTTTCTTTGGGCAGTTCAACACTTATCTTTGTACAATTTAAGGTTATTCAATGGACTTGAACTGCTGAAGTTTCAATGAAAAGTATTTTTTATCAGTGGCGACCGTTCACCTGAAAAAAAGACACACACATACACACACACACTTGAACTGAGAGGATGTCTGTCTCCTTTCTCAATGTCACTCTCTCCATCTCCCTCAATCACTTTCCTTACAAAAGCCAGAAGCTATTTGTGCCTGCAAAGCCTGTCTAACAGCCGCCTGAAATTGATGACTAAAAGGCAAAGGCCTCTTTCCTCAGAAAGCCTGCAGCCCAGCTCCTCTGCCAAGGCTTTAAATCAGCAGATTATTGGTTTTATGAGTGTGACCCATGTGAAAATAATTGCTAATGTTCCAAGAGTAGCCAGTGGAAAGGTGGGTAATGGGGCAATTTATAAATTCTGATTGTAATACATGGAAAGCATCCAGGCCATCTCCTCCCTGTTATTGTATGGCTGTTCATAAAAGCAGGCCAAGCAGCACAACAATTGCAGCGATTAAAATCAATACTACTGTTACACATGCTGTTATTGCTGCTCATTTGTTGTTTGAGCAAAGCCTTTAGGACAAAGAGCAGCAAATCAAACTGTGACAATGTTGTAAACGGAGAAAATAAAAGTTCCTTCGGTCAAATGACTTCAGAAATGTCTATAAAAACATCAAAACACTTATTGTTCTACAGAGTTGCAGACGTCCATATGACTTGCCAGGTGTTCATATTGGAAGCTAACTTAGTTCCTGGTTTACGAGACCAAACCTGGGGACCCAGATCAGGTCCAAATTATATTCAGCTCTGATGTCAGGGGGTAGAAATGTTCCCACTGGGTAATAAACCCACGACTACACCAGTGTTACAGATAACACATTTCATAAGAAAAATAAAAGTGTCGGCTCAGTGTCTGTTGAACTCTGAGATGCTAAACGCTAGATTTAACAGCGAGCAGCTTGCGAGCTGCGTGCATCACTCGACAACGCTCGCTCATGCCAGTGCTCATCTTGAAACCGTTCAGTTCAAGACCTCAAACCATGTCTGGAATCTTGGTGTGGCTCTGGACTCTGACCTAAATTTCCATATTTCCACATAAACAGAACTACTAAATCCGTCTACTACCACCTTAAGAATAAAGCGAGGCTCGGAAGGTCTCAGCAGGACCTAGAGAAATGGGTCCATGTCTTATAAATGTTTCCTGTCTAATGCTTCTTGTATGTTTATTTGAGGCAATTTGAATTGTCTGAAATGTGGAATATAACTAAACTTGTCTTGCCTTACTCTAAAAACATCCATAACATTTTTACTGTTCTTTTCTTTCTTCTCTTTGTCTATAAACTCTCCTCTGGTCACGTGATAAGACTCTGTTACTCTGTGACTCTGCTGCTGCTGCTGCACTTACACTTTCACTTTATAAATACAAGTATCACACTCATTATTGCTGAGGAAAAAAAAATCTGACACCACAAAGAAGAAGTTGATATTTCATTTATTTCTATCGCATGGCAAACAATTACACTGTACAAACCAGAGAGCAACTACACAACACAATCTGTTCACACATAAACACCTGCGTTGCCCTGAGCTTGTTAAACGAACCAAAAAACATTTGTCAGGGAAAGATGCAAAGCCAACTAATCAGATATTAGCAGCATGTAAACATCCCAGCAAACAACACTTCAGTCTGTTCAGATACTAATGCTAACAAAACACTGTGGCTGCTGCACACGTTGCTTTTCCTTGTTACAATAATAAAACTATTAAACTATTTATATTTTTTAAAAGTTGTATTTTGGGATTGAAAACGCTTAACATAATCTGGCAGAAGGCCCCACACTGATGTTCTCATTAAAAATAAAGGTTTCAAAAGCACATTTTGAGCCTGTTGAGGTTCTATTTTTATTTATTTCACACGTCTGAGGTGAAGAGCAGCTCCTTAGCAAAGTGTGTGTCCTCGCCAGCGTCTACCCGCTGTGTGGCTCGACAGCAGACCAGAGGGAGACAGAGCAGAGAGTAAATGGAGGTCTCTGGCCTGCAGCCTAATGACTCTCTGCTCCTTTCCTCCTTCCAGCCTCACCACAGCGCTGGTCTGCGCTCCTTTGGTCCAGTCAGCAGGACACCACAAATAGACCATTCCCTCTCTCCATGGCTCCCATAACCATACAGGCATGCACGGGAGCCTGGTAATTTTCCACTACAGTTGGTAAGGGTGTGTTAGTGTGTGTGTGTGTGTGTGTGTGTGTGTGTGTGTGTGTGTGCACTTGCACTTGAGTCTACATTAACCATATTGATATTTGTCAACATGTGTTGTGTATATATTTTTTTAAATAATCAGTAGTAGAAAAAAGTATATGCAAATGTGATCACAAAGTCGTGTGTGTGTGTGTGTGTGTGTGCATGGATGCTTGAGACCTTTACACAGCCAAGCAGGAAGGTTGCACATTATTCCGCCTCACTATTGGATATAAAAGGTGCAAACACAGATTGGGGGGCGGCGTTTTTTGTTCAGGCAATGAGTCGTCAGCAGAGCTCGTCCCGAAACAACAACTCCAGAAGACCGGCATGTTTTTGAAAATAGCAAACCGGGGCCACATTATGGCATCATGGTGTAAATAAGCAAAGGCCGGAGAAATAAAAGGTCTTTTAACAAACATGTAGGGTCTCTGATTAAAGGAGGCTACTGGCTGCACCTTCAAAATGATTGTTTATTTGTTAGCATGCTTCTTTTCTCATTAACACACAAACACACACACACACACGCTCACAGCTTGAATTAAGTCAAACACATGCATCACACATGCACACACTTGTAGAGAGTTGTGCAAACGCAGAACTGTTTCCATGTGGTAAATACTGTAATACCGTGTTTGTCACACAACTCATCTCTAAATGCAAACCTGATGTCTCACATGACAAACTCAGACTCACACTCTCCGAATGTGAAATCCACCCTCCATTTTCAAGACATCTCTACAAACCTTACGTATGAACACACAACTTCCTCAACACTGGGAAACACACGCTTGATAGAGTCGAAAAGGAGAAGTCAAAAACAGGCCGCAGATGTATTTGATTCTGGTGTGGTTAATAAAAGCTCTGGGGTAACGGTTTGAGGCAGCGTCTAATTCAGTACACATTCAGTTAGAGGGAAGCCACAGAGCTTGTGGGTGGTCCAGGGCCCGTCTGCGCTGCCATTTTGTCTTCTGATGTCACATGTTTGGATTTAAGGCTCAATTTGCTCTCCCGTCTCCAGGCTGCTGCAACTAAATATGCTCAGAAGTAAAGGATGAGTGAAAGGAATCCGCAGGCAGAGAGGGGAAGTGCAAATGTACGTTTTTTTCTTTTTTTACAGGAATTAAAAACAGATGATCAGATCAGCTTTTGGGATGTTTGTGCTTTATAGATAAAAAGAAATGCCTAAAAGCTGCAAGAAGGCGACTCTGTTTTTACAAGACAAATGACACAAAGTAGAAATTAGAAGACAAGGGCCTCGAGCCATTACAGTGCATTGACAAGTCATTTGATGCACCCCCCCAGGATTCAATAAGGCGCAGAGATCTCAATCTAAAATCTCTCAGCCTCACTATTCCATCAAATGCATCAATGTGATTTCATATCTCCTAACCTGAACCTCTGCGAGCTACTGATGAAGAGTAATCCATCTTGATCAGAAGATGATGTGATGAACAATCCCTCGAATATATTGATTTTGACAACTTGGCCATGAGATTGTCACTGTGGGTTTGTGGGCGAGCAGCGCAGCAGAGGCAATGTGCTATCTACGCATTCTGTGGAGCGCCGTTTGCAAAAGGACGGAAACCAATACATCTAAATCTTGCAGGTGTGTGTTTTTTACATGTGCACGCACATATTCACACACACCTCCACTGTTCTTTTTTTTCCCACATTTGAAATACAGTGTGTCATCTTGCACATCGATGCACATTTACACACCCACAGATGTGTGTGTGAGTGTTCACACACACACAGACACACACGCACTCACACATACACACTCAAACTGTTTCCATCCCACTTTTGTTCTTCGTCTTGGTTGTGGTGTATTATAGGTCACAGTTATGCAATTGTGTAGGGGTAGCCTATTTTCTCCACACCAACCCTTTACTTTCTTCCTCTTTCTGTCAGTTTCACTTGTTCACTCGTTCTCTTAAACATTTGAATAAAAAAAAATCAGAATTCACACGAGAGCAACAAAAATTTGTCAATTAATCGAATAAAGATTACCTGTTTAGATCATTTTGATTAAATAGGCTTTTTAAAAAACATTTTTTGGACCAAATTTGAAGCCCCAGCTATAAAACAATTATCCTTTGGGGGTCGTGGTCCACGTCTATGGTTAATTTATGTTCTATATTTAAATCTAAAGTCAATTTAGATTCTTAGATTAGCCCAATCTGCATATCTTCAGACTGTGGGAGCTGGAGTTCACGGAGAAAACCCAGAACATGCAAACTCCACACACAAAGACAACATAGGATAAAGACCAGGAACCTTCATGCTGAAGTGACAGTACAAACCACTTTACCACAGTGACGCACCATGTTCCAACATATTGCGATTAATGAATGATTGATGATCATTTTAATTTTAATTCTGCCCGATTCTGTTTTGTAGCTTTTACTCTGCCGTGTGGTTGCCAGCGGCTTCCAACCACGTCAGCCAGACGCCTGCTGTCGGCACACATCAGTGACCACATGCAGTGAAGCTCCTTCAAACACACACACACAAACGAAGGTCTCTATGTGAAGTATGCGTGTGAACATTCTGACACTTTGCACCGAGACAAACAGCAACAGTTAAGCAGTGGGAAGATAAGTCAGAACTCATCCGTTTTGACTTATCAGCCGGTTTTTACCTTGACATCTCTGACAGCTCTGCACAGACACAGATCAAAGATAACGGATATGTTCGGTTTAGGTATGAGGACGGCAAACATGCAGATGGCGCATGTTTCAGAAACATGTGTTCACTAAGAAAGACAAATCATGAGCGATGGGTAGAAGAGAGGAGAAACGTGGTGCTGCCTCTGCTCAGACTGTCTGAATCAATAAATAATGACCAACCCAAAGAAAGAAAGTTTGTTTTCGGAAAATAAAATATTCATAAACAAGAGATGTATAATATCCAGTACAGGTATTCTGTTATTTGTGTTTGGTCAGGATGCTTTCAGGTGTCAAGAAATTCCACAATGAAAACAGCAGACGAATTAAGAGAGAAACAGCCGACGTGCAGGTTTCCTTCATTATGTGTGTGTGGGCATCGTCTCTTTGGAAGCACAAACACAACTCTACGTTTTTTTTTCTTCCTCCATTTGCAACTAGTTCCAGTTACGTTCATTTGATTTATGTCGGCTGGTAGCGGGAGTTAATTTGCATCCTGCTTCTTTCTTTATTGAGAAGAAAGAGGAAAAGAATCATAGTGAACAACGTCTCACCAGTTGCCATGACAACCCACCGTACTCAATAACCCGTGGAAAAAATTTGTGTGTAGCCGTCATACACACAGGAGCACTCTGTCAGCCATGGTTTGAGGGCAGAAGCAAATCTTGTTTACAGCACACAGACACTCTCTCTCTCTCTCACACTCACACACACACACACACACACCAGCATGCACAAACAGACGGCACGGAAACAATCTATCCAATTCACCACAAAACAACCTTCAAGCAGCTCTGTCGGCACATCCGGTGTAGATGTGAGACAAACGAGAATACAGTAACCCACAACTGCATGTGGTGTTACAGTTTGTACGTCAGATATCCGGACTGAAACCATCCCTGTAGCACAATGAGAAACTTAAACAAAGATAAAAAAATATATATATATATACATTTCATTTTGCATTTGCTTAAAAAGCTGTTTTAAGCCGTTGAGAAGAGGTTGAAAAGTGCAGACTCCTCCTTGAAATTATTCCGGTAGGTCTGTGTTTGAAGCGTAAATGGTTTTAGTGCAGCAGCAGGAGGAGGAAGAGGAGGAGGAGGAGGAGGAGAGCTCTGGGTTTAGAAAAGCTGCTACTTGTGGCTTTTGGGTTTGTGGGATTTTGTGTAAGATATAACGGTTCTGTTTCCCTGTCAGCACATTTAGGACATGTAAGCCACTGCTGGGGTGGTGAGATAACAGATGTGTTGAGAACAAAACAAAAAAAAAATACGTGCCTTAAAAATAGTCACAATGGCTGCTGTGCATTTCATTGAAGTTGCATGTAACGGATGCAGGTTTGAAAAGATTTTAAACTTGTGTGTAACAAGCAGAAAAACACTGTAGTTACTGCATATTATTCAAAATATTCATTATGAATGTAAAAGGTATCGACCTACAGCTCTAAAAGTTATTTATCTGGTGATGATATTAGTTTGCTGAAAATGTGTTATTTTGTCCAAACTACATGTGTAGATAAACAGCCCAGATGTGTTGTGTTTTCCAGACAATACCCAATTATGTAGCTGGTCTAATACATTAAACTAACTTGAATAGGACTCTCAGCCCCTTAAGGCCAATTTCAGACGTGATATTGAACAATAACAATTTTAATTTACTTGACCTGGTAAGCACATCCATTTATACTGAATAGTATATTGTCTGCATTGTATAAACCAAGTCATATACAGAGTCTGTGACACGGTACTGAGACTTGAGTTTGTTTGAAATGCACCCGCTGCCCCCTTTGAGTAACAAGCCAATATCTGAATCACAACCCACATCTCTGACTTCTACCTATTTGATAGGTAGGCAGACAGGTACGTAGGTCACAAGGTAGGATGGTGGTTGGTAGGTAGGTAAGTAGGTAGGTGGGTAGATTAAAAGGAGAGTGGGTAGGTAGGTAGGCAGGCAGGCAGGCAGGTCAGAAGGTAGGATGGTGGTAGTTAGGCAGGTAAGTAGGCCGGTAGATAGGTAGGTAGGTAGGTAGTTAGGTACAATGGTGGTAGGTAGGTAGGTAGGCAGGCAGGCAGGCAGGCAGGCAGGCAGGTAGGTAGGTAGGTACAATGGTGGTAGGTAGGCAGGTAGGCAGGTAGGTAGGTAGGTGGGTGGGTGGATTGTGAAGGAAGGTGGGTAGGTAGGTAGGTAGGTAGGTAGGTCGATAGGAAGGTGGGTAGGTAGGTAGGTAGGTAGGTAGGTCAGAAGGAAGGATTGGTGGTAGTTAGGTAGATAAGCAGGCCGGTAGGTTGGAGGTGGGTAGGTAGGTAGGTAGGTAGGTAGGTAGGTAGGTAGGTAGGTAGGTGGTAGGTAGGTAGGTAGGTAGGTAGATTAAAAGGAGGGTGGGTAGGTAGGCAGGCAGGTAGGTCAGAAGGAAGGATGGTGTAGGTAGGAATCTGAAAGCTGTCAAGGACAGTTTGCTAAGTATACAACTCACAACTTGTTGTGTTACCATTTAAAGCATTGAACAAATCACTCAGATTTCAACATTTCAACATTTTGTCAATTGAAAAAAGCAGGACCAACTACTGAAGAGACCGTGGGTGGGTTGTGGTGACATGAATACAGAAAAATAAGGAATACATTTTTCTTTGATAAAAGAAAAGTACAGAAGAGTGACATGTTCTTCGGGGGGGTCCCTTCTGGGCTGTATGCCTGTCAGGTCAGGGTGAAGAAAACACACATGTAACTACTATTACACTGACAAGCTTCATGGCAACTGTGAAGAAAAGAAAAACACAGAATGTCATGCTTCACCAGAGAAATGGACAAACAATTATTCTTTTGTTGATGTCAAAGACAAACCAGTGAGCTCAGTTTGCAGTGACGCAGTTGCAGTAATAAAAAAGGCCTCACAGCTGGAAATGTGTTGAACTGGATGAGTTGGAACGACAAATGCTATAAAAGTTTTTGCTCTTTGTCTCTTTCATGCTGCTGCATTCTAATAGTGACAATGTTACACTGGTAAGTTTTGTGGGGAGTTAACGGCTAAGAAGCAGACGAAGAATTTGTGAAGCCTTGTTGCTGCAATGAAGCTGCTACAACTGGACAAAGGAAAATTGTAGCAAACAATAGGCACTGCAAGAAAGTTCCGTTTTTCATACTGGTCAGTTTTTCATACTGGTCTGTAATGAAACAACAAACACTGACCAACTACCTGTTTTTTGTTCATGGGATTACAGCCAAATTTGACATGAGGGAGGAACTACTGTCTTCGCTGCATGGCACTATTAAATTAGAATTTTGAGCAAGTTGTTTTTCACTAAAACCAAAAGCGAGTAGTATCCTCATCACTACCATCTGACATCAGACATCTCGCCAAAGTTAAGTACTTCAAGCAATCACATTAGTGAGGTTAGTGTAATACATATATTCAATAACTTTTAATGGCCCTTGAAGGATGTTATAAAATGTAATCAGTCCTTGATCTGGAAACCTTCCCTGCCTGTTGTTATGTTTTTTGTTGTATATGCAGTGATGTCACATCTTCATGTGAGTCAGAATCAAAGCAGCCATGAAAGTACGTTGAATTATCCGTTATTATCACCTCGTCAGCAGTGATTAACTTTACTTCCAGGAACTCGTACGGAAGCAGACAAAGAACGTCAGAACCTGTGACAGTGCAACAAGTTACAGTTTGTCTACATTCCTGCAGTGGAAAATGGCAAAAATATAAATACATTGTTTTAGTAGGAAAGCACAGCAAGATTAGGATAGGACACCTTTCGGATGAAATGTGTGTTGACAGATTACAGCGGACAACAGTGTAATTTGTACATGTGGTTTCACATTAACTTAATCGCTATTCTTCTGATTGGTACCAAACTGGCCGTCGGTCATTAGTTACGCTCAGTTCAACTCGGCTCTTGTGACTGGAAAACCACATATCTTTAACAATGCAATGCTTTTACACTCAACCCACTCCAAATTGACCAACTCAGAGAATTACACCGCAGAGCAGAGCACAAGAAAGACTCTCACTGCTACGAGGCACATATGACAACTCTCTCTGAAGATAAAAACAGTTGTGGTTGTTTTCATAGAAACTTAGATCCCAGCGGGCAGACATTAAGAAGATCTGATTCGCAATAGATTTACACGCTTTGGATCAAGGCTCAGTAACAAATACTTTTTGTCTCTGAGCTGAGAAATGTATTTGTTATTATTTGATGAATGTGAACATAAAATCTGTGTCCCATGATTCTTTCCGGCTATTTTACACTATTGGTGCAGCGGTCACATCATGATTGTATAAAACATGCATTCATGGGTGATTAAGATGCTTTGCACATATACGTCACCAAACGAGTACTTTGTGCAAAACAGTCGACAATAAGTTGAAAGTAGTACAAAGTGTGGCCCAGGATCACAGCCCCGGTGATTAGAAATGCACAAGCAGCCGACGACATACTGTATACAGCCCCCGGTGAGGAATAGAACTGCCAGCGAAATCCGCAAATTAAAATGTAAAGCTGGTCTAAGCAGCACCTTGATGAAATCCCATATCAAGCCAAGCAGGGAGTCAATGTGCACTGGAGGGAATGAGAGTGAAGCCAAGCCAACAGGGAGCTCTGCCTCCTATCTCATCCCCGTCCCTCGTTTTCTCCACTATCATTACCTCGCCTGTCACTCCCCCATGTAATTTCCTCCAATTTCTCGTCCTCATCGCCTCTTTTAACTGGCTATCTTTATAACCTTTCCCCACTCACTAACCGTTTCCCTCTCTCTTTCCCCCTTATTTTACCTCTCATGCTCCCCCAATTTGTCTTCCTCCTCCCTCCCTCCCTCCTTCCCTTAGGTTGTTTCCTCCTCTCTCAATCTGTGGGTGCCACATCTGGCAGCTTTCAGCTTCAAACTCGGCCTGCCTGACTGGGAGAGAGAGAGTGAGATAATCGGGCTAATCCCTCCATCATCCCAGAGGCTATCACGCTACTCTATAACCCCCTAATCCCTCTAATTCCCTCACACTCTGCAGTCAGCCTCGCTGTCAGACACATCGGGATCCTTATCGCCAGGCAAGAGCTGCAGGGGCTGTGTGTGTGTGTGTGTGTGTGTGTGTATATGTGTGTGTGTGTGTGTCTCAGTTGCTTCCTTTTAATCAGTGAGGGATGTCTGTGGCCTTGCAACCAGACTGACCTGACCCGAGCTTCGAGGAACTTTGGCAAATGGATAAACAAACCATCTCCATGGAAAATGAGGAAAATCTTCTAAAAGACAAACACTGCTGCCCCCTCCTCGTGCTTTTGATCCTTCCAATTAAAGCACTGTATGACATTGTTATTCCTCCTCCTCCTCCTTTTCTCTTTTCTTTCTTGGTAAGACGTGCAAATGCGAAGGAGCCCAGTAACAAAGAGCCAAATGTTGGAGAGCACGCCACGATCAATAAAACGCAGATTGTACACGCAGATTTGATGGAGATGGGGGGAGAAATTCAGAAAGCAATGCCAGCTCCAAAACTGCATCTAACAGCTGATCACATCCTCACAGATATATTGATCGATGCAGGGAAGGAGCCGGGGGGGCAAAGAGGAGGCAGCGCTGTATCTACGCCGAGCTGGGATAATTCAGCTCTTGTTATCTGGTGCGAGGAAGAAGCTGAACAGGCTGTACAACCATAAATGCTCCGGTGGTGTTTATCAGCTCCATCACCGACGGTGCCCTCTGAACTCTGTGAAAAGTCGTCCCACAAGGAAGGGCTGCGAGGTGGGCGGGAGGGTCACAGGTTATTTTCTCCTGGATGCTCTCGCTAGGGGGACTGTAGGTGTGTGTGTGTGTGTGTGTGTGTGTGTGTGTGCTTGCCTTATTGATTAGTGCTCCAGTTTAACAGCATGCTATTTATCATGCTTGCTGCTCTGTGGGCACCAGCAGATTGCATTATTGGAATTTGACCATGTATCTTAGACTATCTGTCTTGTCTATCCATCCGTGGAGCTGGGCAATATGGAAAATATGCTATTACGGTCATTTTTTTTCACATTATTGGATATCAATAAATATCACAATATAAATTAAGCCACTTTTTTCTATTGAGTCTCGAGAATCCCGTAAGACTAAAATCCTCTTTTAGTAGATACAGAACCTAAAAAAAGCTCCACACAGAAAATTTGCTGTGAATTTGTTTAGGCCCACTCAGACATATTACCAGGAGGTTGGCAGGAAAAGTTTTGTAAAACGTCTGGAGCAACTGACGGACATTTGCATTTTCATATGCAGCCCTCCCCCCCTGTAAAAATGTCAGCAGCTGACGTTTAAGCCAACACAGCTGGATGTCACTTAGGTTCTGTTTCTATGATATGATTGATTGCATGAATGATCTCAAACAATTTCATGTAGTGACAGTATATCTTAGGAAACTTCTCCATCTCCATCAGACATTATATCGTTGACATCACCCATCCTTTCTTCTTTTTATCCGTGTATGCATCTAGCTTTCTATCACTTCACTGATTCATCACCCCTCTCAACATAAAGATCACAAGTCGTGTCCCTTGCCTCTTACATTCTCCTTTCTATTCAGTGTCACCAGTGAAATGTGGCATCTGATGGCACCCCCGCCCACTCCCAGTGATGTGAGTGCTGGCACTGTGGCTAATGCTCGAGATAGAGCAAAGCTCCTGCAAGAGAGACAGCTCATCAAGCTGGGGAACCAGCCAAGTCGAGTGTGACAATTCTCCATTTACCATCGGCGCACGGGGGCAAGGGTAAAATTAGAAACTCCGTTGCTTCTAACTCCCCGCTGCTAATTCCATTTCGTGCAAATTAATAAGTGTTTTTGTCCTCCTCCCCTCGCTCCACCCCCGCCCCTCGCTCTCTCACACTCTCCCTCCCTCCCTCCCTCTGCTCTCCTTGACGAATCGCATTATCTCAAGGAAAAAAAAAGAAGCTCATACACTAGTAATGAGACATTGTTAGGCAAATCCCAAGTCAGTTCCAGCATTGTTTATGGAGTAAATGCCTGATTATCAGCTTGGGAAGTGTCCATGAGAGGGGAAAAAAAGTACTGGCTGCAGGGCAAGATACAACTTGTTTCATGCTGCTGCTGTTCTTTTGTCATCATCATTACCGTTTCCTATTCGACAAGAAAACACACTCCTGATAATTTGGCAATTCATTACAAGAAATGACCCATTGTGAACTGAAGCAATGCCCGGAATGCAGCAGTGTGTTAATGGCCCTCTGGTGAAGTGTGGTCCTGTAAATGGACGTATTTCCCTGTGAAATTTAGACGTATTTTCATATTTTGTTTGCTGAGAATATAAAATTTGAAGGTGAAATTGTCTTAATATGGCAACCTGAAGATTTGCTTTAACAGAAGAATCAACATTAATACTTTTTTAAGTGTGTGACTCATCATTAGACTTTGTTTCTCCAATCTAGGGATGTAAGTTTAGATTTGTTTTCTTCCTGATAAAACTCTCACAATAAAATATAAAGATGCGACATATTACCTAATAACAAGAGTAAAATTTTACATGTGCAAATATCCTGTACAGTGTTTCTGCCAAAGTCCAATTTATTGCGCCACAGTTTCAATGTGAAACAATTTTTTTTGACACAACTCATGAAAATATAAAAGATCTCTAACTTAGTGTTTAGCATTATTGAGTCATTGTAGAGCTTATAAACACATTGAGGTGTCGGTCACAGTCGGAGTGGCCACCAGCACCATCCTCCTTTACAGAGGAGGCGATATTGTTTCTCCTGCTGGAATATTTGGGCGGTTCAATGACTAAACTAATGTGTGATTGTGTAAAATGGAGTGTGACACACAACACATACAGCAGCAGGACAATGTAATGCTTTGACAAAGTCAGACAGACAAAACATAACATTTTCTACAAATCCGAAGTCCACACATCATGCATTGAGTTAAAAGTTAACATGTTTTGCATTGTTGCCCCTTTCGCACTGATTTTTCTGTTTGCAAGTTCTGGAGACAGGGCGTCCATCTTGGATCGAGTTTCCCTCAGCACTTGTATGAAACCAAAATATGACCACACTTCAGACTCGGTCCTTTTCGAGGGCTGAAACATCTCTGGAGCGCTGCCACTGGCTTCCACCGTGTTTTCATTCATGTAAAACAAACCACTGGGGCGAACTGTGTCTGCGTCCGGGAGAGTGTTGGTAACTTTGTCTGACGCTTTTTCAAAGTGTGTTTTTACAGTTTTAGGATATTAAAATTTGAATATTCTGACATGTTACTATAGTTTACTATGAAACCAGTGACAGTTGCCGTGACCATTGAATAGTGACTTGGTCCATGGTACTTCCCCGTTCTTTACATAGGACCTGAAAATGGCAATTATTTTCACATGAAATCCCCTTTTTAAAACACAAACTACTTAATGAAGAAGTAGTTTGACTTTTTATTCAACGTTACTAAAACTGTTCTTTCCATTCTGCAGCAACAAGGTATAAACTGAGGTCATGAAAGTTTCCACTTCAATGCTTTCAATGCTTAGAATAAGAAAAGTAAATCACACAAATGTGTTTCACAATTTCAGAAAGTCCTTTAAAAGAATTGCTCAATGACAGATTGCACAAGTTATTAATACAGCAGCAAGTCAAGTGGCGATATAAGGACTTGGCTCTTTTCTATTATGTCACAGCACAAATAACTACTTCTCTGAACAACTTCTAATTGACAATGAATACAATCCACGTTTCTTTTGCTCCTAGTCCTTACGTGTACACACAGCCACATAGAATGCTCAACATAGAAAGTAAAGATTTAGGATTAACCAATAAAACCTTCAGAGGTAGGTAATGATCCCCCATCACAGCCTAAGTACCACTCATATCCTGCAGCACCCAGAGATTTACCGTAGTGCCTGAACCCATCTCCCTGAGAGCCTGGCGATTAGCAGGCTGCGGTTGAGGGGAAACATACTGGATCAATAGAGCACCAGAGAGAATCAATGGGCTTCTCCATAGTGGGCTGCTATGGCTACTGCATCTAATCAGGCTCTGTTATTGCTTTGTTAGTCGACCATTAAATATCACCATAAAACATGCATTACGACTTCGGCACTGTCACAGATATGATGTGTTAATGTTGGGTTGCTAATGAATTTGAATGCCCTGGCGATGGAACGCAGCTACGTCAAGTTAAGGAAAAGTTCGTCCTGATTAAAATCGTCAGGGAGGAAGACTAGGAGCACTGTTGCTAAACTGGAACTGACTGGTGCAACCGCGTAAAGAAGGAATGGCGTTAAAAAATGGAAATGATCTGAATATGCAGTTAGATTTAATGTTTTTTCCACTAGCCTGCCACTGGGCTGTATAATAGGATAATGTCATGGTGTCTGGCTCTGGAAACGCTGAAACAAGTGTGCTGTTTTTATTAGAAGTGCTTCCATTTTGATATTGTCAAATTGAAATTGTCATAAAGTTTAACTGTTGCTATCAATATAAGTGATTCCCTCAACATTTTAAACCCAAGTCAATAAATACTATTTAATTGTGACCTCTTGCAGGCTTATTCAAAGATTTATCATTATTATAGGCCCCACGTTTAGAATAAAAAATATAACTTATTCATTTGCTAATCACAGTTAGAAAAGACATGATTAAAAACAATGGCAGGAAGTGGAAAAGATAAGGCAAGCACGAAAAGGTCACTGCACTGTTGTAACAATTCATAGTATTTAAAATACTCTAAGGGAAACTACACACGCTTAAATTAAAGGTCAGGCGGATCTGACACTTGTTGCATTAATGACTGTTCACTGGAAACACACAATGTTTGAAAGATATCAGGGTTTGCAGAAAAGATCTGCTTTTGCCTCACAGCATTAAAGACATATCTACGAAAAAACACAGTTTGAGGCGTAAACAACGTACATTAAGGCTCAAACTAATTAAATCACAACAGACCCGGTCGGCACTTTAACACAAAAGCCGGGTGGCAATATATACAATACAACTCAAATAAACAGGACACACAATCATTCAATAGTCCCAGGGCTAACAGAAAGTCCAAGAATAATATTTTGAAATTAAATAGTCTGCTGAAAGATTGCCCCAACTAAGGCAAGAATAATATTGACAGGTGGAAGCGTGGCTAGACGCTGTGATTCCAAGCAATGGAAACCGCACAGCCTCACCACAGTCTGTTCAGAATCAGGGATCCCCAATTTGGTCATCCAGTGAAATAATCCAACATACGGTATAATCCACAAGCGAAGCAGGATTCCCTGGGTGGCGTTTCACACTTAAATCTCTCATTACCTGTGGGAGCAACAGGAAGCTGGACAGGAAAAGACAGATTGCTAGATTTTGGAAGATTACAAACAATGTGACCTAATCTTAATTTAATGTTAGCCTACAGTTAGCTAGTAGCTTCCTCAAAGTGGAGTCGACACAACAACAAAATGTCTAAAGCTACAAGGTACAAAGGTCTTGATACCAGGACATCAAGCACTACCTCAGTGAGTATACTTTGAAAATGGTGTACTACTGTAAGTGTGAGTGTACTAACAGAAATTTGGATCTTTAGCTGCTACATGTTAAGATACAAACTGGCCCAACATCCAATGACCACATGTTCTAATATGTGAGAGCATGTATGATCAGTACAGATGATTTGTGGGATTTCATGGAATAAATGCTTTAGGTTAACCAAAGACATTACATCTGCTTTAAATTAACCTTTTGTTACGTGTAGTCTCTGAGGGGGGGGGAGAGATGGGAATGTATTAATTTCATTAACAATTAAGTTGTCTATTATTCTTTGTTGGACCATTGAGCCAATGAAATGTCATAGAAGAGTAAAAGATGATCTCAATTTCCCGGGGTTCAGGGTGGCTTCCTCAAATTATCCAATTTGTCTAATCAACAGTCCAAAACACAATGAAAGAAACGCAGATGTGATAAAACGTTATGGCCACTCAAATGAACTGAACATACCAACGACGCATGTCATGGGCTGGGATACATTAGATGGTATGTGAACAGTTGGTCTTATAGTCAACGTGTTGGATGAGGGGGGAAATGGGGTGGGTGTGAGTTAAATGTATTGTTCGGGTCAGACGAGTAAATCGGACCATCTCTGAAACTGTAAGGCTTGTGGGAGGAATCCCTCCCGACACTGACAGCCAGTGGAGGAACGAAACCATGAAACAGGAACAGGCTGTCTGAGGACGTGTTAGAAAAGATCTGATCTGCTGCAGCTCAAGGTCACAACGTAAATAATCTGCTGCAAACGTCTTGGTGCCCGAGAATGTGTCATCACAGGTCTTATAAAGACAAGGCTGTGGCAAGTCTGAGCTGTTTACGGCAGCATGCAGAGGACCAACAGCACAGGTGTGGTCTTAATGGGGATTTTTGCTGGAAAAATTAATAATTGTCTTGTGTTTTCACTCCCAGGTCCACTTCTCGAAATTAACTCAGTGTCAATTCTTTATTGAATATGTGGTCGTTGAAACTTGTTGCTATTAATTTCCCTGGGAGAAAAAAAAACATTATGGGGTTTAATTCTAACCCCAGGGTCCAAAACAGGTGTCAGTGGACGGCGGAGCGGATCACCCGAGTTGAGAGGTATCCGTCTGCAGGTGCCTCAATAATTCAATAGCAGGTCTATTCCCAATCACAATATCAGTGCTCGCTGAGCCGTTTGTAGACTATCCCTCAGGCCTCAATAGTTATTAAAGATAGAAATTATATATTCATAACACAGGATATTGCTGCTTGTTTATTTATAGCTTGCTTCCATTTTTCAATGGTATTTTGTCAGGCGACTTCCAAGCTATCTACGTTGCTTTGCCTTGGGCGATATATACCTCTCCCTCCCCAGCACCCCCTTGCAAAAAAGGGGAAGAAAAAAAAACTCGGGAATGGCTAAATTGAAAGTGCGCTTTTTCCATTATTTCCAGGTTCGACCACAGCCAAGCTATTTCCTTGTTTGCTTGTGCCCAGACTTTGCAATGAGGATGTCTCTTTCTTTCACTGCCTCGCAGGCGGCTTGTATGAATCAGCTGCTGTCAAGGGACTGCAGAGGATGCTAGAGAGAGCACAGGTCTAACATTGTTCAGTGTAGTCAGGGGCTCCCAAGGACAAGGCGATATTATCACACACAGATGTGTGTTTGTGTGCGTTTGTGTGTCAGCAGCGGCAATTTTATGTTTCCTGTTGTGTTTTTCAAATGGAAATATGTAAAGTATTTCAATTCGAAGGAGCAAAAATATTGGAAAACAAAATACGGAAAAAATGAATACAAATAAAGAAAAAATGCTGCGTGGTTTCCAAAAACTAGTAGAATTTCATTTTTTTTTATAGAATTTATGATGCATCTTGGTACCTTTGCTGTGCCTTTGTTTACCCCAGTGAAACACAGGCATCCTGCTGGACACACAGTCGGCCCATCATCCCAAAATATCGGTGCAAATGAGCTGCAGCAATACGCTTTATGCAAGCCAACAACCAGAATCCCCGAAGAGCCAAAAAGCGACTTTCACACATTTAACAGAATCCCCCACATGTGAAATATTCGATCCCTTTTCCCTTTCCAAAAAGCTGTTGTCACAGCACATTTGCTCCCACTTAGCACTCAACATTCACATAGAGACAGTGAAATCCTTGTTGCTGAGAGTGATTAACAGGAAGGGAAGGGGAAAAAACACATTTTCTAAAAAAAGAGGCCTCCTTCCAAAAGACATTTGTCTTCATTTGTCAAAAGGTGAGCCACTCTGTTCTGCTGTGCGGGGCACTCTGACTCCGAAAGCAGCAAGTTGGCTCTGTGCTGACGAGTCAATCAGCAGAGGTCAGCAGGTTCCGGTGAAGTGGGACACCTGAGCGCAACTTAATCTCCTTCGTCCTTTAAGTTAAGGATTTTTGGATGAATAAGCAGGTGCTGGAAAGCTATTACCTGCCCACCTCCCTGGGTTTGCCATCAGCCAAGGGCACAGGGGTCTGGAGAAATGCCAACTGCATCTATGAACACACATTTGCAGGAGAGCCAGGAGTTGGCACCAATCTAATGTAACCTCCTCATTGAGTCACTCCTCACTGTAGAGAGTTGTGGACTTTACAAATTCGAATAATCAATTACAGAGATGATGAATGTGAATACTAATATAACTGGCCAGGATTTAACAACATCCCGAACAGGGAACACGGAGAAAGAGAGAAGGATGACGAATGTTTGTTTAAACCAAAATGTTCCAAGTGAAATGCAGCAGCCGGAGGGATCTCATCAAGTGTCTCCATCGTGTCTGCCAGTGGCGAGAAGAGACTGAAAGCACTGGTTCAGCTCTGTCTGACTGACGCTGCTCACTTGAACTGCTCGACAAATCGCTTCCACACACACACACACACACCTTCTTGGCTGTCAGACGTGTGGAGGTCAGGAGAGCCAGGGTCAAGATGAGAGTCTATGGAGAGGATTTGTTTTCCACTTGTCAGTCTAACCTTGGTGATGTCAGCGGATACTTCACCATAAACCTACATGTTCGCTGTGAGAGACTCCAAGAAAAACAGAAGTGAAAACTTCAGGGCAGTGAAGCATTTCATAATCCTGGCAGGCAACCTACAAAAATAATTTCTTTTCAGATTTTGTTCTAACAATTTCCCAAATCCTCGTGTTTCCTCAAAAGCTCTTTTTTAGTACAACTGAAAACAAATCCGTTGACTTTCCCCCATAGAGCTCAACTTCAAATTTAATCTACTAACATTTCTTGTTGTAGCAAGACTAAAAATCCATGCTAGCAGCTCTATGAGGCTCTGATGAAGTATAGAGGTAAATGCTAACATCAGCATGCTAAGATTTTTACAACATAGACTGTATCTAAAGGACATTTCTCCTGGACACGAACGTTGGGGTCAGTTCAAACCGAATTCGGACTCAAAAGAAGAGCGTAAGAGCGGTTTCATAAATTATAGCGAAAGACAAGATGGCCGTTACAACAGTGAACAGAAAACCAAGGTTTCAAAAGCTAATTGTTTCAAAAATAAATGATTGTTTACAACTTTAACAAACCTTGTGATTTACGCAACTGAAATTCAACTGAAAAGTTAAAAATCAATCTTTAATGTGTATCGTACACCTGAAATTAAAGTAATATCTATGACTCTCTTATCTATATTTTTTAGGTCAGTAACAAAATCATAAATTTAAACGTTTTGCAGAAGTGTCGTCTACTTCTTACTTCATGAGAAAGTGACAGGAACACGGCATTAAACTTTCTGCTGCAAACCACATGACAGCGCACACACACACACAACATTCCCATTAGCTTCCTATGGAACAAGCGGATAAGAGAAAGGAAAACGCTGAGTGAATTAGCCAGGTTGCCAAAGCAATATCTATAATTAGGACACGGTGCCAATGGAGAACGAACCCTGTGCTTGGCTCCTTCCCGCAAGCAATTAAGTTTGAGGCAGACGAATCACTGTGTCAGAGCTTTGATTGAGGACGGGGCCAAAAAGCACAGCTGACAATGTTAAGTCTTTCAAGCCGAGCACGTTTTTACTGCGCTGACAAAATAGTTCTGTCAGCCACTTATGCTTGTTTTACAGCTTTGGCCGTTTAGTAGCACTAAGCAAACTCCGATGGCAGATGTTTGTGATTAGGAGGCAAATATATGTGGAACGCTGAATGCAGCAAACATCAGCATGAGCCACAAAATGAGGTGTAGAACATGGGTTTTAGATCGAGAGGGAACAATCAACAACTAAGTCATGCATGGTTCAGAAAAGAGGAAGTGATGTTTTTTTTATTTTCATCCATGCATCCGTCCGTCCATCCATTTTTTTTTGCCGCCTATCCAGGGTCCGGTTGCCATGGCAGCAGGTCAAGCAGAGACCAGGTGTTCTTCTCCACAGCAACGTTTCCCAGCTCCTTCTGGGGGATCCTGAGGCATCCCCAGGCCAGATGAGATATATGATCTCTGCAGTGTGTCCTGGATCTATCCCATAGGGCCTCCCACCAGTTGGACATACCCAGTAGACCTCCAATGGAAGGCATCCAGGATGCATCCTGATCAGATGTCTGACTTAATAGAACAGCAGCTCTACTCAAAGCTCCTCCCGGATATTGGTGCCCCTCACCCCGTCTCCGAGGCTGAGCCCAGAGGAAACCAGGTTCATTTACAGTTCGAAGAAGGCAAAGGAGTTTGTCATGTCTACAGGACAATTTTTGTCAGATTCACAGACTTTAAGGATTTTAATTCCATGTTGCCATGAAAGAGACAACACATTAAATAACCAGTTCCTGTAGCAGCTGAAGTTGAATTTGCAAAGACTGTACAACAACTCTTTTGGCTCTTCCTTTCTATTTGGAGTTAACACGTTCTCCCCGTGTTTGTGTGGGTTTTCTCCAGGTACTCCGGCTTCCTCCCACAGTCCAAACACGTGCAGTTTGGTTAGGGTAGTTGGAGAATTTAAACTTGTAAGTATGTCTAAATATGAGCATGAAATACTGTGATACGCTGGTGACCAGTCCAGGGAGTAACCCACCTCTCGCCCTATGTCATCTGAAGTTCACTCAAGTCCCAAGACCCTCAAAGGATAAGCAGTATAGATAATGGAATAATCGAATGGGACTAAAAATATCGCTTTGCAAATCTAGTCATAGTGTTGGATACAAGAGAACAACACTTAATATAATCAAGCACCACATGCTTTGAAACCTCCTTTAAAGAACTGAATCACACATTTCCTAAATTACCTTTAGATCTGCTTTGCTTTTTTCTTTTCAAATAACCACTTCTCTTTTAATGGAGAGAGGATCAAAGATGAATAAGTAGTTGGTTGAATTAATAAATGAATAATGCACAAGTTAAAAAAGCACACACACAGACAAATAGTCTCATGGAACAGCTCAGTGAGACTCTGTATGTGTGCATACGAGCGCGGTAATATGCACATAGTGACATTAAATTTAATAAGGAATTTACATTTCAAATAAAGGTCCCGTCTCCAGTAAAACGTGTTGATCTACAAATCTCAATTTCCTCAGTGTTAAACATGGAGGAAAATGTAAACCTAAATGTAAAGTGTGGATTTCCACTGAAAGGAATAAAGTGTAGAACTCTTCAGGCGCAGCTGCCTAATTGGTCCCCCTATGATATTTTCTTACAGATCCCTTGAAGATTTGTTGATATTAATATTTTATGAGCAAGAATTTTGCAGACTCTGGCCAACTTTTGGAAATTAATGAGCTGCGATGAGGTTCCACGAGATCCCCTGCCAGCCTTTGCGGCTAATGTACTGCAGTATGTATCCTGGCCTGGATATTGTGAATGTATAGATGGATGAGCGCGACCTCAGTATCTCACTGTGTCTCTTTTCATTATTTTATTTTCCAGGCGGCTCTTAAATAAACTCACTCTGACGTTCACTTTACTGCACTTTGCAGAAAGAGGAAAAGATTTAAACTCAGATAGTTTTACAAGATCAATGAAAGGCAAGTTCACGCTCCCCTGGTGACGGAAATAGAGGATTAATATTATGTATGCGCAGCCTGTCCTCTCCTAAAACTCTTATGGCGGAAAAGAACAGCTTGACTGGCTTGAAGAGGGAAATAGGCATCTGAACGTAGACCAGATAACAGTATAATCTTTACAGAGTAGATCACTCAAATCATGAAACATTAAAACTGATTTAGAGGATGTTTTGTATTCATATTTTTCTTTTGTCAGAGGTGGATTGTTTTTGCCTTTGTTTTCACTAAAACATTAAAATGACTTTGGGAGCCTGGTTCTGTCTGAGGTGAGTGTGTCTGGATTTTCAACAAGCATTTTTTTGCCAATTTCAGGCATGAACGTGCTAACGGAAAATGTCCTTACCCAAGTTTCAGGAGGTTGCTTCTCATATATGAAGAACGCAGCAGGAGATTGTCCAGGTCAGACGTGTTCACAACAACAGGAAAATGTCCGTAACATTCAGGCGAGTGGTAGAACCTGGGAGGAGCAGGAGAAAGAAGAACACGAAGTAAAATTCTGCTGCAGAAATCACGGTTTTTGGTTTTGGTCCTCATCATCAAAACCTCTGGAATCTTGTCGTCTTTCCCAGTTGGCATCTTCACGTATGACCTCATCCTGAGATTTTTGTTTTGTTTGTTTTTTGGAAATGTCATCAACAAGCCTGCTCGCTTGCTTCACTGCTACATGTTTCGGACATTTTACTTGAGTTACTGAAAATGTTGGGGAAAAACTGACCTTTACAGCCCCTCCAAAGTTCAGTGCATGTGAAGCCACTTCAGCATAAAATCTTAAATTATTACTTTTGTATTCAGGTTCCATGGTTATTCATTCTAACTAAATCAAAGAGCACCATTCTAGTAGTTTACCCCTTCACAGTGATCATAGCAGTTTCATGGCCTTATCATTAGTTTTCTTCTGTACAGATTTCCTGCAGACACACGATGAGGCAACTCATAGTTTCAGGTGGTCCAACATCTGCATGCTCATTCCAGGTTTCTTTGATCAACAATGCTTGAGAAGCAAACGGTGGAGGTGTGTGTCAGAATGTGAAGCTGCTGTCAGACATGTGGATGGAGGCTCAACTCCGGGCACCTCTGGTAACAATAAAGCCATTCAGAGCAACTTCTAAAATTACAGACATCGTGAAGCAATTACCAATTTCCTGACAAATCTCATATGAAACATGTGTCACCCGCAGAGGGCTCGTGACTGCTGATAAACATCTTAACTTACAGTCAGTGATTCTTCCTTGACAATCTAAGGGGCTTCTTTCTGACGACACAAATATGATCCACTTAATCCAAACATCCTTTCACAACAGGCAGGGCGTTGCAACAGGCAGGGCAAAGCAGGCAGTAGAGAGGGGCCTCCAAGAACGGCTGAACCACAGCAACGACAATTTCGTGAGAACCCCCTTAGATTCTATGATCGGCTATGTAAAGGAGATGCAACGACAACATGGTTGGATTGATGCCACGAAGTCTTTGAAACAACACTGACATAAAATCCAAACATTAACCTAATATGATTGTGGTGAGAGCAGAATTTAGCCTTTCCCAGCAATATAGAAAGTACAGAAAGGAGAGGTTTCTTTTTAAGTTAAAACACGGACATGGACTTTTGTAAATTAAAGTCATGTATAGTTCGTTCTATCTGGATAAGAAATGTTCTCCGTCTTCAAAACTGCTCTCGATGCCCAATGAAACTGAGAATTACAACCTGAACTGTCTGTAACAGTTTACAGCCCAATCCACTGGTTCAACTTTGACCTACTGTACTTCTTATTAACGTGCACACTCGTAGTTTTCCTGTGCAATGACACATCATTAAAAACATTGTTTGACGCACATTTTTGGTTTTACCTCATTTTAACATGGATGCTCAACAGGCTTCTTGTTTTACAACCTGTCTTATCGTATATAACCAATTTTATTTGTTGCAAAGTTCAGAGGTAATTGTACAACATGTGCTTTTCCTTAACTGGAAAGGGTTCAACTTTTTTAGTGACGTGAGCGACTCCAGTGACACTGCTACCTGGCACCTTGTCAAAGATCTATGCATCTGCGGTTACATCTGGTCGACATAACTCGAGTCGGACTGGAAGTTGTCTGGCAGGTCTGAACAATTTCTGATTTACACAGGAATTGCATGGATTTACATCTTTTCCACTAAAAAGCTACTTTGGGGGTCAAATGTCTCTTTAACTATTCTGCTTCTTTCAATAACACTTGCAAAAGTTTCTGTGTTTTTATTTTTATAATATTATGTGACCAGCACAAGAATGTTTTTATGGTAAATAGCAAAACAAATTTTTAGGAAGAAAAGCGTTCCAATGTTTTAGTTATGATTACGAGTGATCATCGAGGTAAAAGGGAAACAAATGTGGGAGATGGAGGAGAGAAAATCTGCATTGGAAATGGAAAAGAGCCAGGAGGGAAAAAATAGCAACTCAGGGGGCAAAGAAAGCATAAACGCAGGAAATTATTCATAGACTGAAAGTTGTGTTATTCGCAGGCTTGGCACAGTGAACGAACACAAGTGAACACTCGCACGCGCACAAACAGTACTACACTTGCTCGGCTTTGTGCAGCGTGTTCGGGAGAAACATCTCTAGAGTGCGGTGCAGTCTTCCACTCTGCTCAATATTGCATGAGCCTCAACTAAAGTTGAACCTTGCCTTTTGTTTTAGTTAAGCAGCAAAATAAATAGAGCATAGCCGCGGCATCATAGGGACAATTAAATAAACAGCAGCACAGGGTTTTAGAAGACGTTGTCGTGCTAATCACTCGCTGCGCTGAGAGCAGTGTGCCGTGGTGCAATTAAATCACAGCCATTTATTAAACTGCAAACTTAAGCCCAGGAAAAGAGAGAGAGAGAGAGACAGGGATTAGGGATATATTTTCTTTCTAAATGTGTAACATGGGCAATGAGCATGTTTCATTGTAAAATAGAAAAGAGATTGTGCAGGTTTGTGTGTGTGTGTGTGTGTGTGTGTGTGTGTGTGTGTGTGTGACAGAGATGGGGGGGCTTCTCAAGCTCAAGATTCTAAAACAGCACAAGGAATATTTGAAATAATATCTGATGCAAAAAAGCGGATTTGAAAAAGGGATTTATTCTGTTCCGCATCACAAACGGTGAGTTCGCCTTTATTCCATAAACCAAAGCTTATCTGTCTGTTAGGATGGGTATGATAATACTGCAGCAAAGAATAGACAGGATTTGATACATTTCTGTGGTTGTATCAGGTTTGAATGTTTCTCTGCACACACACACACACACACACACACACGTAAAATTAAATGCATCTTATTATTTGTGACATGATTAAAGCGAGATTATCTCTTATGAATGGAGCATAATGGGCACAATGCTTCCAAATTCCATTAAAGAGCAGAGAATACTGGTGAAAGAGATCTGAATCCATTAGCTACTTACCAATAACACATTTGGCAATTAACTGTGTGTTGTAATGTGAAGAAGTCTGAATGAGTACAGCGTTAAAATGCTGCTTCTTTTTTTCACCAAAATCTGCTTTTCAAATGATCAAAGTGAATTCAGTAAATTGCAGTTAAAAGTCACTTTAGTAGTTTTTCTATCAGATAATCACAAAAGTGAAGGTGTGGGAGGTGAAACATTATTTTAATTTTACCTGATTCCCCAATTAACAGAATCATAATGATAAGGATGCTAATGCTGCAGGTCACGCTAAACTGTTTTCAATTTCATTTGATCAAATATTAGCATGCAAACTGACTAAACTAAGATGGTGAAGGTGGTGTTTCATGCTAATTATCAAATGTTGGGCTGCAATATACTAAACTGAGGTTTGAACATGGTGTTTAATGCTAATTAGCTAATGCTACCATGCTAACAGACTAAACAAAGATGTGAACATAACATTTAATGCTAATTAGCTTTTAACACAAAGTACAGATGGGGCTGTTGAAAATGTCTTTATTTTTCACAAATATTTATTCGTAAACTTCGGTCTTAGACAAACCAATCGTTGGACCTGATGGTGGCGCAAGAGAAAACGTCTGGGGACAAGCACAGCCAGTGGGATGCACCACGATGTGTCTGTTGCTGAAAGTGAAACACAAGCACAAAATGCAAACTAAACAAATCACAACTTACTCATTACGAAGTGAAGCAGGGTTCTCACTGTGTCGTACAGAGAAAACAACACCGTGTCAATCTGTATTAATGAGCTTCGTCTCGAGAAGGCGTCCTCAATTAAACTGATGTCAGGGAATATGTCTTTGGTTTAGTACTCTGTGACAACACTCTACCACAATTAGCCATCCGCTCACTCAGATATATATCGTTTCCATTATTTGATTGTATTTGCTTCAAAGCAGATGCAACAAGTACATAATTATGGCTGTAATTAAGCTGCAAAAAAAAACAGAAGCCCTGCCACATGAGCACCTTTGAAACAAAGAGTGCTCGATTCATTAGCATCTGCTGTAAGCTTATTAATCATCTAACAGGCAATTAGCAAGCTGTTACCATTGGCGACTGGTATGTAAATATATTCCTGGGTTAATTTCTTCCTCCGATAATAAAGGAAACATTATGAAAATGAGCTCTGCCGCTATGTAAATCATCCACGCCGCTAACTGCACTGCACTGTTTCAACTTGGATCTGCAAATGGCTGTGTGATGGGCTGGCACCGAGGTTATATGCCAGGCTGCCGGGGGAATGAAAGTGGTGGGCATCACACTGCAGCCTGCATGACAATTTATGGGGTGTTCAAATGCCTTCCACCAGCCCTCCTGTCAAATAGATAATAAACCTTGGCTGGCAGAGGTGGGCCCAGAGGGACCGGCCATGTGTGAAAGAGTGGAGGAGTAAAGGCAATGTATATGTTTCCAGTCCTCATGTGAACTGAATGAGACCACACCAGCAAATATTACACAAAAGATAGTTTCTGCAAAAACGACAAATACAGCAAAACAAAACGTAATAACCCACACACATACACACTATTTTCCATTAGCAAATTAGTCTTCGCTGCACATGTGCACATGTCCCATGCCGTGGCCGCGCTAACAGGATATCAAGCCACGCTAAGAGGATTTTCTGGCAATCTACTGCTGAATTCACAGCACAACAGCACTAATGACACTCGGGCCCGACATCCATCATGGCAATGTTCATAAAGCCTGTGCCAACATGTAGCTTCCCCTCGGTCCTTGGTGCTAATCAATGCAGTGCAGGCGCGGAGAAGCCATTACAGCTCTGAATACATGATGAGGCTCACAGCTAATACTCCTCTCCACACTGGGGGCGGCAGTGAGGGGTGTGTGTGTGTGTGGGTGGGGGGGGGTTTGGCAGATGAGAGGCAATATAATTGAGGCCAGGAGGCAGATTGCGATCTATTGACACAAAGCTAGTGCTCTTAATCTGACAGTTGTCCCCTCAGAGATGTCGACAGACAGCTGGGTGGGCAGCCGCAGCCTTTTACATGCACCAACTGTAATATTCACACCACCCCCCACCCTGGTGTCAGTCATTCCTCCTGTACAACACATCAGGGGGAGACGGCTCACTGAGCATCTGATACACAAAGGACAAAGTGATGAGCACAAAACATTTTTCACAATGTGTCCCGTTGATTTTACGTTCATCTTGTTGAGAGCCAACAGGAAGAGAAATGGAGAACAACCTGCAACAACAGTCCCTGGTAATTATATACAGCCTATAATTACCCAGACAGTAGTCAGTGCTTTGGGTGGAGGGGTTATTCAATTATTTGATTGCCAGCTATTTTGGTAACGGAATAATAATTTAAATAATTTCACAATACAGTAAAAACGCCCAGAATTAATTGGTCTAATGTTAAATGTTAGATTTCTTCATCTTCAATGACATTAAACTGAATATTTAGTTTTGGAAAATTCTCTTCTACAAAACAAGAAACATGAATATGTGTAAGAGTCTAATAATTAAATAACAGAAAACCTACAGTTTAAGTCACTTAAAGAAATATTCTGTGGTTCCCGCTTCTCAAATGTGAATAATTACAGCTTCTCTTTGTCGTGTGACTCGTTTAAATAACTGCGGGTCTCAGACTGTTGCACAGAACAAGATGATCTGAACGCTTCACCTGTGGCTCTCAACCACTTAACTGACAAAATAATCAGCAAATGAATCAATAATTTAAATTGTTAGTTGCAGCCCAAACCTTAGAAAGAAATCTACACAACAATGAAATGGCCGTATCATATCCTAAACACACACTGGCTACCGATGAGTGGCATTTTGCACGCACAACCACACACATACTATGAGCCAGCAGTGCGAAATTCCCAAATTTCACACACACTGCTCTGTGAAAGAAAAAGACACACATACACACTCTCACACAACCTGCTCCTCTGTCTGTGGCGTGCAGCCAATTAGATTTCATCGCTGGGTCACATGCTAAATGGCTTCCCCACTTAAGTGTTCCAGAACTGCAGCCATTTCTTTCCACGGTCTTGGGTGCACCAGGCTGTGATGTGTGGCCCAATCAGCAACAACACGGACCCTTGTATATTTAAATGTGCGTGACTACAGGGCATGTTATTCTCCCCCAAACGCTCCCCGGCCTGCCAGCAGAGCGTTCTGATTTATTGACGCTCAGTGACACGGGGAGGAGATAGCAGATAGCGGGAGTGGGAATCCAACGCACCACAGCTGATGTGAAAAGCAGCCCGGCGTCTGAAATCATTTGCAGCTGCACTCCCGAGGCCCCAGTGATTTAAAGAGACATACTTCAGAGGGCCTCGGTGCCTGGCAGGGAAATGTAGTCACATCACATTAGAACCAAAGGCATGCAAATAAATGCTGGGCCAGTGGAATCAATCCCGGCACATCACTGTTTTCAAGGTTTCATTTCAAGTCCGAGATACTATTGAGTTTCATCTCGCACCGCGCTCACGTCTACATCGCAGCGTGTTTGAATATCACTTAATGGCACGAGTACCTTGAACTGTCAAGGCGAAGCGGTCCACAGGAAGAATTCCTGCGGATCTGAAAACAGGCTCATTTGTGACAGCCCCATTGACAGAAACTTCGACCGCTCCTTTTTAAAACCCTCCACCGTGCAATCAATGTGGAGTTTGAGTAATGCCCGGACCATTAGAGCCAACCAAATTGCTGTGGGAGGCAGAGGAGGAGTGTCATCTATTGTGGGAAACGATTGCTTAATATAGCAGCAGGGGCTTGAAGGAGTGCTTACCAGAGCACAATCCACTAAAATCAATAGCAACAGTCAGGCTATATTGTTTCAAACGAGGAAAAAGTGCGGCTACGATAAAAAGCACTCAATATCGGTGTCTGGGCTGGTGAGACGCTGAGTCAGGATCCAGGAGTTAGTAATGCAATGCTGGAGGGAGGGATGGAGGGAGGAGAGGAGAGGAGAGGAGGAAAGAATGGGGGGAGGAGCCATGTGAGCGAGCTCCATCCATCCTGAAGGTCAATAAACTTTTCAGGTTACAGTTAGATTTCATCCATCCCAGCCACTGCATCGTGTTTCTCTCATTAAATGAAAGAGCTCATGTTAGATCTTATTTGAAATAATTTTCAGTATAAATGAGCAGGTAGACACGACGCACTGTTGAAGCATCAGCAGAAAAGTACTTTTCTTAAAAACATGAATAGAGTTTTACAGATAAAACACAGGCTGTCTAATATTTTGCATATTGTTCATTTCAAAGTCTTAAAAAAATACTATAACTATATATAATTTGTACTGCGATCCAGTTTTTCCTGATGGGGGAGCTGCCTGCAGTCACTCACACGTGACGATTTCACTTCTACCTTGTTTATATTGTTCTGAACCAAAATAACTGGTGTTAAAAGGAGCCTCGGATCATAGTCTGGACCAACAGACCAGAATTTAGGTCCGGCCAGCAGAGGTGGTCTCAGTCTGGATCAAACTGAAACTGGTTTGGTTTGTTTGCTGCGTGAAAACATTGATGCAGTGACACACAATGACTATTCCCCTCTGAACTGACAACACGTCAGACGTGCACCCATCTACAAAACAATCAATGTCAGGTATAGGCAGACGCAGTCCATGTAGTTGATGGTGACAGGCTGTATATATCTCGTCTTACCAGGTCAAATAAATACAAGTTTTAGCTTCAGGACTCTCAGCTGTTCCCATTAATAACTTCTTATCCTGTATTTTAAGGTTGTCTGAGATTTTGAAAGTATGTGAGACAAGAGCAAAAACTCTCCACTCATCTCCACGAAAGAATTCCCCCTACGCAATAAGCCTGTAAGATCCTCTCTGTACTTTTTTTTATATCTCAACAATATATACAACTGTTTAAAAGCCTTTTTTTTATAATATGAATCATTTCAATTCCCTTCCTGAATTTTTAAGACTCGTTTTAAGTGGGATGTCGCCTCTGTTAAAAAAAATCCAGTTTTTATTTCACTCATCACTGGAACAAAATGAAATAAGAATTTAGCTGCTAATCACGTTAAATACACAATAGGTCATTTTAATTGTGATTTAGGAGCCAATTATCAGACTAATGACACCAATAGAAACGACAGTAATTAGTAATCAAACATGAACACATAGACACTATACTGCACTGATGGGTTTTTATCATTCATTCATTAACTCTGGCCTCCCTCATCTTTTATCATTTCTCCAGCAGATTCAGTCCAACTCATTGTCTAGATTGTCCTCAGGTATGTCTATATCTGTCTTTTAGATGAAGAGCCGTGTGTCTTGAGAAAAATTCAGCAAATTTCCCTGGTTAAAAAAAACTCACATTCCAGCCACAAACCACAGCCTCATTGTGATTCCATCATCCTGGACTCAGTCGGCCTGGTTTGTGTTTTGACTGAAGGAGAATGTCTCTTTGAGCTCCAGCCTGGAGTCCAGCTCACCTCATCAGTATGTATGTGCTCTCCTCGAACCCCCCACAACAACAGAGGCAGCAGGATGAAAAAGAGAACGGGATCCCTTAATAAAACAGGGCTGGATGGAGCCTTGTGAAGCCACATTCCCTTCATTCTGGACCTGATATTTGTTGAGCACAGACAGCAGACTCTTCAAAGGCAGGGAACATTCCTGCAGGCCTCCACAGATATGAAACTGGGCTGCCCTCACCACACACACACACACACACACACACTTCCTCTGCTGACCTGTCAGTGCAAGTCAGGAGAGATTTCATGCGTGTGCATCATGCGCACTTTTGTTTACCAATAAGTGACTCATCGACCTGTTCTTGCATCATTAATCTGTATGTTCACAGTTTATTCAGGTGTGTTCAAAATAAAGATTTGCTTTGTAGTTACCTGTCACAATATGGAGGTTTATTATATGTACCTGCTGTACATTATATACTTTACATGCACACAGTGAAGCTTTGTGAACGGACTTGAGAACTTTGTGTGACAAACCTACGTCCTGCCATCGTCACCCATCGCTGTGCTGCTGCTCCCTATACTGGGCTTTGTCTTTCGGCACCTTGGGCCTGACGGGGACAATGTACGCCCACCAACACCTGTGACCTGCACCCATTGGCCAGTGCTTTATTGTCTATTTTTCACTTCACTATCTGGATTCAGAGTCTAAGTCCATATTAATGTCCAGTCAATGGACCAAACTGAAAACTCCAAAGATCTGAACCGAACAAGGTCTTTACCATCAGAGTGACTGTTAGTTAAAACCTGTTGTAGGAAGTGAATTACAACACATTTGCACCATGATAACTTTATGAGGAGAGATGTTCAAACAGCAGCCGATGACAGCGTGCGTTTCCCAGACATGTTACATGACGTCAGCTACCCAATGACTTACTCATCCCAAATGACTAAAATGACTAAGAAAACCTTCTTGTATGTCATCTTAGTCATTTTCCACTCTTCATCATTGCATCCACTTAAGAGATAATTTATATTAAACCAGAGACTTCAGCTGTACAGTAACGCTGACAGATGTGCATTAATTCTACGAGGGGAAAAAAAACGAGTGCATAGCCCGAAGGTCCATGACTACATGCTGCTCGCTGTAAGAAGATTAGCAGCAGCTCTGCCGGAGTATGGAGATGGCACTAACAACATATTAGCCCCGTTGCTTTGTTTACCTCAGGGCTTGGCTTTCCTAGAGGCTACGAAATTAGCATTAGCCATCGCGGCAATACGCAATTAAACCCATTCTGCCTCTTGTCACAGCCAGATCAACACCATGCAAAGTCATGGTAATTGGCTTTGCGCTAAGCCTGTTTGAAGTGTACTAGGTAGTGACGCTGGCTTATGACTGATACACAAACCTGGCCTCATCAATGGGACGCCCAGGCAGCATAACCTTCACTTTA
Organism: Hippoglossus stenolepis; assembly: GCF_022539355.2. Lineage (NCBI taxonomy): Eukaryota > Metazoa > Chordata > Actinopteri > Pleuronectiformes > Pleuronectidae > Hippoglossus > Hippoglossus stenolepis. The sequence goes on from NC_061483.1 coordinate 7,124,965, forward strand.
GTACCACATTAAATCACTGATTAAGTCATTTTAGGACCTTCTCTGCAGTTTATTATCAAGGTTGCTCAGACGGGGGGCATACTGGCTCAAAATCACAGCTGAGGAAATCTGGTTCTCGTGTCTAATTCCTCTCCCTCACACAAACACCTGCTAAAGCGTCTTTAAGCAAAGCCCAAAACCTGTGATCACTGGTGGAGCTCCCAGCAGAACGTTGTGTTGAGGTGTGTGCGCTGAATCACTATGAGCCAGTCAGTAATTTCATTTTGTTGGCAAACCACAGGAGACAACGCAGAGTTAAACTCACCACATTGTTCAAATTCAAGCAGCGTATGGGGCATTGCTCATTGTCTCCCCCCCTGTCATCCTGTTAAAATATTTCAGGACTTTCAAGGACATAAATCTGGATCTGCTTCTGTAGGGCTGCCTCTCTGCAGTCTCTTCACCTGCCAAATTTGGGTATTACATTCAGGATATTTCAGGGACAGCAATAAATCTGAATTTATTTGAGAGGGATGATGCGTACAGGTGTGAATATGGAGAGAAGAAAGTCTTGCTTGATCTCCTCTTGTCTGCCAACAGGCTGACAGCGTCTCCCTTTCCAGGAACATATTAGCATTCCTGCTGCGCACACCAATCCAAATACTGTACACTGGTTGGGTCAGAGAAATCAAAGCGGTGCACATCTGAAGAATAACAGAGAGGGGGACGCATAGATTAGTGCCCAGGGGTTGTATCGCTAATTAAAGAATAAGAGGGAAAATGGTGCTTGGCTGCTCTCTGAGGATGTTCTGCTGTGAAGTGATGGGCTTCAGGTAATCAATAAGCTCCCTGGGTGGCAGGAGCTGAGGGGGGAGACTTTTGAATTCTGGATAAAAACAAATTTGCCTTCCAGTGAAGGAATCAAATTACTAATCTTTGGAGTATAAAATCCAAAATGATAAGAGGAATAGAGTCAAATGTGTATTTTCCATGCAGGATCATTGTCTATCAAGGATGAATATGGATTTTTATTTACCTTGAATGGATGCACATCAAATCTGAGTGGCGCACATATCTCTGTTAAGGCCCAATAGTCCCTTTAAATTCAAATAAACTGCACCAAATTGCTCAGTAACAAAGAAATCAGTCCTGTAAACATGGCTGATTTTCTTTCATCAAGATGAATGAAATATTCTCTAAGAAATCTGTGAAAATGTCAAAAAAATGCTCAATGTCACAATGTCCAAGACGGTGAAAATAAATTCCTGGATCCACCATCTGATACGGATCCGCACCAAAACTTAATGGATCTTTCCCTGATCCATATCACATCCTTCCACCAAGTTTCGTGGAAATTCATCCTGTAGTTTTTGCTGAAAACATAACCTTCTTGATGGAGGTTATCATTAAGTATTGGTTAAAAATGTAAATCAGGTGAACAGCTTGTAAGATCCGTGATGAAACATTCAACTCTCAAATCAAACACCAAGTGAAGAGCAGCAGCCTACGCGAAGATATTTTAAGCAGACAAATCACACAGGACGTTTCTGAAAATCAGTCGCAACAGATTCAAGTTTTCATTTGTCCCCCGAGCAATAAAAACTCTTCATTCTAATACACCAAAAACTGCCTCGAGGTCCCTGCACAGCGGAGCCCTCAATCTTATCCCCGTTTTATTGTTGCTGCTTTTATTGGTTTTATCACACATGCCTTTCTGTATTGTGTGTGTGTGTGTGTGTGTGTGTGTGTGTGTGTGTGTGTGTGTTACAACCAAAACATTTAATAATGTGTTAATTGTCTTATTGTGTTTTAATGGGGTTTATATTATATGCTGCCCTCATGCATAAAACCGTCTTCTTGGTGGAGCTGATGTTTTATCCATGTCTCATTGATTTTGTATTGATTTGAGGATCATTCAAAAAAAGCTTTATAGCAACTTATTTATTAGTCAAATGACCAAATATCTGAATGCAGAAATTAGAAATTAGACTTTATGTTTACAAAGCTGTTTTCAGCTAAAAACCTAGAATAAGAAAATTCACAAACAACGACCTGCTCAGCAACAAATGACAAACAAAGTCTGTGGTGGAGCATAGCAGCTTTTTGTATATTGTAATAAAATCCACATATTTCTTACAAACTTCTCTTAACCCCCCGGAGATCATTTAAGTATTCCTGATTCTGTTTCTTCGGAGCTCTGTTTCCCTCGGGAGTTGGTGGAGACGAAAAACATCACAAAAAAGTTAGTAAAATGTGATTTATGTTCTCTATGCAGGCACAGAGTTAACTATAAATGAATGATAATGTTGCTCCATGTCTGTCAACTTAGTAAGGAGATAAAATGTCACTTTTGGTTTTTCAGTTTATTTCGCTGCCCCCAGTGGCCTGTTTTAAGATTTGTACTGTTAAAAAAAGCCTAAATATTTAGTGTGAAAGTCGATGTCCCTTTTTCCTTCAGCCCCTTATAGACAGAAGATGGTATAGGTCACCAATACAAGCTCAAAATTAGGCATCAAACTGAAAATCCACTGTGCAGACAGTCTAATAACCGTGAAGAGGAAGTAGACAGTCGTGGCAGCCAAACCTTTGGATGACGACAGGATTGCTTTGTTTACAAGCCACCTACTGCTTCATTCCCATGTAAGAACTGTCTGAATCCTGTCTGCAGGCATAACAAAGCCCTTCAGACACACAAGCCAGTGCCGAGGTAATACAACGGGAGCAGAAAAAGGACTCCTCATAACCTCTACTCTCTCCTATTTATCCCTCAAACCCCTGCTGTGATCAGTGAACGTGTCCTCGGGGATACCAGCGAGAACAGAGCAGGTAATTCTCCCTCACCCCCTCCTGAGTCCATCATGTCCACAGTGCAAAACAAGCCAGCGTCCCAAAAGAATTGACCCGGATTTAAACCCAACACTCCAACCTCTTCTATCCTCTGGAGACGGGCACTGTTTATTACCTAACATGCACTGATGGCTGCGCATGAGGGAGGAGCTGCAATTCAAGGCGAGACAGGAGACGACGGGAAAGGATTAGAGCGCGGGCCGGGATTGAATGCAGCCTTCTTTACAACCAACAATGTTTTCTGTGGAGAAGCCACCCTTAATTTGCTGATTAATAACTGACTTCCACCGCCATGTTCCAATCCCCCTGAGAGGCCTTTGTGGTTTGTTCACAAGATGTCTCCGCCGCCTGCACTGCAAATGAGCCTTTCGGAAAAAAGGCGCCTCACCTTCCGGCCACAGCTTTGCAACACACAAGGTTTCAGCCCGTGCCTTTCTACTCCCATCGACCACTAATAACCTTCAACTAACCTTTAAACCACTGTGAATAATTTAAACCCTATTTTCATATCAATGGAGGAGTCAAGCCAGGCAATTATCTTTTATCTGTGTACTTTGCTGTCAGAGCAAAGCATAATAAAGTCTTCCCAGGAGAGAGAGAGAGAGACGGAGAGAGAGAGAGAGATAGAGGGAGGGAGGGAGGGAGGGAGGGAGATAGTGAGGAGGAGCCATAGGCCATAAGGGCTTAGTGGAGGAAGATAGGGGAGAAAGTTGATGAGAAAGAAAGACTTCAAGAGAAAAACACAAAGACCAGAAATAGAAAGTGTGGATGCTGGTGATGCTATCTGGAAGACTCTAATGAAAAGAATGAATAATTCACCAATGAGCAGCAGATCTGTCATGTTAAGAAACATTGCTTACATCGGCACTGGTTTCGGGGAAGGGGGACGTCGCGGGTGCCGCATGTGTGGCTCGGTGGCTGCCGGGGAGACAGTAAAGATAAACATGACAAATTGGCAGTTCAATTAGGCATTTTTCAGAGCGCCGCTTCCTCGGTGCGAAGCCGATGGCTCCATTTAGTGACACGCTGCCGTCCAGGTCAGAGCCAGACTGCGTTAAAGCTCATTTGTGTGACAGTGATTTAGAGCCACGGAGAAGATGGGTGCATCCAAGGAAAAAACGGAAAGGAACGGGAGCAAGAAAAAAAAAAAAGTGAAGAAGAAATTCCCCCTGGTACTCATTAAAATTCAGCAGTACAGCAACACCCTCTCTCGCTTTGCTCATCTTTCCCCTCCATCTCCCTTCTCCTCTCCCCTCCGTCTGTTCCAACTGCTATCGTCTCGCCTTGTTGCCTCCCTGCATGCCTCCCCGGACTGTCCATGATCATTTTGATGAATTCATAAAAACTTGCTGCATTCTTGATTGAGATGGAGCTGTGGAGAAAAAACAAGAGAGAAGAAGTGCAATATCCACAGCGGAGGGACGGGACTGAGGGGGTGAGGTATTTGGATGCAGGGATAACAAGAGAAAGAGGATGAGATGAAAAGAAGAAGGTGAACACTGGGAGAGAAGGCAGGATTTCCTTTAGCTGAGAGTGAAACCAGGGCACGTTTTTTGAAAGAGTTGCCGCATCTTTGAACCGGGACCCAACTTTTCTTGAACCTGCATGAACCTGATTCATCAGAACCTGAGAAGAGGAGGCCAGAGGCAGAGCTCATAACACCCAGGATCAAATCACTGAGGGGCCTTCAGCCAGGCACTGAAACCACATGGTGGAGAGAAGTAACATCAGCCTAGTGTCTTCATTCACTGTGTTTACATTCAGGACGAAATCCAGGTTAAGGCAGTTTTCGCTTTATAAAACATCCCGACTAGTTTATCATGGCCAATTTCAAAGTAATATAGTTTTAAAACAATTTTAAGCTTGTGTTTTACGAAGCTACTTACTACTACAACACATTCCCAACTTTTTACACTGAACATTGAACGCAGCAGCTCGGTGGAGCAGAGAAACAGCCCAATAAATATCAATTAACGTCTATAAAATGTCAAGAACCAGTAAAATATGCCTGTTAAAAAAAAATCTGTTGTAGCCTGAAATAACACACGATGATCAACTCTGCCGTTGCGTTCAGCCCTACGACGCGTTTTATCATCTCTCAGCTTATTGTTTTGGTTTTCTGGCCGGAAATTTGACTGTTATCCAACTGTTTCCTCTCAAGGCTCATGAGATCGTTTTGTTTGTAAAGCCGTTTTCAGTGGTGGAGCATTTAGTAGCTCAGGATGTATTGCACCCTGTAGCTGGTGGAGACCAAACACAGAGCTACAGAAAATAGTAAAGTTGGACTTAGATTTGTCATGTAGGCACAAATACAACTATAAAGGAATGATAATGTTTCTCCATATCTGCTGGAGCTGTTTCCATTATGAACTTTTTAGGGAGATTAAAATTGTAAGGGTAGAAACACACTGAACATAGACGCTCAGGGGAAAAACAGCCCAATAATTACTAAGGTTTATTTTCAATACAAACTAATATCTATAAAATGTCAGGAAATACTGAGAAAAGCTTGTTAAATGTGTTTTATTGTCCAAAGCTTAAAATTATGTTAATCTTACCGTCTCAATGTATTAAATATCATTTCAACCTGAACACTTTGAAGCTCTGGCCTTGGTAAAACAAATCAAATCAGTATTTGAATGGTGTGTTTTCTATATGATTATTATCATTGTATGTGTTTCACTATTTAAATTACATCAGAGGTTATCGATATTATTCTCAGATGAGTACATTTTTTGCATCACAGCTCTGAACTAACATAACACTACCACATGAAAAGCTTAAAGGTTGAAACAAGGCAAGCAAGATGTAGAAAAAGTCAAACTTGTGAATATCATATGATGAAATATCAAAGGAAAAAGGCAAATCCCAAATTCACAAGTTTGGCAAATTGCCTGAAAATGTAGTTATTGAAATCTGAATCTCAGTTTCTCCTAAAATTAACACTTCCTACAGCGAATTATGGAGGAAGGGGCTCCACCTCGCCTCAAATAAATAACATCTCTGATAAAATCAGAACAAATTATCATACCTTTATGAAAGATAATATTAAGCCTCAGAGGAAATTAGCAGAAGGCCAAATATCTAAAAGGTATTTCTACCCGTCACCTCGTAATTAAATCGATAATGAGATGAGACGCCTCATAAGCGTACAAATTCAGCTCAAACACATTATGTATTCACTTCATAGAACCTGCCTGTGTGTTGTGATGTCAGAAACGTTTTTCATAAGAACAGGAAAGTTGAACAAAACTGCTCAAATCGGTCAAAGCCATTTTCACAACAACACAGAAACCTTGGAGCTCCCAGGTGAGGCTGCAGGGATCACGTGTTTTATTTACGTCAACACCGACGTCACCAAATAAAAAACCTTGTTGATGACATCTTCGTCTTCTACGTGTATGACTCCTCTCCTTCATCCTTGGAGATTAACATTCTTTATGTTCTTTTTAGTTTTGCGTCTGTCGCGCGTTAGAAACGTCATCGTCACCCCCCCACTCGCTCACGGTGAATCCTCCGGAGGATCTCCTGCCGTGTTCTCACATCGACTCACTCGATACTATCCAGAGTTATTACTGTGGCGCCAGCAGGAGAAACTCACATACAGGCCCCTCTGGAGAACATCGATAAACGTAATCCGACATAAAGTTGTTTAAAAAAGAATGTTGTTTTAGTTTTTTTTGCATTTGAATTGACAGAGAGACGGATCCACCCACAGGCAGCCGAGTGGAGGAGGTGTCAGTGGGTTCTGGCAGTTTAACCACATTCTGTTCATTCCCCTCTTTTAGCCTCATTCATACGTTTCCCGTGACCACACGTCCCACAAGATATCAAACCAGTTACCTAACAAATACAGTAGAGTCTCCGGCAAAATATGGTTTTTGCTTGAACCACAAACACCATTGCATCCATCTCGTTGTTTACAAAAATCCTATATATAAACATATTGAGTGACAGAAGTGCTCAGAGCCGCATCTGATTTGTCCAGCTCATTTACTCTCTGCTACATGGAGCAGCTGCCGTGAGCCCACAGCGATGGCAAGCAGTCGCTGTCGAGCTGGAGTGTGTACGTGTGCTCCGTCCCATCCATCTGTTTGCATCTTCTCCCAGCATAGAATCAGCTCATATGTGTTACATGCTGTTCTGTGCGATATAGCTGCGAATGTATAAGCATATTCACACAGGCCGGGTTCACGGGTCTCACTCATATTCACGAGAAGACACAGGAGGTGTCGGGGACATCATGTAACAGGTGAGAGACAGGTGAGGCCATCAGGTCCTTTCTCTGTGCAGATTTATTTCCAAACGTACAGAGATCCTACAGATTTATGTCTCCTACAGATTTATGTCTCCTACAGATTTATGTCCCCTGACAGCAGTTCACTGCAAAGGTTAACTGAAGGTTGGGGTGTAACATAAATGAGAAGTATGGAGAGTCAGAGGTATGATTAGGAATTCAACCCCTGCCATTAAGCGGATAAATGTATTCCAGCTTGATAGCAATGTGTGCCACAGATAATGAATCCAATGTCGCTCTATAGAATGAAATGTTGTCGCACTGTTATGCTGATGCCCAATGAACAGGGTAAAACGAATGTGGAAAACATGAGCTCTCTGCTTTTCCGAGCAAACTGTTTCACCACAACCCACCGTGACGTCACCCACCGGTTTGTGAGCCGCCGTTTTTTCAGTTTGGCATTTAGTCCAGTGCCATATAGTTTTGTTTTTTTTTAAACCAGAAGTAACCATATTTGGAGGAGTGGGGGGCGGAGCCTGACTGCAAGCTCGGGGACACCGCACACCCATGTACAACTTTCACCTGCGCCCATTGGACAGTACCAGCTGTCAATCACATGGAAGCCACATCCCAATGCTTACTGTACTTTATCGTCTATTTGACTCTAAATGGAAAAATGATTTACAAAACCAACACCATGCTGTACTGGAGAAGATTCAGATCATAGGAAAATGTTTACTCATCTTCTCATAGACTTCTACAGAAACTGACATCTGCACTTTACAGACCCAAAGTCTACGTCCATTTTTAAATCCAGTCTATATCCTAACAACTGACAGGGGGGGAAACTGAGGGGTGGGAAGTCAGAAGAAGGCTTTTCATAAAAGGTTAAAAATAAACCAAACTTTGAAATAAAATGCTAATTAATGTTGTCGCCAAGATAAACAGGTGCAAGAAACCTCTGCAAAACGAAATATACGACGTGAAAAATTCAGAAAACATAATGAAAATCATTTATGTTTTTCAAATTAATTTGAGGCATGTTGCCGTCTCCGACAGGTGGATGGTAACCATAGCCACCATGTGTTTCAATCTTTAAGACCGAATGTCTTCAGAGCTTTGAAAATATGATTGTAAGTTAAAACACTTATTTTAAAAAGGTCAAGAAAGCAAGAGGAGGAATAAAATGTTCTTTCTTAGCACTGGTATCAGTGACTTTGTTTACACAGTGAATTACTTGTTCGTTGGTAGTTTCACATGCAGTAGAATTATTTATGTAGTATTCTGTTTTTAAGTTGTGTAGATATGATAAGTAGATGCTGCGGCGTCCCACGCTCAGATGAATATTCATAATATAACCACACAGTCGTTTAGGAGCACAATAAAAAAAACATTACTTATATAAAGACGTTTACAGAAATAGAATCGCATCATTCATCATCAGCATCTTATCCACGTATAATGTAATTTTCATGATATAAATGTGCAGTATATTCTCTAACAGTTATTTATTGGATTACACTGGTCGTCTGTTTATATTGTCGTTGTCACATTTATTCAATCATTCTCTCATTAGCAAACTAACTGTTGATATATGAAAGTCTGAGATTTCACGAGGTCCAGACGAATCACCTCTCGGCCCAGGATTCATTAAATCCCATCTTCCTCTTTACCACCACCGTCCTCACTGCTGCAAACATATTTACAGAGCGTTAAACACACACTCTCCATTTCTCTGTGCTCGTTGCTCAGCCTCTGAAACACACACTGACTAAGTGACCAACAGCCTGGTGCAGAATCTCTCCCCAGAGAGAGACAGCAGCGGGGAGGAGAGAGGAGGCTGGTTAAGCACAGTCACAAAGGGAGCAGACTTAATGATGTGCTGAGCATCAGAAAAAAAATCCCAAACAAGCCGAGAAACTCTCTCCGTCTTTTCCCTTGCAAATAGCTCGTCTTCTAAAAACATACTGTATACGTTTCTTTAGAGCAGCGCAATTAGACGCTTACACCAAAAAGTATAAATATCATTAAGACATATTCAGGGCTAATTAATTTGGAGGATGTAGCATCCTCATGTGGGGGAGAGGATGGGAAATGCAGAAATAATAGAGGCAGTGAATGTTCAATTTTCTTTCTGTTAATGTGCAGACTTCCCGCTGGGAGAGGTAAAATAACCCCCAGCCAGACTTTTTTCTTTTGCTGTTAATGATAATAGAGTTGCTTTTTCAAGCTGGGCAAACACGGAGCCTGATTTGCATAGCGTCGGCTGTGCATCGCTGCAGAAAAGAGGCCAAAATGTCCCTGAAAGCTGCGGCAGCTTCGCTCTGTTTTTGTTTTGTTTCCCCTTATTTCACTTTAATGTGCTAATACCTTGTCAGAAGCACTTCCCTGGATTTCGGTGCCGACACATACACACGGCTTCTCATTATTTCTTTATCAGCTCTCCCTTCTCACTACTCCTCTCCCTCAGTGCCGTTGTTACCTGTCTGTCACCGACAGTCCCCCTCGTCCCCCCCTCTGTCTCCCAGGGGAGCGATGCCCAGGCGTCTCTCGTGACAGATCTGTTCCCTGCAGATTTGAACTGCACATTCTGCCTCTCTTCAAGGTGACAGACTGCAGAACGCCGCGCTTTACCTCAGTTTGCCCCTGAAGCACGCCCCAATGTCTGACTCACACTTTCTTCTGCACAAAGCTCACGTTTCCCGCAGATCAAACAGCAGCTTGTCCCTATAAACTTATCAAAGAGCACCTGAGAACAAACACAAGGAAAAACATCTCGACAAGCTGCCACAGGGAACTATAGCAATATACATCATGTAATATGCAGATGTGACTGTGTACTTTGGAGAAAACATGGGGATGCATTAGGGTTAACTTTCTACTGGCATCAACAGTATTTGGGACCATGCTCGAGTATTTATTGAATATACTACATAGGGTGAATTTGGGTAATCTCAGAAATGTTTTGCAATTTTGACTTCGACTGTTTTACACATTAGATCAACATATTATAACTTTCTGTAATTCTTAAGATGTTTTCTAACCTAGCAGGAATTGATCATAGAACAATATTATATATAATATTCTTATTTATCCAGTACAGGGAGCAGAACCAATAATGTCTGAGATTATTGATACGACAGTGTTTCATAATTTAGCACCGGGACCTGTTTAATACCTGGGTTTGGTATATATATATATATATATTTTGTGCTTAAAAGTTGATTTTGGATTTTTTACTGTATTTACTCCAGTATGTGAATACAAGTTATTATCTTTCAATAGAGCTGGTGCTCAAGTCTTATTTTGTCGTGGAGTATGGTTTTATAATCGGTGATGTTCCCAAGCAATACAAGAAGATTGACGATAACAGTGACCAAAGTTCATAATCTAATGGCAGTGGTGAAAGAGGAAAGAGAGCAAGAGGGTTTCCTCCTTCCCACCTGCATGCGTGTACAAGTACACACCTCCGGCAGCAGGTCAGAAGAGAAAAGGTCCAATTCACCTGCAAATCAGACACGTTTATGTGCTAAACGAGGCGTCTGACAGCAGCACGATCCCCACGCAGGTTTCAAAGAGGTTTCAACAAGACACATTAAAGAATCCAAGATGACCACTCTTCCTCTCATCCATCGCATCCAATAAAAGGTGAAACGGCAGAAGCTCAGGATGAGACTATTTTTTTTCGGCCTTACACTCTCTTTTCCCTTCAAACACGTCAGAGTGAGTTAGGCTCTCACCCGATGTGTTCATAATTCAAATGGCTGTGTTGTCTGTCACAGAGACGTGCCATGCATTATTCAGCACTGTGCTTTCCTCCTGCAAACAGACAAACAGAGCACTATGGCGACACTAAGGCAAACAGCAAACAATCCAAACGGCAGATATTAATTGCTTAATTAGCAGAGAAAACAAACAGAAGTTAACAATGATGAAGAAATCACTTGATATTGGCAGCTGTACATAATTAATTGGATGCAACAGGTATGTTTTAAGGTTAAATATTCATGTTTTCGCTGCGTATAAATGTAAAGGACATTTATATTTCATAGTCCTGACTCATGTTCTGCCTTTAAATTGCAATAGTGTAGCAACTACGGTTCTATTTCAATTATGTACCTTTATGAAAATGTTTTTCTCAATATATCACATTGTTAGGTGATGTTTGAAATGTATCCATTACATAATGTACATTCATAAATCTCCTCATAGCTGCTTACAGCTACATCAAATTGTGTGTTGTAAATTATGTTCTAAATGCTAAACAAGGGGGCTTTGAATGGAACCTAAAACTGTCGTGGTTTGCTTCCTTGCTCTGACTCTACAGTTGAAAGGGAAATGAAGTAAGCAGAAATTTGTATTTGTGGCAAATGTTTTGGGGGAAAAAAGCAAAAATAAACATACCTGTAAACATGACTTTTGGATGTGCCAAAGACCGATGATGAATGAAAATAAATAATTTTATATTCACTGGTCATTCTGGTCAAATTAGAGAAAAAAAACCACCAACGCTGGACTGGATTCCTTAGTGTAACTCAATCAGACTGATTCAATCTGACTTACTGCTTAGAGGTCTGTCAAAGATCAAATAAAGTAATGGCCTGTGTGTATGTGCAGACCTTCTGTTTGATCATCTTGGTCAATACTGTCGATACAATCGTGGCTAAGAAGTTAGAGGTGAGGAAGCCGGACGTGGCCTCGGCTCCAAGTTGATTAAAGGCTGACGATAATCCCGGCAGACGGAGAGTCTCAGTGGACAAACACGAGAGAATCAACACGACTTTTATCAGCTGCCCACTCCACAGTGACCAGTCTCATAATGATCAAAGTGGGTTGGAGATACATTCTGCTTCCAGTAAACATGAGGCTCTCAAGTTTTTCAGTAAACCTTGTATCCTGTAAACTAGAATTACTGCCCTGTGGTTGTTTGCCTCTACCAATCAGTTTTTTCCAGAATCATACAAGGTCAACGTGACCTCTCACCACAGAAATCTAATCAATCAAGTACAAAATTTGAAGAAATCCCCTAAAGACAGACTTGAGAGATCGTGTTTAAGAGGTGAAAAACATGTTTGTGAGGCCACTGTGTTCACCCAAATTGTATCAGTTAGTCCGTGAGTCTAAATGAACATTTGTGCCAAATTTGAAAGGATTCTGGGGAGAAATGTTGCGTTCACAAGACCAAAAACATGTCAGGGCTCAGGAACCTTAATCTCTGACCTTCAACCACCAATCATAATCACTTAATCCCGGAATCTAACTGAATATTTGAGCCCAATTGGAAATAATTCTCTCAAATCGTTCTCATGACAACGTGATCATCAGGTAAAGAAAGGGATTTGAAACGTCACCATAACTTTGACCTTCAACCACCAAAATCAAATCAGTTCATCTGTGAGTCTGAGTTAATGTTTGTACCAAATCTGTAAAGATTCCCTCGAGAGGTTCCTGAGATATCGTGTTCACAATAGGTACAGACCTAATGTCTGTGCCTAAACATAATCTGTCTAATATCGCTGTTGTCACTACACATGAATGTTGGTCTGCAAGAGTGAAGGTCTTAGTGGAAAAAGAAATGTCAATGAAATCCATAAATAAATATTTTCTCAGTAAACATGAATGACAGTTTTTCTGCTTGTAAATTATAAATATAAACGATGTCAGGTGAGAAGGATGTTTTCAGTTGATGAGCCACGAGTCAAAGTCTCCTGCTGTTCAAAGCAGCCACTGAAACGACAGCACATTTCCTTAAATCTCACGCAGCACAAACCCCGAGCAGTTGACTAAGAGCTTCCAGCCCAACAAACCGGTTACATGTCACTTCACATATCCAGTAAGTGTTTATGAAAGGCGGCTGATGGGAGGCGATGCTGCTCCACCCGACACGGCTTCTCCACCTCCCTGACAAAGCACTAATTTGGGGAGTGGTTGTTCCTTTGTTTCCCAGAGGAACAACCACCAGGTGGCCACTGAACCTGTCTGCTGATGTCTCATCACACACACAACACACACACCCATAACACACACACACACACACACACTATCAATGCACTCAATGCCTCTGCCACCTCAGATCCCCTGTTGGACATGCAAGCGTGGACAAAAACACACACGTGCACGCCACACACGAGGTGCAGGGAGCAGGAAGGAGGAGACACTTGTTCTGAAAAGACACTGATTTATATTCCAAAGTGCTCGTGTCAGATCCCGCCGTGTAAAAAGGCTTCTATTACTAATAAATGAACATGCGATAAAAAAGAAAGAGTCCCTTCAAATCTGCCCGTGTTACGTGAATCTTTTATGCAAATGGAATTTCAAATGAGGTGGAGCCATCTTCAGAGACCTTGACTGTTTTTCCACCGCCGCTATTAAAATTTATGCCACCGCTGATTTATAAATTTTATTAATAGCTCGCCGCTGAGGAAAGAGAAGCGAAAGTGATGAAACAGCTTCACTTCAGTCCTCCTCCTCCCTGGTCCCTCTCTCCGGCACGTCCCTTGTCACTCTCTCTCTCTCTCTCTCTTTCTCTCTCTCTTTTATGCTCCCTCTGTTCCTCGCTCTCACTCCTCTGTGGTGTCTCAGTGATTTTATAATTGGGCTCCGCTCGCTGTTATTCAAAACCCTGTAGAACCAATTAGTAGCAGACCTCTCGACCTTCAGTTGCTATGTAATAGTGCTAACTAAAGACACTAAGTGAAGCAACCGAGAGCAAAGGTCTGAATTTTCTTTAGTTCCTGATTAATAATTCTGTCAACCCTATCACATGCAGACATTAGACAGAATTGCTAGTTTAAGGCCTTCTCTTTCTTTTTCTTTTTGTGCCTTTCTTCTCTCCTTTTTACTGCCTGTTATTAATCTTTAAACGTGGCCTGGATGCTCCCTCCCTGCTCTCTTGTCAGATAAATGTTGGAATAAAAGGATAATGAGACTTTGCAGGGAACCTGTGGTGGTCAGGGAGGGGGGGTGGCAGGTGACCTCTGCCAACAAGTGGACAGTCTGACACCGAGCTGAGTTCCAGGGAGGAGGGGTTATATTTTTCATCTTTCCACCAGATCTCAGTACTTTATCCACGAGGAGGACTTTTATTAAACCTTTAACATCACACGGTGGCAGCTCCAGATCTTTGTGCTTCAGCTGCTTGACCATGAAAGTGTGTTTTTATTCAGTCGCAGGTTACAGACGGACACGGGATTATGATGTTACTGCTGTTTCAGAAATATCCAAATATCTGACGCTGCTTTTGTTTCATACAACAGATTGTAAAAAATGTCATTTACTGTATCAGCTATCAAGCGTCACATTGTTTGTGAGTAATTTATACCCTCGAATTAACAAAAGTGCCTCAGATTATCTCTAATTATGCTTATTATAATTATAATGATTATTTTAGTTATGTAAGTGAATTAAGGAGGTTGGATAGTCTGGCTAGTTACAGAGGAACATTTAGAGTTCTAGAGAGCGGATCAAAAATTACTGAAATTGTTAATGATTATCACATTTATTAAATTCTTTGAGCTTTTATGCAGCACTTGAAGTTTTTACATAATTTAAGTGTAATTTGTACATTTGTCTGCACTGCTACATGCCCCCTGGACGACTGATCCAGACGGAGGATCCTGCACAGAGTGTAAATGCCCCTGAAGCAATTTTTTTGGCTGCATAAATAAAATGAACTAACCTGTCGGGGTCCTATCTCTGGTTTACTTTTAAGGCAACAATAGCCTTCAGCCAGGTGATGTCAGCAGGTGGTGCCCAGACTTAAATGAGAGTTTCGACCATTAAATCACAACACTCTTCAGTCAATGGGCCAAATCACTGCCTCTGTGCTCCTGGCTGCCAGTTTACCTCCTCTCACCTTCTCCATATCCAGCAACACACACCTTCTGCCTCCTCCTCCTCATACGAGCTGCTGGTTTCCTGCTCCTTGTGTCAAGGCCCCGCAGAGCTGACAACAGCCATCAAGTAGACTGAGCTTGGAAACCTCTGCAGCCACAAGGAACAACCATACCTGCCTCTTGCCCTTGCACACCTGAACTAAAGGCTGAATTTAGAGCCTTTCACCCGTAGGCCTCTTCATATCTGTCAAGGCACGATCGGCTGAACCAGAATTCATATCTGGTCTTCAGGGGGATTGACAAACAAGTGTTTACCTACCCTATAGTCGCAAATGATGAGACACAAATCAGGAAGTGAATGTAGGTTTCCAAAAGTCCAAGTTCACGCCTGCCCATTTAGAAATGTAGCTAAATCAGTTCCAGCTAAAATAATTCAATATTTAGGGGCTCGGTCACTCAGCGGTAACATGGCAAAAGTGGTGCATTTTAAAATTAAAGCATGTGTGTGGACGTAGCCTGACAGCTCATATCTTAAGGTTAACTTCAGATCTCCTGAGCTACCAGAAACTTTTTGGCAATCATCAAACCTCCAGCTATTTGGGTTTTCCTTTAATTTCCCTCTGTGCAACCTAATTAACCTTGTTAATCATTTCAAACTGCACTAATCTTGCTCAAAGTTCCCGTGATGTTTTCTTATAGCTCGTTAAGAAGTTGTTTAACTCTGTGAATGACTGGTGGAGAATTAATAAACAAGGAGTAATAATTATGGTCCGTACCAAATACAACCTTCCCCGCATAAGAGCATATATGAAGAGGCTGTTCCAGCGAAATCTGTTACAAAACTAATGGGGGCACCTGGAGAATATAAACTAGAATATGAACTTGGGTGCAACAGAACTGTTTCATATATATTATCTTGCAGAATCAGTCCAGAACTTAGACAGATACTAAACAGATGGGAAAGCCTTTCAGAGTTAGCTTGAAGTGACAGACGTCCCTGATTCCTCCTCAGGTCAAACCCACTAAGCTGTTATTAACTGTGTGATACTGTACATTCTCTGAAAGGACAGAAAAAAGAAAGCAGGGCTATGACAGAGGAGGAAATGAGAAAGACAGAGAGGGAGGACATAAAAACAACAAAATCAACTTCACTCAGACACATCTGGGAAGTTGTCCTTTGACATCCACAGGGAAATGTCTCTATCAGCCCATCCTTAACAAAGACAACCTGCCACAGTCTATACATGTCTGACTGGGCCCCGGTCATGCTCCCAACAAACAGAGGATGAACTCTTTGTGCCCTTGTCAACTCTGAGTCACAGTCGGGGGGGAGAAGTCTTTGTTTACCTACAACAGTAAATACTGACAAATGTCATCAGACAGTCCACAGTCACGACGGATAACTCAGATGTAACATTAGGCTGAGTCAGATGTCACCCAGTAACACTTAGGCAGCACCTGACAGCGCTCGGCAACACGAGGAAACATCCAACATGCAGAGAGAAAGCCTCAGGAAATCCCTATAAATATATCAGCAACTCACAGATGTAACGTTGACTTATTGATGGACATGCACACAGATGGAGGCCGACAGACCGGGAGGACTTACACAGAAAGAAGATGTGCACAGGCCCTTTCTTCTTCTTCTGTTTTATCCGAATCTAAAGATTCCTGGGATGAGAGGTGAAGATGTGTTGACGTACTGAACCAAACGTATGATGCACAGACGTGTGGGTGCACGGTTATGTGGTGGCTTGTAATCACTGTTCCTACGGTGGCAAGTTTACATTCATCAGTCAGATATGACTACAAACTCAAATGTTAGAGTGACTTTATTTCTCATCATGTTGAAAACAGCCGTCAGACATCCAGTCATTTTTAGATGGAACCACAGCAGCAGTACATGTAAAAGAATAACTTAGCCTAGTTTTCAGGTTTGGATACTAATACCAGTATTGGAAATGCCTCTGAAAATACCAGGTGGGGCGTCAGCCAGTAGGCAAATCTATGGACCGATCCGATACCACATCTTTAAAATATATTACGTAGTAGATTCACCCAGATAAAACTGCAATTTTCTTTTTCCAGAAATCACTTCTCCTTTGCCAGTCCAAACACTTCTAACTTTAATGTGTGTTTTAACAACTTGTAAGACACACTGTGTATATGAGGCTTTTAAAATATGAAGAAAGTTTTGGCCAATTTACTTTATAGTTTCTAGAACTGACGTTTTCTGGAGGTCCTGGGTGTTAATTAGGGGGTTTGAGGTGGATACACAAACCTTTACGAATAAGTGAGAGCATATTTGGAGAAATGATGTGCTGGCAGGAGCAGATGCTGGTCTGAAAGTAGTGTCCTTCTTAGTCTGAGCTACCTGTCAAACCCCTGCAAGTACTAATCGACATCTCATATTAAATTCTGATTGACAGCCAAATGTGTTGTTGACCTGGTTGGTCTGAGAATCTAAATTTCACTGCCACATGCACAGTAAAGTGCACGAGTAATTGGACCTCAAGCCAGATTGAAAAGAAATGTTTTTATCGCAATTGGCATAAGGTGCGATGATTGACATCGACAAGCAAGGGCTGCCGTCCCAATAACCTCACCTTAATAAGAATTCATGAGGGCGGTCGGCCTCATTTTCGCCTCCAAGGTTTGTGCATGTGTGAATGCGTGTGTTACTAAGAGGAAGAGTGTGTGGGTACACATTTGTATAAGTGCATGATTGTGTGTGAAAGAACTGATGGAGGAGTGGGTGCAGGAAAGACAGACGGCAAAACAACATCAAATATCTTATATTCACTCGTGGGCTGGCAGACGAAAAAAAAAAATTAAATCAAATGAAAAGCAGAAAAGGTCTATTTTCAGTTCTCCTGTGTTCAGACACCAGGGCGAGTGTAAGAGAAACTAATGACACATAAGAAAACAGTCCTCTTTAGTCCCATTAGCGCTACTGGTAATGAAATGAGACCTTTAACACAGCAGTGTAAATTCCCTTCAGCTCCGGGTGCTAACCCATTACACATCTCTGCAGTTGCCCTTAATCAGCACTGGTCCAGTGTTTTGTGTGATAAATACTGGTTCATTTTAAATGGATGCTTCCTCTCAGCAAACTGCCAGTTAGCAAACAAATCCAGCCACAAACTCCAGTGAGCTAATTGGTTTGTGAGGGAAATCACAAACAAACACACACGTGCACACGTCTGCACGATTTAAAGAATTGAACTAATGACTGCTGGATCATTTCTACTACAGACACGTCTCCAGTATGAAGAGACATGTTGGTAATTGAGAATATTCTGTTAAGAGTCTGACAATTGTCATCAAATGATCAAATATATGTGTCAAGGCATCCGTACTTAAGATGCTGAAAATCCTCCCTCAGGAAGCGACGTCTGGGAGCAGCACATGCCTGTCGCATTCCTAAATTGTTTTTGTTTTTTTTATATCTGAGCTGGTATCAAACCAGCCCATCTCCTTTGGCCCAGCTTTTATTGTAACCCCATCTGTCACAGAGAGATAGACATCAACAATTCCCCTTTTATATATTGCAGAAATGCGGCTGGATTCCTCACACGGCAGCCTTGTTTACTCTCTTGTAACATCGGCCTTGTTTCTGCGTCTTCTTTTATTTAAATCTGAGTGCTTGTGAAGATAGGGGAGGACGGATGAGCAATCCTCTGGCAGGATAGGAAATTAAGCTTCCTGCTTTTTATTGGGATGCTGGTGGGATCACACGACACTGCCGAGGATGTGCGGCTTGTGGGAAGAAGAAGAAGAAGAAGAAGAAGAAGAAGTAAAACCCTGGTGGCTTCGTCACGTGGCTCTCGTCTCAGAAGAACATGTCTGTGAACACAAAGGCTGTGGCTCTTTTTAATTAAAACATTCAAACTGTAATTATCTCAAACTAACATTTAAGTAAGTTATTAATTTAAAGGAAAGCTGCTTTTGATGGTTTTGGTTTAAATATTTTAATTCGCTCCTTTAAGTTTTAGAGGCCAACTAGGAATATGGTAAATTTGCAATGGCTATTTTATTTAAAACAAATCATTAAACAGATTAATTGATAATACACATGTGCACACACAATTAGTTGATATTACTACACATGCAAAGACAGAGGCTTAGATACGACTATAAGAGGAAAGACACCAGGACATTAAAGGTTACATCCAGCGTCTTGAAGGGAGTTATTTTAATAAATTGCCTGTCACTCACTGAGATGGTAACATCACTCATGCTGCTCACTGTAACATCAGCATTGCCAGGTAGCAATCTGTATTCAGCCACTGCAAAATGATTTCCTAAAAGCTTTCAGAACTATCTAAATAGAGAAAATATCTTTGGAGAGTACAGCGTCAGTGTGACCTTTTCCTTTAAAATGACTATTATCTTGGCGCGATGTGGCGACACCGATGACTCAAGAGTTTTACAAGAGAAATGACGCTGTCGCAACGAAGCTTGGTTGTGGGTTAGACTTGAAATGACACAGCAGAGGGCAAAACAAAAAAGGGAAGCTGAGGTCGAACAGAGGCTCCTGGAAATAACTGAAAGTCCAGTAAGAGAAAGAGACGTTATGGAGTAAGAAGAGACAGCGTGGAGAGAAGTGACGTCTCCGAGGACGCAGATGAGAGGGAAAGGAAGGAGACGAAAACGAGAAACGAGAAAGGGGAAGTAGAGAGATGAGAAAAGAAGTGGTTGTGAAATGAGAGATGAAGTGGTCATTTTGTCGGGTATTAGTTTAAGCATCATGTGGTTGTGGCGAGTTCACATGGGCGTGAAAAGCCGGTTGTGAAACATGCTGACCCAAACCCACGATGTTCCACAAAAGTTAAAAGTGGTTCGGTTGTGCACACAATTACACAGAAACAAGAGCTGAACATTCAAGTTTACGAACATGTCATGTTCCCTTTTTTCTTTTTAGCTCCAACACTAAAGAATCAATGTGAAAAATTGCCACTACCTGTATTTAATTGATATGATGCTTTGCCAGTTCTCTTTACTTTAATGTGTTATAGAAGTTTTCTGTATGTTTGTTAATTATCTTGCATGAAACACTACTAAACAGGTTTCTATACAATTTTGTTGAGGGGTGGTGCATGACCCCCGGAAGAACCACACAAAGGTCGCCCTCACGCGCACCAGATTACGAGTGAAAGATAAGTTCCCATGTGTAAAGGAGGAACTGCATTGAAAGCCACTTGCGGGTGTGAGCACAACTGCAGCTGAAACTATGAGGTCCGACTGTCTGCGTGGACGGTAACACCTTTATGGATGGAAGCACAAGTGAGCATGTTGCAAACAGCACCACACACACACACACACACACACACACACACACACACACACACACACACACACACACACACTGCAGCAGTGGAGCAAAACACAACGTTAGTGGGAGAACTGGTGCAATATAAAACTGTGGCAGGACAAATAACAATATGGTGGGCTGCCACAGTCGAGATAATTAATGGGAGGTACAGCTTTGAAATGGCGAGATGAGCAATAGCCGAGGCGGAGGTATCCACCCTCAGAGACAGGTAGAGTTAAAAACCCAAAGTCCATAAAGAGAGCACCCCCCCTATAGAACATCCGGACATCTCCCAGGAATCATGATCACAATGTTTTCCAAACGTCATGTGAGAGCGGAGGCCATAGTGTTGTATCATCCGTGCATCAATATGATGTTAAATGGATAAACATGACGACCCAGTGTCCTGGGGTTTTCCCTCTCACCCCCTCAAACCACCACACAGACGCTAATCCACAAAACTGTTTTCCTCACAAGACAGGAAGTAATGGAGCAGAATGAAATTGGCCGACGCCATGATGCAACAACTCAACAGGAATATTAAACCCTCCCAACGCCACCAGACTTAATTACTTTCTCACTGGTAGGGTGTGATGTTTGCATCACTGAATCTTAACACTTATTTCCGTTTCTCAACAGCAGCGCCGGCACTGCAAGGAGTCCAGAACGCAGCCGCCACCCCCCACCCCATGACCGCCTCTGCAGCCCACCATAAATCCTTAACGACAAACTCTATAAACTTCTCTGGGTTTGAATATTTATGGGTGCCTGTGGTTCCCCAGAGTGCCGTTTTTTCCGTCTGGGGCTCAACCCATGACAGAAACTTCTCTGGAGCAGCTCTGACCTGTTACAGCTCTCATGGTGGAAAGAGCTTGTGAACACCGACGTGGTGGTCTGCTCGGCCTGGGCCATAAACAAAATGGCCCCCTGCGGTATAAGAGAAGTAACATATCAGAGTTTATACAAATACCGAACACGAGCATGAAGGATTCTCTTCCAGCCGCCTGCAGCTCGGACTCAGAGCTTCCTGGCTCTAAGTCTTTTAATCAAACAAAGAGTAAAAGTCACTTCAGGCTGTTTCTTCTCATTACCAGATCTTTTTAGGAAGTTCAACTTCCTACATGGTTCAGAGACAGAGCCCAAGCCGCCATTAAAGTTAAACTTCCAGGACGAAAACTTGCCAGTGTCAGGCTACATTCACTTTAAAACATACAAGCTTCTAATTATACGCAGTCTAACCTCTGAGAAGTAGACGACCTTGAAGTTAAACACACATGAGAAGAAGTCCTGAAATCTTAAATTGCACATAATGTTGCCAAAGATTCACTTTAACTTTGTAGTTGTTGCTGTAGCAGCCACGACGAAATAATTCACCTGAACAACATCATCCTCTTGCAGATTTTCATATATTCCTGGTATTTTCAATATCAAGAAGTTCAGGGCGCCTGGTAGAGCTGGGGCCCCATGTGTCTTCAGCCCATGTTCACTCTCTTACTCTTTCACGCTTAATCTGCCCCATCAAATAAATGCAAAACTACGAAAATGTGGTTGTAAGTACAATTGGCTCAATATGCGCAGAGTGAATGAACTTGAGTGTTACTGTACAAATACTTACAGCCTGGACTGTATGAAGAGTGAAATTACAGTTTGCACACTGGGGAGTTCCTGACCTTTAAATGTTAAATCAGTTGTAAACATAATGTACAAAAGCTGTGTTTGGTTGATATTATGTTACATGTTTAGATTTGTTTCCATTTTCCCATGGAGTCAAAATTAAAGTTAAATAATTGGGTGAATGAGAAGTGAACAGACATGTTTACATCCCTAAAGCCATTTCCCTCTGGGGCCAAATGTTTTTGCAGTTATTAGAAGATTAGAAGATGAGTTATTAGAGATTAATAGAAAATGCTTTGATATGAAGAACTGTTGAATCCTCACAATCTGTCTGTAGGTCATAAATTACAGTTACTCCAGTTTTTTTTGGCCAGAAATAGTTTTGCATCCATAATTTACTTGTGGGTCACAACAGGGGTCGTGACTTCCCCAGACTTTACTTCAAACACAACCATGTTATGTCACGTTTACAATGTTTGAAACAGACGCATCTCTTTCAAGCCTTTTACTTGTGGTTTGATGACGAATTCCTTCCTGATTCGACTTCACATCCCTACAAGAACCACTACAGGCAGTTTTGTTCTCGGGGCCTCGGTCAGCCTTCAGCGCCTGTGGATAATTTTAGCACAGGAAACAGATCCCCTGCGTCACCTCGTGAAACTCTGACACCGCACAGAACGGACACAGACATTTTACTGTGCTCTCACCTGTTTGCAGAAGTGTTAACACGTGGTCCGGAGGAGGAGGCGGCGCAGCCTGTGCTACCGTCTGATCTTAAAAAGCCTCCGACCTCCTTGGTGAAAACGCTGAAATAGATTTTACAAGTCTCTTAGGCCCCCCACCCCCACTTCTCAGTGCTAAAGTCTCACTTTTACTTTTTCTGATAACTTTCACTCTTTCTAATAACAGTCATTCCCCCCCTGTTCCTCCTCTGATTCATAAGTAATATGTCTTTAAGGGGGAAAACAATACGGAGGTCTGCCAATACTCGGCTTGCGAGTAATTTCCCTGCGGAGTTGGTGGATGTATTAAGCCAATCAGACTGAGCTGGAAGTTAATGTGCGTTAGATTCTGAGAGGAGGGTGGAGGAGGGTGTGTGTGCGTGTATGTGTGTGTGTGTGTTAACGTGTTGACATGATTGCAATAACAATCAACCAGATGCCGATAATACTCAGCATTCCCTCCTAATACACTGCTGCTTTTTTAATCCAAAATACTCGATCGGGTGCTAAGTAACTGAGCTAAACTGGGGTTTTATTCTGTTTCCCATTTGAAATCTTGTGGTAAGCAGCGAAGAGTTCATCAACAGCCAGTGTGTCAGTGTTGTGGGGCAATTATGAAGAGCTGCTCCAGCGAGCGTGTGATTTCCACTGACGAATCATCCGCAGCCTGCACCGACCTGCTGTTTTTGAGCTCTGGCCCACAGTAACATTAACCTTGTAATGCTAACATAAAAGTTCACAGAGTGTGAAAGCTTTGATTGTCCACTACACACTCTCCTATGGCAGCCATCCCCGGCTCTTGAGTGGCAGCTCTGACAAGCGCAGGAGGAAATAATTTAAAGAGAGTGTGGTATAATGTTATCGCAGACTTAGAAAAACATCTCGGTGAAATATATATACAGTGTGTTTCAGTCGGCCGGCTCATGTGGAAAAGATTAATGTGTGAATACAGAAAATGTAGGGGGTTGATGTCGGGCGTCTGGGCTCCGACCTCGTCACTCACCGAGAGCAAACACCGCACTCGGCACAGCGGGGACTGGATAGTTATAATCATGAACCCCCCCCCACCAACCAAAAATAACAAATTAGATGCAGAGAACCAGAACCAGCCGTTAAGTGGAATCGAGTCCGTGTAGGAAACAAATGTGTCACTGAAACGGTTCTTTCCTTCGTCCAGACATAACCTGTGGATGGGCTCTTACAGGACTGAAGCACAGTGTTCAGTGACTGGTTGAAGCCTCCGTGTGTGGTGCGAAAGAAAAATCAACCTCCTTCCTGAAAAAGAAAACTGCACAGCTTTCTCACAAAGTAATATTTGCTTTCATTGTTAAAGTACTCAAGACAAACAGCTGTAAGGACCTTTATGTAAAACTGCTGCAGGAGAAGAAAACACTAAGTTCAAGATTTAAACATCTGTCTAGAATTATTTTAATCCACAATATACAACAACAATTAATTCTAACATTAGTTTAATAATGACTAATCCGGTTTCCTACTGAAAAATCTGTATCTATAAACACACAGGTTGTCAAATCTATACATTGACTGTATAATATCACAAAGCTTTTTATTAACTCTACCTCCGTCTAACCACACATGCACCAGTTGCCTGTTACACATCAAATAAATAGACGGCAAATAGCGGAGCCCCTTTGAAATACAGCTCAGGCACATTCAACTATTTTCAGCACGAAGGTACCGAGGAGATCAAACACTGCAGGAGTTTATTAGCATCCAGAGTATCTCCGCTAACAACTGATGGATAAATAATTTATGGCTTTTACCCGACTGATGTCTCGCAAGGAACTAGAATGCAAAACAACTCGGCTGGTTTCTGGAACAGAGAGATTTTTTACACACAAGAAACAAATGTGTTGGAGCACAGAGACGACTTAAAGTCCGGCGCGGTAAAGGCTGCATCAGGTTTTTTTTATGGCGTCGAGCTGGAACGACTTCCTCGTGGCCACTTCAGGAACCTCGGAGAGCAGCAGCGTCTCACAGGCAGTGTTTGCCTCCGTCTCTTTGTCGACATATGGATGCTGTAATCCACAAGGCGCCGTGCGGAGTGTTTTTCATGATGATTGGAGCAGATGTTGTGGGACAGGAAGCTGAGGCGTTGTGGACAGAATTTAGGACCAGGACTCTTCCTATTTGCCAAAACTGATGCAAATGTGTGAATCTGGTGAATCTTCAGTCAAAGCGAGTCCAAAATAATTATCGGTACGTGAAGCTAAAAGCTGCAAATATTTGATATAATTTAATAGAAAACAAGATCCACACTCAGAGCACACACCTCCACCAAGGCTGATCGGCTGCTTAATCACCATATTGCATATTAATGTCAGATATATCACATTTACAAAGAAAACAATTTAAACTGTTCATAGATATCATCACTACACATTTTTTTCATAAAAGATAAATCCACTGGATCTACATTTTTATTTGGATCAGCACCAAATTCTAATTTATAAGAATCTGTCCCTAAATATGCCTGATTTATTTTTTTCTCCATCAAGATCCATGAATCATTTCCTGGGAAAACAAAGAAAATGTCCCCAAAAAAATAACATAATAATAAAATAATATTCTCAGAATAGTTGGCTTCTTTCTTGTTCTATACCACAAAAAAGAAAACATAACCTGCTTGGTGGAGGTCACAACATTGTGGAGATGAAGTGTATCAGGCACATGCAGTTGTGAAAACAGTGCTGATGAACTTATACTATGCGTGACAGCAGGGAGACATCCGCAACTACGCAACTCTATGAACCAAACTAAGTGTCACCCAGATAAATCTGCAATTTTATTTTCCCGGAAATCACTTTGCTGCTGTAAAACAGAAGTTGGGCTGCACTGTCACTTCAGCTTCCAGCTCTTTTCTCTTTATTTGTGTTCTATTTCAGTTCTGATTGTCAAACTAGATAATGAAAGAACCTTGTCATTTGTTCTTTGTGTGTATTTCCTTTTCAAACTGTTAAACCTGAGCCAGGCCACATCAATCATGACTTCACACAGGGTCAGTAACATAGAGCTGTTAGAATATGTTATACAAGTTGTTGTACTTTTAAATGCACTGGAATCGGATCAGTACTCGGGAATCGGCCGATACCCAAAGTCCAGGTATTGGAATCAGTATTGAGAAGGAGAAATTGTATCTGAACATCAGGAATTACAGGTGACAAATTTAAAAATATAATATTAATGCAGTCTTGTTAAAATGTGCAGTTAATGTTCAAAAATCACTGATACAGAAACTTAGTATTGTCATTTTTAGTATTCTCGACTACTTGTTGTGTTAAGTGCAGACGTCGGGACTAAATATCAGTTACTGTGAAGGTAATTATAGTAACTAAAGATTAACTAATTTGACAGTAATGGTTTGATCCCTGCAGGTGATATTCAAGGCCCCATTAGGATACACAGCTTTTTCTTCTGAGCTCAAGAATGGACCTCATCCCTGATCACAGCACTTACAGTGGTTCAGTACCTGCAGCAGTCAGCTCCTATTCCAGCTCCGCACACAGAAGACTTTAACCACAGAGGTATAACTTTAACAGTTAGGAGTTTAAATACAAATGAGGGATTAAAGAGGCTGAGAGAGAGAACGGAGGTGAAAAAAAAAAAAAAACAGCGCTAATCTAATTAAGATCTCAATCACTCAATTAGTCTAGAGCAGGAGAAACAAATGGCAAATAAATTCTTTCATCATAACAACCGGTTTAATTGCTCCAAGACGGAGCACTGACATCTGGCATGTCCCCTCCAGACTGCTGTGACACACACACACATGCACACATGCACACACACGCACGTGCACATGCACACGCACACACACACACTTTGGTACAACAACATGAAGGGATTGGGCGGGCGGGATGACTGTGCTTTCACTGAGCCCTGACTGCGTTTATGAGCGTGAAACTGCCCGAGTGCAATGGAGCAGCAGCCTGGTTTATCCATCTGCACTTCAGCCACATGGTCAGTGGAGAGTGGTTGAATTAATGGGATTGGGGGCCCGTTTTTCTCATGAGAGCTCGGCGTTCAGACGCAGAATGAGGTCACCCGCTCTCAGGGAACGAGGAGATGCGGTTTAGTGTCGACACACAAACATGCAGCCGGGTCGTCAGCAGACAATCCCACAGAGTTTGCGAGGGACAGGAACCGGCGGCCTGAGGTGCCGTGCCAAAGAAACAGCACTTCTCTCCCCTCCGCCTCAGCTTCTCTCCCTCGCTCTCTTGTTATGAGTCTGTTTAACCACTTCCTCATGCTGCTGGCAGAGAGGTCAGGGTTCAGGCAGGTCCTCTGACAGCCAGAACAGGCTGCAATAACAAGAGTGCTGGAAACAAGAATCCTCTTTTCATTTACTCTGCTCAGCTACTACCCTTTTTCTTGTTTTCTTCTTCTTCTTCTTCTTCTTCTACCCACAACCTCTTTCCTGTCCTTCCTGTATCCAGAAATCACACTTTTCAGTGAATTGGTCTCAGAGGTGGCCTGGTTATTTACGGCCTCTGTGCACGTCAGCATCGTCCTCACGTTCCAGCTGACCCGTGTCTCTGAGTGGAGAAAGGTCAACGTGTGAAAATCATCTGGTCGTGTTATTGAAAACACCCAAACAGCCACAGATTGGCGTTCATGCAAGAATCAGGGCGTGTTTCACAACAATGATGAAATCTGTGAAAACGATTGTAAATAATTAAAACGGTTGAGCGCCTGCAGCGGCACTGATGGATGCTGCTTCCCTGAACTCATCCCTCATCAACACAATCTCCAGTGAGGGTGACGGCACCACCATTGAATCAATCCACTCGTTCTGCTGCTTTGAAAGTGGAGCTCGACGCCATCAAGCAGTGAACAGATGGGGTTCTGCTGCCCTCTGCTGGTTGCAACTGACGCTGCAGCTGGGATAGAACTGAATACTTATCACCATAATATGCACTCGTCAAAATAAAACAGTAAACCTGCACAAGTAGAGTAAAACCACTTCTGATAACATTTACTTTTTAATGGAATTAATGTCTCCTTGCATTTTTTTTTTTTTTTAATGTTGCACCTGTACCACTTTTCCCCCTGGAGGTAAAATTTACATTAATTTAAAATCTGCGTTTGTGTAAAATGAATCTGTGGACGTCATTAAACTGAAGATGAAAGTCTCCTCTTTTTTTAAATTCAAGAGAACAAAACATTTCTCATATGTAAAACTCAAAATGTACATTTATCGTAGCACCTTCCCGGATTTTTCTTAACTCTAGTTTTTATTATTGTAACAGGTGGTGCTAAGTGTTTTTATTCTTTTCTTATTACGTTTTTATGTTGTGTTTTTTACTTGTGTGTTATTTATTTGTGAAGCACTTTGTTTTGAGAAGTTCTTTATAAATAAAGATATTAAGTTGTGTTGTACGTAAACGAACAAAACGATGTAAAGATGCAGATTTATATCAAATTTTATGGTTAAATCTATCAAGTCTAGATTTCTGTGTCATTAGGTTTTCATCACTTGATCTTAGGAATTATTGACAATTGTATTTTTTTAATCGGCTGATGTAGCTGCATCAGAACCTTTCTTTGTGTACTTTGCATGTTCTCCCTGTGTTGTGTGTTTTCTGCAGGTGCTTCTGCTTCCTCACAGTCTGAAGATGTGCAGATAGTTGTTAGGTTGATTAGAGACGACTCTGAATTCAAACCGTAGGTGTGAATGTGAGCGGTTGTCCCTGAATGTTGATGCCCTGTCCAGGATGCGCCCCACCTCTCGTCTAATGTCAGATTGGCTCCAGCTCCCCCGAAGGATAAGCAGTATAGATAACAGATGGATGGAATATATAATACAACAAAACTGAGGAAAACACTGCTTCAGCTGATACCGCGTTACCATCTGAGGCATCAAGTGACGATCAAATCAAATGGGTCTGACAGGAACTAGAAAAACAACAAAGAACAGATGCAGCTTGGTGACGAGCGGCTGCTGAGATTAGATGCTGGAGTTGTTTTCATCGCTGAAGTACCAGATGTTTACATTTGATCCTCCAGCAGCAGGCAGCAGCTCACAGTCCCAGAGGGAGCATGTTGGTATTAATAGGTCCAAATTGTGTGTATTATATATAAGACGGATAAGTGGGTCAGAGATGTGGTTGCATCGACACTCCAGCGGGTCGGCGGGCGGCCTCGGAGGTGTGTTTGCACATTTCTGGCAAGGGTGTCCATCGAATGGCTTTGACCTCACAGGTTGGCTTCAATATTAGTTGTGCGGATGATATATAAATATTTCCCTTTGGTCTCCCCAAGGGCGAGATATCTTGGCAGGGGAAAGCTCTCTCTGAAGTGAGGCCATGAAAGTCAGGTCTGTGAGATGCCTGCTTCCTTGCACACACAATCGACTGTGAAACACACACTCACACAGACACACACACTCACACACACACACTCAAACACACACGCACACACATGCACGCCTCTGCAGATCGTCAAAGACAAATAACCCAGATCAGGTGAACAGGAGCACTTCCCACGAGACTACGAACTGGAATGGCGGAAACCTCCAATCACTGTGAATTTGCATCAAAGCTCAAAGACAAAGAGGCAGTCAACTCGCAACCAGGCCGAGATCACAGAGACGCAAACACTTCAGTATCCTGCGATGAAAGCAACAATTTGAAGAACACTCCGTGTTTTGAGCCTCAACTTGTCCCTAATGAGGAGAAAAGGGCATCAATTAAATACGGATCTGCACAGTGGGAGTAGACGTTATGAGGTTAAGTGACAAGACGTGTCTTTTTCTGCCTGAACATCAGAAGGTTAGAGTCACTGATTAAAAGAATGTGACATTCACTGTGTGGAAACATCTTAAAATCCAATTAGGACGTCGTCATTTATTTATTTTCTTCAGGTTTTTCCAGGTAGACTTAAAAAGTGGATCAAGCCGAGAATAGTTCATTCTCTGAAGACATTTAGTGGAGTGAAACCTTTTCCCACCATCACATAATAATAATAATAATAGCTTGAATTGATATAGTGCCTTTCAAGAGACCCAAGGGCATGACTTGACATTAGCGATGAGGGAAAAGCAGAATATAAAAGTATATCTGACTTAGAAACACTGAACTCGATGATGTAATCAAGTCGTACAATTCAAACGACACTGCAAAACAAACTGCTTTCAGTTTCTGTCAGCAGGCGTTTGATGAAGACCAGAGTTTTATGAAATTAAGATAAACTTAGAGGTGGTAAATGTCTGTTTTCACACCTGAAAGTAGAAACCAAGGTTCATGTACTTGTGATCCAGTTAGTTTTGGTTTCACATTGTAATTTAACGAGGGCACTAAAGACTTGTCTGACGTGCGTCCGTCCTGTCGTCATCACCTATGTGCTTGACATTGATTGGTTTGTAGACGAGTGCGGCTCTGACGTCTGCAGGTGTGAATCCTTTCAGTTGAACTGAAATGTGGTTTATTATAATTAGCTTATATTTTCATACTGTAAAACACATTGTATATTATATTTCATAAGCTAATCATTTGGTTTGTATTTTTTGCTTTAATCTTACCATTAAATATAACATCAAATAAATGCAGAACAATCAAGTAAAAAGTATAATATTACCCCCTGAAATATAAGTCAGTAATAAACCATGAATATGAACCAATTCATTAAAACTTGGCACAAAGAAAATCCAAACATTTATTTGGCAAAATTACTAGTTGTTGATTCTTGAAATGTACAAATGCAGACGAGAGGAAAAGATGAAGACAGACGTTTTACAGCCTGTTTACATCCTGTGAACTCCTGCCCAAAGAAAAGAGTTTTCCTTTTATGTGTCTAATTAGATGGTGTGTGACAATATGGCCTCGTATAACTCGCTCAGCTCTTAACCACCAACCACCGCGTCCAATAAAGTTGATTTGAAGTCAGTCTCAGTAATTAATCTACTGTAGGCCCCGGCGAGACAATAACTCTGAAACCACGGCTGGGACAAGAAAGAGTTTTTGAGTGTTTGACCCTTTGACCTCTTGGCTACTGAAATCCCAGCTCTGTTGAGGAAATGAACCCCCTGAACCACTTCATCATCATCAGTTCACTACAAAGCAAAACCGAAAGCCAACCCCACGTCAGGAAAGACGCGGCAAATTAGACCAAGACGTGGACGCTGTACGTTAGTCTGAGTTCTACTGAATGGATATAAAACAGGGACTGTTGCTGGGTCAGATAAAGAACACGAGATTTCTATATTGTTAATATTTCAAACACAAATCGTCTTTCCAGATATCTAGTTATACCTGACTGTTAATTCCCATGATACTGTAAAAAAAAATGCTGGCATTGACAAGTACTTGAATCTACGTACCAATCCAATAGCAAGTCTTTAAAGTATATCAGTTTCACAAAGATAAAAACTGCTACTTTCCTGTCCCAGAAATCACTTCATCATCATCTCTCCAAAACAGCAGCACTACCGCTGACAGGTTACTATTCTTAGAGCGAGCGAAGAAGACGTGATTTCTGGTCATGTTGCGTTAAAATGTCAGAAATATTGGCAATATATTTCAC
The DNA here is from genome assembly GCF_022539355.2 of Hippoglossus stenolepis. Classification (NCBI taxonomy): domain Eukaryota; kingdom Metazoa; phylum Chordata; class Actinopteri; order Pleuronectiformes; family Pleuronectidae; genus Hippoglossus; species Hippoglossus stenolepis. The sequence goes on from NC_061483.1 coordinate 7,156,054, forward strand.
GCTGGAAAGTCCCACAAGTGAAAACAGACTTCAGCTCTGTGCTCTTCAAATGGTTTAACCTGAGCCAGGCCGTACAGCAACGATAGCATCATCACTTCTAAACAGGGTTAGTAGCTTACAGCTGGTAATATAAGTTATATAACTGTTGTTTTTTTGTTTCGGTTCGTTACTGTGTAGTGGCCGATTCCTGAGATCTCACCTGAGTCTGCAGCTTTCCTCTGCTTTTACGAATCTTTACATCAAGTCACAGCTCATAAGCTTCTGATTAGAAAATCCCCTCTTTTCATCCCCTCTTATTGATCTCATATGTTTTGGTCGCAGTCTGCAGCTGTTTTTAGTTTAAAAAGTTCTAAAAACCCACTTTACACATCCTGTGGAGCACTGACCGGGAAACAGACGCGGTTAGTGTTCTAACTAGCCGGTGGCCACGGTGCAGCGTTTAGAGGCTTAGCAGGCAGATATTTCCCACAGGAGTTGGCAGAGGCCAGAACTAAAAGAGAGGGAACATGGGAACATGGGAGCTCCGTTTGCCAGGTGGACAGAGACTCAACACTTTTGCTAACGAGGTTTTCATATCAACGGAATACTCAATCAATACTGAACAGTTAGTACCGAGCAGGAGTCTTAGCTTGCCTGTTCCAAGCTGTGAAACACTCTAGCTCATAAACCATGTAAAACAATATGATATTATTAACTTTTCTTTTTGTCTACAGATCAGACAAACAAGATAAGACACTTTCAACCCTGGACTGAACTTCGGATAATATCCTGACATTATCCGGAGGGGCTAGAACACAACTGTCCGAATCTATTACTGCAGACATTCTCTGGAGTTTTTCCTGCCAGCCCCCTAATAAAACTCTGTGTGTGCCTTGATGATTTGTCAAACACAAGACAGACACAAAACGGAGGAAACAAAAATAATACAAATGGACATGACAACTCTGAAAGCCGACAATATTTGACGTTTCTGCAGCGGAAGTCATTTTTCACGTCTCTGCCTGCTGCGCCACCCCTCACCTGAACGCTCCAGGAGATTTCTGTGTTGTTCTGAATGTGTCTGACCAGAGAATCTCCTGCTACGTTCTTCGTGTGTGAAAGGCAAACTCCGGAGAAAGTCCAGACCCAATTGTGCAGACTTTTCCGGAGTTCATGTTTGAAAACGACTGTTGTATCTTGATTTTTTAAATTCATACACAAACAGAAAAGGGGTTTTACAGTGACCACACATTTCCAAATGCAGTTTTCATCTGTCCTAAATTGTGGGTCCTGGCCTTCCTACAGTGAAAATGCTGTTGAAGCGATACATTCAATAACAGCCAAATCTTTTTTCCAAATAGAGCAGCGCTGCGGGACGTCAAAGCTTAAATATCCACACAGCTCAATTCTCTATCTGAATGTAAACTTATCCCATTTAAATGTAATAAATCTTCGCTGTAGCTCTGAGGCATCCTTCACGTCGGCGGTCGGTTTGGGCTGAAATGGCTTCCCAACCAGCACGACATCCCGAGTCACCGCAACTGAAAACGGAGCCACTCCCAAACGCCAATATCAAATCAGCGTCAGCCCTCCAGACTCGCAGCTTTTCATCCCGTCCTCATCACGGAATCAAACACAGCCCTTTTCCAACCGCGCTAACAAGCTCAAGCTAACACCCTCGGGCCTAATGTCTTTAAGATGACTGAAGCAACCAGAAGTGGCCTCTGCCATGTTTCCAAGCACCCAGCAACCCCAAAAGCCTTATCCTATTAAACCACACGCACTGTCTCATATGTTACGCCACAAACAGACATGCAAAACTGGGGCGATTTTCCGTTTGAGAGCAAGGGATTACTGTAAAAGAAGCGGTGGGAAGGATGACAGTCGGAGGGGAGAGGGAGATGTGGCGGTTTGGGCTCCATCTGTTTCTTGCTAAGTCAATGAAGGGAGGAAGAAAAGCTGAGCAGATACACTCGGCATTAGTGGTTAACCGACTACTAATGAGGGAAAAGAAAAACATTGAACTCAGATGAAGCCGTTTAGCATACAGCGGTGTACAATGTCCTTACTGGGTTTCAGGGAGAGACGGCCAACGCTTACGTAAGCCTTGTGTGTAATAACCACGGAGATAAAAAAGACGTGGAGGCGTGTGTGTGCGTTTCAACTCATCCTCAGACATCTGTTTTAACGCACGTATCCCAAACATGTACTTCCACACCTTCCACATGACCCGAGTGTCCGGGGCACTCGGCTCTGGTGTAGTCTCACAATGTAAAGCTTGACCTTCTGCCAGGTTTTCGGGGCTTGCGGGTTTTTCTTCGTTCCTCTGATCGCCTCTCCTCTCCTCCCCTCGTCCACCCCCGCCGCCGTCCCCCTCAAAGCTCTGGAATAAATCCTGGGAAATGAGAGGGCCCCCTGCCCCCTCGCTGCTACTCATTCCCAGGTGTGCAAATCCCAGGTCAACCCGGGATCAGGCGGTTACACAGCCAAAGTGTTAGAAAGAAGAATAATAAATGATGGCGGATCCAGAGCACAGGGGATAAAAGGTGAGGAAAAGGTGAGAAGTGGAAAAAGATGAAGAAACGAGATGAAATAAAAGGCAGAGATGGAGAACAGGCAGAGAGACAAGTGAGCTGGTTTTAGGAATGTGACCCAGGCTGAAACCATTCAAGTCAAATCAGCACCATGTGTCCTCCAGAGCCTTATTATCCCATAAATGAACTTTATTGAGGCAACAAAGTGCTTCAGAGCTCTGCAAAAACATTAAAAGAGGGCCTCGCCTGTCTCGGCCCCGAGCCAAGAGCGGTCCACTTCCTCAGGGGACTAATGAAAAAAAAGAGGGCCCCCCCCCTGGCCTCGTGTTTGCTGCCCTCAGCGTGGCCTCACGGGCTGGCCGGACAGTACCGCCTGGGTAATGGCCTATTAGTGACAGACACATAGTTAGCAATTACACCAGGGAGACAAATATGCCACAGACCTCTGGACTGACCTGACCTGCGGAATTAACCAGGAAGGAAGGATGAGAGACGAGAGGTAGAATGGGAAGAAGGAGTGGAGTGAGGGATGGAAAGAAAGGAGATGATGCGACAGAAAGGCTGACACTGCAGCAGCCTCTCAGAGCTCATGGGGCCTGAAATGTCCCAGTTTCACCATGTTGTCATTGGTCGTTTGATTATCGGGTGGATGAATTCTAATTGTCAAATTCACCCACTTACACACACGAACACACCTAAACACTGCTGCTCTGTGCGATGTGCTGCAGTTCGGGGTTAAGTGTTTTTGTCCAATGACACTTCAATGTGTGGACTGGAACAGCTGGGAAATGAACCAGCAACTCCAGTGCCAGGTTTTCAGAAGAAATTAAATTTAGGCTCTGGGGCCCCCACACAGGTTAATCTGTCCATGTAGGACAGGAAGGATGGAGATAAAAAAAACACAGGTGAAGAAAGAGAAGAAAAGAGGCTGAGAAAAAACAATTTGACACGTGGAGTCGTCACGACAACAAAACAATCTCGCGATTACTGCATGTTTAGATAAGAAGGCACAGCAGGAGCGGGAGGAGAGAGGAGCAGCTGCAGAGGTGGAGGACTGCAGATAACAAATGTTCGTGACAGCTCACAGGACTGGAAGCAAAGATGTGGGCGTGTATCTGATGTGTATATAACCACCCGGCTGCTTTCCTCAGCCAGTTTACCACTCATGAGGCATGTGGTGGACGGCCGGGGCTTACTCCAACATAAATAACATCTCTGATCCTTCTGGGGATGACGAATTTTATAAAGATGGGATTCTTTGCGGCCGGGGAAGGGGTTACGACGGTTAACCAAATGGCCGCAAGTGGATGTATGGAACTGATTAGGACCCTGGAAATGAGATTAAAGAGAGATCTACCAACAGATTGAATTGTATTTGCCATGATTGCTGAGAACAGCTTATTCAGTGCAAACCGCAAAAAAGAGAATCATAAAACCGAGGAAGGAGGAGGAGGAGTGCAGGGGCGGGAGGGCTGCCACTTAAAACCAGCAAGCGTTCCTCACCGAAATCAAACCCAGGACAAGTCTTGTATCAATTTGAGGGGGTGTGCCTGTTGTGTGTTTGTGTGAACACAGGATAGGACGAGGGATTCATTAGCTCGCACTCATAAGCTCTGAGTTCTGCTCGAGGGTCGCATTAAATGATATTCTTTGTAGCATTAGTAATCTTGATTATCAAAAGCAAAGGCCAATTCTGCCATATTGTACCTTTTAAATGGAAAATTCCCCCGTGCTCAGTCACCGTGCATGCCATGAATTTATCTGAAATGAGCTAACTGAAATAGCCCTGACGTCTGCGCTCAGCATCCTGCTATAGAGCTTTAATGAAAAATAAATCTCGTGGAGGGAAAGAAAAGAGAAGGAGACAAATCAACAGAGGCACGAGTTCAAAGATAAAAGTGAGAGCTCTGTGCCAAAGAGCTACTCGCTCTCATTCCTGGGTTGATTGTACTTAAAGTGAAACCACATGAACCGAGCTGTTCCCACAGGGGCAGAGTGTGGGGAGCTAAAAACACACATATACTGTATGACCTGGAGCCCCCTCCCGCAGCTCAGTATGTCAATGCAACATGAAACATGAAGGACTGAATGAGCAGCCATCAACACATTTAATTCAGAAAAACAGAAAATCTGCTTAATCATAAATTACCTTCATGATTAATAAAGTTGTGTTGTATGATTTGATCCCATTTGATCATCTGGCATAAAAAAAACTGCCATCAGATTTCAATTTAACTCTGTAAATCCTGATTGGTGCAGAAATGTGTGACGCCACATGTCATCAATTTCAAACCAATGAAAAAAGTAAGGACAAAAACACAAAGCCTGAAATCTCTCATGTAAAATAATCTGTTGGCAGAAGTTTCTGTCGTCATGTAGAACAACACGGCTCATAGTAAAATACTGAATGAGAAAATAGAGATTCAGGCTTTTATAAAGAATAATAGTCTCCTGCAGCTCTTTGAGGTTATAATTAGACACAGTGGTGCTTTAAGCTGAATAACATCAACAACTTTTAAAACAAGCACATATTATATGTTGTACTTGTTTGTGTCTCTACCCTCATTTGTTGTGTGTTGTTATTTCAACGATTGATGTAAAGCGTTAACATGTAAAAGATGCTTTACACCTAAACTTGACCTCTAACCTCTCTGATGAGACCGCTGCTGCTTCTCTTTGGCGATGAATCTGACGTCAGATGGTGATGATGATGATGATGATGATGATGATTTTTCTTTGCTGAAACGAATCCTTACCTCTGGCAGTAGTTGTTGCTTCTGTTGTTTCCTCCCAGCCCAGAGAGAAACAACACTTCTTGCGATGCCATTCTGTGTTTTTCAATATCTTTTGTCATTTCAGTTCTTCAAGACAAACAGACACTTTGTAGTAACTTAGTTGTTAGCCGTTAGCTCACGCACCACTGCTAACATTGTCCGAATCTGGTCTAATGGAAGCTACTCAGCACAAACTCCTCTGAGGAATAACTGTTTGTCCATTTATGCAGGAAAGTTTCATGTTCCACATTAACTCTTCTTGTCTTGACAGCCACCATGTTTGTTCTCAGCCATGAGGCCTGATACCTGCGTTTCCACATGTTAATGAGCTCTTGCTTGTAGCCAATAAGAGCAAAGCTTCCATAAACAATCAGTGACGAGTAAAGCCAGACCAAAGCAATCCATCAATGAAGAGTGTGGAGGGTCTGTCATGATTTTAGTGAGTTTTTATTAACTGTGCAGTGACATATTTGTGAAGAGTTTTGTGTGAAACTCTGATTTCATGCAATTTGTATTAAAACACTATGTTTGTCACCGTTTTTACGGAGTTCTGGTGTCTGCACGATATTTTGTGCAGTTTTATTACTCATTATTTGTTCCTTTGTCATTGCATTGAACATGAACATTGAAACGCTGCTTTTTACAACATTAAAAAAGTCCATCAAAAACCTACCTCAGCAGAAAATTCTAGTTTTCTTCACCCTGACGTTGACCTGACAGGCAAACAACAAGGAGGGAGGCCTCTGAATGTCACGTTAGATTATTTAATTCATTTATACTTCAATCGTAGAAAAATATTACTTGTTTGTTGTTATTTTTTTGCATTTCTAAAGTGTTTAATTTATGAATCAACTCGTGGCTTGAGGTTCCCAGTCCCTGATTAAGCATGATAATATTTGCTAATTATTTAATGGTAACCAAGCTGAAAGTTATTTCAGTATTTCTGTGGTGATGTAAAAACAAAATACACTGAAGCATTGTGTAGTTTTCTATGTTAGGCACTTTTATTAATTTTGTATTATTGATTCACAAACGCAAATATTGTTGCCAAAGAAAACAACAAATTTAAACAGTTTGGTATACAGTGTATGTATGTAGAGATTTAACTGGATTCAATTTACAGTTAATGTAAATAGCAGAGGGAAGAAAGTGAGAAATACCTGAAAAGAATTAGTGCTACTCTCTAATATCTGCATGATGTATAGTTTTCATTAACTATCTGTTGGTGTAAACAGACTTTTTGGCCACAGTATAAAAAGAGAAAGCAAAAAACCTGGTAAAGTGTGTTAGCTTTAAAGGGGAAAGACAGGAGTGCTTCAAAAATACTAATCGTTAAAGGGGATGTCTATCCTCATAACAAAGATCTGTTCTATTCCTATCAAATGGATTCCTACAGTAAATGTTACCCTGAACGTGTTTTGTGCCGTTCTACTTCCAGACCTGCTGAATATCACAATTGTCACACTGTAGTACATCAATTAAAGTAGTACAAGCTATGAAAAATATATCAGTGTAAAGGCACAAGAGACTCGCTCAACAATCACAACACCACTACACGACACCATCAAGACCCACAAAGAGCCGGCTCAGGGGAACGCAGCCATTGCTCCAAGAAAGCTGCAAAGTCCACACACTAGGTTTTACATAGAGTCAAACTCCAGCTGGGACATTTGTTGTAAATAACAAGTGAGTTTGGTTTGAATTAAGAAATACAAAACAAGAGATTAGTCGTTAGCAATGTTTTTTATATTCAAAATTCATATTGTAATCATTTCCAATTGTTTTGCTTAGTGTTGACACAAGTGTGCAGATGTTCCAGCTTCTAAAAGCAACCACTGCTCCCCCCTGAGCCGCACCGATTATTACAGCTTCTATCAACTTGGCCAGCCAAGTCTTTCCACTAGAGGACACTCTGGTTTCAACAAAAGGACGACGTCCCACTGCAATCTGTGGGACACGGCAAGAGATCTCCACTCCACCTCCACGACTCAAATCCAGCAGAACTTCACGTAACCAGACTTAACTGAGATCTCCATCAAACTGTCGACCATCTACCATAATGGCAAAGCAGGATTTTAGATTTGGATGAACGTCAGATTTTGGGGTTATTGTGAAAATGTGCTACTTTGGAGCTCCAGAGGACAAGAACTGCGCCACAAAATGTTTAGACTTAGAAAGTAGCTGAAGTGTTGCAACAGACATGAACATGGTTAAAAAGATAGGTTCACATTCAAAGAAACTCTGTACTCTGCTCAATTCAAAACCCACAAGCATTAATGTGTATATACACGGATTCTCTCTTTAGTTCTACTCTAATGTCAGATAAATCTACAGTCCAAGGTTAATATACGCCAACATGATTCTTATTTTCTTAAGTTGGTTAAAATTAGCTTTACTTCTAAATAAAAGTATAAATATCAGTAAAATCTTCTTGATGAAAGTATTTAAACTTGCAGGTTTACATTCCTTTCTTAAAAAGGAGAACAAAACATGTATCTAAGATTATCAAGGTCAAGAAATTGTCTGTTCACCTCGTTACTACATTGATAACTCAATCTACATTTTTTCACACATATATACGTTTTAATATTTTTTTGTTGTTAAATATTGTTTGCCTCTTATGGATTGGCCACTGTCATTAATCCTTGTCTATTTTCAATCGTTCTAACATCAAAATCAGGTTATAAAGGGATCTCTTCACTGTAATAACTATATCATCCAATAACTCATTGAAAGTTAGAACCCGTGCAGGCTTGTGAGTATCGTATTAAGGTCAACTTGAAAATTAATGTGAACCTACCTTTACTATTCTAGCAAAAACGCTGTTAAATAGGAAAACGCTATATGAGAGCTGACTGTCATGTGGGAATGTGAAGAGTGGTCTTTGTGTTCATGTCCATTTCACATTTCAGCTGAGCTTTTCACGTAATCTGTGGAAGGTGACCCACGATTCAAATAACTTCCATATTACTGAATATTACGGGTTAAATCCACAAAATAAAAGCAGAGATTTTCATTCCGAAAAAGATTTGACAGAAAAGTACGGAATTGTATTTTCACAAACTGTACCAGCAACTAGAAAATGTTTCTACATAAACAGTAGGTAGATGACGAAGTCAAAAATGATTCCACTGGTTAGTCTGATACAAAGACACTGGTTTTAAGTAAATTCCAGTTGACTGTTTCTATCGAAGTATCACATTAGTATCAATCAATCCTCCAGTTATTTGCCTGTACCCACAACACAGAGGAGAATATCTGGGAACAATCATACTTCAACAATTTTGCTGAGAGACAAACACACAAACACACACACTGAGCACCCACAGGGGCCACAGCAAGGGACTCTGGGAAAATGATGAATCCGAGTCCGTCAGGAGCATCGTGTTTTGTCGGAGGAAGGTTCAACACACAAACTCCTGCCTCATGCGGATGATCTGCAGTAAGGCGGCCTGGACGTCCTCATCCATGTGACCCTGTGAGACCAACAACAAGGCTTCTGTTAATCAATGGGTCACATTCATCACAGGACACTTTGTGTTAAGAATTACCTAATCTTAAAAGAATCTAATTACCTAATCTTTGAGAAAAATGTTGTTTAATGTGTACTCTAGGCTTATTAACTTAGTCCATCTCCCATTCATTAACATGGAGGATGAGGAGGATACACCAACTGCAGCCAGCCAGCAGGTGGCGATCAAGGCACTATAGCTTTACTTCTGGGGAGCAGTTATTCCTTCAATCTTTATAAATAGTCTATGGATATAACAGAAATGATTTCATAAGCCTATTTTGCCTATCTGCTGGCTATCTGATGTTGTTGCTGCGAACAGTTCATTAAAAACAATCTGAACAATGGAGCTCATTTTATTTGAATTAAGACCCTTGATGAGAAAGAGACAAAAGTTTCTTAGTGGTCAGCATGCACTTTAAAAGTTTAAGAAAGAAATTACTCAAGCAGAACGATGAGGATCTTACCTGCGCTGCACTGAGGAGATGAGTTCGATAAATTGAAACCACCTCCCTGTGTTGCGTCTCAGCATCCTTATTGAGCAGAAGGGAGGGAGAGAGACAACAAGACCATTCGGGTTATTGCTTCAATTTCTTTCTTATTAAGGTCTCACTACTAATGTGAGGAGATTCAGGGTTCTGAAAAATAATAAGAAAATGAGAACTTATTATTGTCTCCTATGCAGTTTTCCAGTCAGTCACTTACAGAGAGACAGTTGCCGTGCAGTGAATCTAACTAAGTATAAAGCAGGATATGTTGACATGATATTCTGTAATACATATAGAAATATGTGTGTCCACTCACAGCCAGCTCCTGCTGTAGGTTCTTGATCTGGCCGTGGAGTGTGTCGATTTGCTGCGTCTGCCTCTTATTGGGTGCGTTGCTGGTGTACGCCAGCTGGGACAGACCGTTCAGTGCCTGCTTCAATCGCTCCACGTCCGTCAACAACTCTGTGATCTGACACACAAAGACACACAAATATAAACATTCATCTTGGTAGATTTTTCCTTGTTTCTTTCAAAATCTACACATTTTAGGTTTTGAAATTTCCTAAATTTCCCTCTGGATCAATAAAGTATCTATCTATCCAGCTAAAACAACAACAACACATTTTTAATAGTGGATTATCACATTTTGAATCTACACACACACTGACTGCACCACAGTATGTTTAAATAATGAAACCATGACAGAATAGAGTCTGTTTTTAACTCAGCTATAATGTCTGTTATTTCCTACCTTCTTGTCTTTAGCGTCAGTCTGCTGAGCTGAAGTCTGAATCCTCCTCTGAAGATCACAGATGGTGCTCAGCGACTCGTCGTATCTCTCCTTCAGCTCTCTGATTTCTCTCTCGATGGCACATCCCTTCTCCTGGAGAGCCTCCCTCTCCACCCTGGCCTTGCTCTCGCCCTCTCGTGCTCCTGCAGCCTCCTGATGGGCCTCCTCACACTCTTCCGCTAAGCTCAGTAGCTTGTTGCTGAGGTTGGCCGCCTCCTCCTCCAGCTGCTGCTTGTCTTTCTTCAGCTGGTTCATTTGGTCTTCCTTGTAGCGAATCTCCTCCAGAGCCTGTGTGGCCTGCAGGAGCTCCGATTGCAGGGCGGACACATCTTCAGCCCTCTGGGCGTTGTTCTCCTCCTCCTCACGGAGAGCCAGTTGTAGCCGAGCGACTTCAGCGTCCATGGCTTCCTCTCCCTTGGTCTGTTGTTGTAGCAGAGACGCCTGATCCCCACGGAGCTCCTGCAGCTCTTTCTGTAGGGCACCAACCCTCTGGGCCTCCTCCTGCCGAGCCTCTCTTGCTTTCTTGCAGTCGGACTGGGCTTGCTGCATGGCGTCGTTGAGGGCTTTGAGCTCCGTGTCATACGTTGATATACGGGTCAACTCTGATTTCAGACGCTCCTGGAGATTCTGGATCTGAGAGTTGCAGAGAGCGTTCTGGTCTTGAAGATCGGCTTTCTGATATGTAACCTCCTCGTGCTGCTGCTCTAATCTGACCAACGTCTGAGTCAATTCCTCAAATTTACCCACCAACCCTTCCTCCACTTCCTTGTGCTTTTCTCCAGTAACTAATGCTGTGTCCAGTCTTTGCTGAACAGATTCAATCTCAAGTTTTAGTTTCTCTTTCTCCTGCTTGCTGCCCTCTCCAGCAGATCGTTCTCTGTTGTACTTCTCTTCCATTCCCATGAGCTTGGCATGCAGCTCCTTCACCTGGGCACTGTAGGAGTGTTCTTTCTCCTCAGCTGCTGTCAGTGGAATAAACTTGGACTGAATTGCCTCCTGGATGGTATCAAGTTCTTTCTTCTGGGCCTCTAATTCTTGGGTAAGCTTTACTGTTTCCTCCTGCGCCAACACATACATATCTGACACTTCTTTTGCTCTATTCTCTGCCCCAACCACAGCAGCGTTCAGATGGTCTGTGGTCGCTCTGTGGTCTTTTATGCTCATATAGTTCTGTTTCACGTCAAACAGAACCTTTTCCAACTCATCTTTCAACTTTTCATTTCCTTCTTTCGAATACTTAAATTCTTCCGCACTTTCTTTTTCCTTGGTCTCCAACTTCAACATCTCAGCTTTAACACTTTCTAAGGTGGAACTTAACTCCATCTTCACTTGCTCGTGCCGTTGTCTGGAAATGTACTCCCCCTGCAGGCTCTGCTTCAGAGTCTGGCTCTGTGTGGTCAGCTGTACGCACTCTTTATCTCTGTCTTCACATTTCTTCTGTAGCAGTTCATGTTTCTTCGTCAGATCGGCATTCTGACACTTCAAACCGTCCGTTTCACTCTGGTGTTTCTCTCTGGCAGTTTGGAAACTTCTGATGTTTTCTTGCAGCGTGGCTCTCTCGGTCTGAAGCTGCTGGACTTGTCCCTCTGCTTTTCCGTAACGTTCACTAGCTTCTATTAGTTTGTCTTCCAGGTCCTCCAGAGCTGTTACCATGTTCCTCCGAGCTTCTTCGTGATTCTTTATAGGTAAAAAGTCCATTTCAATCCTGCTGTTGAGCTCATCCAGCTGTTCTCGTAGGATATCTCTTTCCTCCTCACTCTCCTCCACCTCTTGAATTAGGGCCTGGCTTTTGGCGGTCACATCCACCAGTTTTCTTTTCAGTGAAGCATTTTGCTCTTCGAGAGCCGCTCGTATCCTCTGTTGCTCCTCGGCTGACATCCCTCCTGATCCTCCCTGGGATGAGGGACTGTCCAGTTTTCGATGGAGATCTGCCACTTCCTCCAGCACCCGGTCGTAGTCTTCCCTGAGCTCAGCGAGCTGTCGTTCCTTCTCATCCACAGCATTGGTCAGCAGATTTTTCATGTTGTCAAATTTCTCAGCTGGTACGGTGTTGCCATGTTTAGTCTGGCTCTCCTTCAACTTGGTTTCCATTTCTACAAGGGCTTCAGCAAGTTCTTCTCGTTCTGCAGTCAGAACTCCCACATCTTGGGTCAGCCTCTCTGCCTCAGTTGCTAACTGGTTTTCGCTGGTCTTGTACTCCTCTAAGGCCTTCTCGCTCTGTTTCAGTCGGTTACGAACGCGACCCACTTCCGCTGAAGCACCTTCATACTTGGCTTTGACATCCTGGAGCTGGACCCGCAGTTCTTCTGTGGCCTGGCCGCCCATGTGTTCCTTAACAGCGACTACATGGGCTTGCAGCTGTTTGACCTTACACTCAGAGTCCAGCATCCTCTTCTGGACGTCTCCCAAGGCGTCCTCAAGTTCTTGAATCTGCTGGTCAGCCTGCCTCTGGATGGCGTCTCGGTTTTGAACCAGCTCTTGGCACTCTCGGTTTTTACGGTTCAGGGCGGATTGAAGCCGCGCCGTCTCTTCCTCTGCCGCATGTTGTCTTCTTTTGACTGTCTCAAGTTCATGTCGGAGGGAATCCAGTTCACCAGAGAGGTCCCATCCTACAGCTGGAGGACTCTTCTCTCCGGATCTGGACAGTGAACGCAACATGGCAGGATGCTGGAGCAACTGCAGAGAAAGAGGAAAAACAAGTTCTTACCAATACAGAGCAAGTGTGACAACATCATTATGTTATTTTAATGGAAAACCAGACACTTTATTTGAAAGTACAGAATAGCTGTTGATTCCTTTGTGATACATTCACAAAAGGTTCTTCTGGGTCACCTCAGACTTTTTTTTCCCGATTTTCAAATACGGACTGATTAGGTTTGAGATGGAGAACGAATTGAATGAGTCACAAAACTCTTTTATTGAAGGAGACAATGAAACCCATCAGGATCTGAAAACTGTATTAGCAGCAAACAAATAATGATTAGATGTAAACTACTAACACTGAATTTTCTGCAGGATATGTAACTGTTAATCAGATAAAAATGTACCTGATCAGAATCCAAGCTGTGAGTTTGTTTGATCAAAATGTTTTCTTTGCCTGGAAACACAAAAGTGAAGAAACACATCATTCAAACCAACTCATAATGTACTGGTGAGGTTTGAAATTAAGGTTTGAAATTGTTTCTTTATAACAAAAGAAATAGAGGGAAACTAACCTTTGATAACCGACTGCCCAGAGTAGTCCCCCTGTGAATGTAAACAGATACATATACTTTTTAGACTTAGAAAATACATATAACAGAACATGTTTGCTGCACCAGAGTCAAAAAAACAAACTGGACATTTAAAATACATGCATTATATTAATAAATAGACTAGATTTTTAGGAGAAACACTCATTTGCAAATGTTTTATAATACAAATTAAAAACTAATTGAATTAAGTATACCTTAATTCTGATGTTATAAATAAATTCCCCTGGGGATTATAGCCTCAAAGTATAAAACACATATATATATAAATATATAAAGTCACTAACCAAAGTACTCCGAAGCTGGACTTTGACAGTCTCTGGGCCTCGAGCCCCTTCCTCTCGTTCTTTGGCACTGAGCAACACTTTCAAGTGATCCTTCTGGGAAAAATTAAAAAAAAGTCAAGCAAGAGAAAATACACATGTTAAGAAAAATAAAGACTGATTAAATAATATCAACAGAACAGCAGCGGTTCTGTGTTGATACAACAGCACCGATATCCTTGGAAGATTGTTTTCAGGACTTTATGTGGCTTTACTTGAGTAAATATATGACAGTATAAGTTTCTGATAAAACTCTTTTAAGGAGGAAAAGATTCGTACCTCTTTTTGAGTGTCTTCAGCTGCCATTTTTTCCTGAGGATTAAAAAAAAAGAGGATTTACAACTAACAATAAACCATTTTAGTAAATTTCCTCGTTCTCTTGTGAATGAAAAGTGATCTGGTAGCTCATCCATTATGCTCAGTGAATGCAGCATTTTAAACATAGTAAGTAATGTTTTACAAAAGCAATCAGTGATAAAAAGCCTAATCTTAAAGAAATACGGTCCTAAATCAAACATTATTGTTATTAACTTGGCAGAACCTAAGACTACAAAATTATATATCTCAGCTTTCAAACCTCGAGTGGGTCCCTCAGATCTACCCACAGAAAACGATGTGCATTGGAAAAAGCTTCCTGTGGGGGTGTATTGTTTACCTGTGAGAGCTGCTGCTGTAGCATGTTGACCTTATCCAACAGGGTCCTCTGCTCCTGGTGGTACTTCCTGAGACTTTCCTGCAGGGTGTCGTTCTGTTTCTCCAGGTCCTACAACACACACACACAAATGTTTAAAGCTAAGAAACTTGTATCAGTTCACGCCTGGCATTAAAACGTGTTCAGGATCCGGATCGAGGGGCGGAGAACATTTCATTGATCTTGATAAATAAAATCCTGAATTTCTGAATTAGTGCAATTTGGTGCGAATAGAAATCCAGTGCATTTAAATATTGTTTCACAGGGGCACTGGTATACACTCTACTGTACTTAAATTTGAGTGCAGTGAATTCAAGTTCATATTTTGAATGTCCTGAGTTAGTTATGAGTGATATTGAAGTAGAGTCAATGTGTGTGAGACACATACGTTTATGATCTGATCCCTCCTGTTAACCTCGGAAGCCTCTGCTCGCTCCACTGAGTGCTGAGGATGAGACAGGATCTTTTTTTACAACCATGTTTACAGGTTATAACATTACCACGAGCTTAAAAGGTGTAGGGAACAACTTCCACTTGTAATCACTAGATGGCAGTCAAGTTCAACTGAGAGACGGGGGCAGCTCAACAAAAGAAAAAGACTTTGGATGTTAGACAATGCAAATTCCTGTGTGTTTTTACAGCAGAGGCTTCACAGTGTCTAATCATTTGAATGCTGCACAGGAAGGACTTTGACTTATTAATGTCAACAACAGCTTTGGGATACGAGCAAACCTTGACCTTTCACCTCTTTAACAATAGCTTTATGGAAACAGAATGGCAACACAAATGTCACTTCATTACTATTCCTGCTACATGTACACAGGAAGGTCTTTTAAATATGTAGAGTAGTGTGTGGAGGGTGTTGCAGCTTCTCCTCTCTATAGGTGAGGTTTAATGGATGATGTGGGAGGGTAAAGTGAAGGCTGCAGGACTACCTGTCGCTTCCACTGTTCCATCTTTGCAGTTTCTTTATCTGCAACAAAGCAAGAGAACAGCAAGATCAGATTCAATTTGTCCGACCACATGTAACGAAGATTTGACAAGAATAACACTGTAAAGTCAAATAATAATGTTTACAGCGCAGCCTCTCCTGAAAACATGTTCCAGGAAAAGAGACAAAAAAAGGCAGAAAAAAGAAAAAAAATCATAGAAAAGTGTGATCTTTGTCTCTTAAAAGCAATTGGTAGTTATTTTCATATGTTCATTGCGTGTTCACATTCTGGAAAATGGTCAAATCTAAACTCTACAAGATGTTTGAACTGCCTATTTGTGTATTTTGAACATTTGTTTACAACTATTTCTTGTATTTTAATAAGTACAGTTATCAAACCAGTGGAAAGTGGCTATCCATATATATATATGTGCCATTTTCAATGCATGTAATATGGTTTTGAAAAAGGTGGCTCACTTAATAGATGCTTATTACGCCACGTAGCTTAAACAGAGCAAGCAAAAGTCTGAAAGCCCTGTTACCCTTCATCTTAGTCACTTCACAACTTGAAAAATGGAATTTGATTTGAAACAGTCTACTTCCCATTTGTTTAAAATTTTATAAAATGGACTTTAAAAATACGTGAGCAGATTTTTCTAAATCTTTCTTTTGCATTATTTGGGGATCATCACAATTACACACACTAGGCTAACATTTGTCAGACAGAAGTTAAAATTTCAGATGCTTTGTTGCACTCAGTGGTCACATTAAATATGCTGTTCTTGTTCTTGTATTAATTTCAAACTGCTAATGATGTTTTTTTAAACACGTTCCGCCTCAGGTGGTGTTTTTTCCATCTACCTCTGGTGGCTTTGTCGAAGTAACTTTTGACCATTGCAACAAGCTCCTGGTTCTTGCTGAGGCGTGCGTAGTGAAATGTATCATGACCCAAGCCATCGACCGCCTTCACGTCAGCGCCGCTTTTCAGCAGCACCTCCACCGCGTCCTTGCAGCCGTACTCACAGCCCAGAATCAGCGCCGTCCTGAGGGAGACCCACAACGACAGTTTAGGAGCAAAAACATACACAAATCAGCTGTGCAACAACTGTGTTATTGACGTGATTTATGTGAAGCTCTCAAATCAAAGCATCTCAAAAACAAGAATTCACTGGAGATAATTGGCCCTGTTTATATCACATCTGGTTGTTAATGATTACATTTTAAAGGACTGTTTTGTTTTACAAACGCTGGTTAGAAACCCCAATAAATATGTAAGCAAAAATGTGTTATTTACTGTTGTGATGTTGGATATTATATTAAATTGAAAACAAAACATTTAAAATTTACTACAAATGGTCTGTGGCTTCTAATTTCTGTAGTAATTTTAAATTTCTCCTTTTTAAAAATTAATTATTCTTCCATTACTACTTTTACTGCTATTCATCAACAGTCCAACACATGTCTAGTTAAAATGTTTGTACGGTCCCTTTTGCAAAGTCAGTAAGGTGTGTGGTGACAGTTCATAGCTAGCACACAATTTGTGTTTCTGTGATTAGAAATGCAAATAGATTGATTTGTTGGATGTACAATGTAACACCCCCTGTCCAAAGCTGCAACACATTTTGATTTGAAATGATTGAAATTAATATTTGACAAATCGAACAAAGACGAGCGCGGTGAGGGGGGCGACGTCTCTTACTTGTTTTGCTTGTCCCGTATGGTGATGTCAGCCCCTCGCTCCAGCAGCAGGTGACAGATGCGTGAATGGCACATCTGGGTTGCCAGCACCAAAGGTGTCCTGCCATCCTGGAGAAAAAAACACACAGGCAGACATATAGATACACACATTTCCACAAAGTCCCACTGGTACAAAACAAGACAGTTACACAGTGAACGGCTCCATTCAAGGTGTCAATATGTCACTTGCCTCAAAGCACCCAGTGTAACCCCCAGTTTACAGAAGGTTCATTCAAGTGGACCAGGTTGAGATTTAGTGAATCAGATTTTGTGTTGCTCTAACAGACCTGGCATGTAGTGAACTATTCCCACAATGACCACTACACAGTTGGCACGGTGCAATGAAAAAAATATACATTAGAGGAGACCATTAAAACACAGTGTGTGAAATGAGGTGCAACATTAATCCTCACAAAATCAGTGGCATTCACAGATGCTCCGCTGTCAGAAAGAAGTTTCACGCTGGATGAGCAGCCGGCCATGACTGCAGAGAGAAAGAGGAGAAACAACTGCAATCAATTCATCCCATTGACAGTAACACAGACAAACATGTGTTCACTAGCTTTGTGCTGGCGTGGACCCTGTTGTATATGTTGAAGGTTTGCAGTCAAAACTGAAAGACAGCACTTTTTCATTATTATCCGGGGTAAGGAGGTAAATGTTAACATTCAGAGCGGAGTAGGATAAAGCCGAGTTAGTCCTTGTGAACATTAAGTTAAATACAGTTAGGACTAAAGTTAGTGAAGTGAGTACTACAGCAGAGTCTCAGTGTTAGAGTCTTACCAGCATCATGTAGAGCTGTTCTTCCTTGTAGGTCCACATTTCCAACTGGACTGTTGTGCTGAAAAAAGAACATAAACACAGGTTGGCGCGACAGAACGATGAAGCAAATGATTTTTACTGGTGTTCAAACATGACGGATTAAAGCATAAACTAGATCTGTAAAATAATGAGGTACAACATTTGTCATATATCTAAGAGCACTATTTAAAGCTCACTCTAACAGCACTGTCTCACTAACACCAACAACCTACAGTTGCTCTGTAAATAATTAAAATGATTAGTGACATTTTAGCACATATGAGACAACACAGATGTGAAGAAAACCTGTAAGTGTAATCAGCAGTGTACATTAGACGCGTATTAACACAGAGCAGTTTTCACATAGCACAGTATAAAAACACAGACCCACTAAAAGCCCTCAATCACAATTTCTTCTAAGTATATAATGATTTTAGTGGATAAAATTACAGCTGGGTCGCTAATAATTGGTTCTGTGCATTACATCACGTAGACAACTAGGCAGGTCAAATATGACCATTTTCTCTAAGTGGATAATGACGTTAGCTTGATTTGATTGTTGAGCCTGGATTTTCAAGTTGTTCAAAAGCTAAAAGAGTGAAAAAGAAACTTATTTACCAAATCACTCAAGTTACAAGGCTGTTGAATTCAGAAAATTATTCAAAAAGACTACTGGTTTTACACAAAGTAATTCTTTTAATAAAACAATTAAATAGTTTCACTGAAGAAACAACTTGTTGGCAATGGAACCTAAGTAGCCGAGTCATATGCTGCGCTGACATGTTTGAGACGTCTCTGCAGAACTGTGGTGATGGCGCATGTTGTGGAAGCTTTGAGGACTTAATGCCAACAGGGGCCTGATGTTGCTGGGTAAGCTTGCCAGCGAGCTCTGCCCCCACCCCCACTATAAAAACCCAACTCTCTCTAGCAACAAGGACCAAAAATTAGCTGTGCGCTCAAGTGACAAAGCTTGGGGTGGTGTGGGGGGGGTTGGAGGCGCTAGAGCGGCAACGGGAGCCGACGGCAGAGCATGGAGGGGATACCCTATACTTTGAGGGTTTGGGCTGACAGAGGGAGATAGTGGGGGTGGTGGGTGATGGCGTCCAGCTGCTATGTCTGGTGTGATGACGGCACCAAGAATGGACGGCAGGTTTGCAGGAGGGAAGGCTTGTCAACACCACCGACAGCCCCCTGCCAACAGCCACTACCTCTGTTAGATCACTGCCATGTGACAGATAGGGGCGGGGCTACGAGGCTCTGGGAGCACAATATTACAGAGGTAGCCCCCTCATTGTAAACACATAAATCCTAAAGAGGGGCATGGTGACTCAACAGGGCCCACTGTCGACCGATACAGACTGGGCACAGCTGCCAGAGCTGTTGGGCAACAATTATTTAAAGGAGCTGTGACGGAAACTGACCGACCAGTGACTGAGAAGCTGCTCTGTGGGACACATATACAACAGTGTAGATAAACAACACGGCAACATGAGCAACAAGTAGAGGAATGGAAGAAATAAGCCTACGATGTAAAGATCAACAGAATATAAGTTGTTATCGTGTATTGTGTCGTGTTTCCTCACAGGAGTAAATAACAGTCGGGTACAGATAGTGTTTGTTTACCTGCAGGAGCTTCTGCACACACAGCGAGTGTCCGTTTCTTGAAGCCAGATGAAGAGCATTTTTACCTGAAAGTGATAAATAAGAAAATGAAGTACATTCACACTCTCCTGTTTGCATGTATGTATTTTCGGAGCCAAAAGCCGCAGTGTGCAATTATTCTATCACGAATATTGTAAGCAGCGTTTCCCACAGAGTTAATTAAATCTGAGGCAATAGTGAGAGTGCACTCACACACACAACAGATTCTAAGCGACAGGTACACAGGCTAAAGGTATTTACAAATATTATGTTGGAGTCACGATTCCATTTCATTACTTGTGGGGAATGGAGTGAAAGAAATTCAATAACGTTTTTAAATCACAATTTACAAACGTGCTTCGAAAAATATTTAGCAGGGAGTTCACTCCCGCACGATGCAGAAAAGTTCCAAACTGATTTAATTGGATTAAATCAACACACACTTCCAGCTTCATTAAGTTTGTTTTCCCTTGGGAAAAGTCAATGGACAAATTTAAAATGCAGCAGTTGACAGCTCCTGTTATGCAAAGATAATGTGATACCAATTTATGATCCTCATTAG
This sequence comes from Hippoglossus stenolepis, assembly GCF_022539355.2. NCBI lineage: Eukaryota > Metazoa > Chordata > Actinopteri > Pleuronectiformes > Pleuronectidae > Hippoglossus > Hippoglossus stenolepis. Next base: position 7,176,067 of record NC_061483.1, read on the forward strand.
CAGATGGAGTAAACCAATATCAAATTATTGATATAGCTTAATGAGCAAGAAATGAAGTCTGTGACTGAGCAGTGTCTGAGGATATCGGTTAATAGTTTAATAAATCATTATAAATGAAGCTTACGTGTCTCTTTGCTATTGGTTGTAATTTATTTAAACAAACATGCTCATTGATAAACATAGATGATCGAGTGTGACAGGGAATTTCAGCAGCTAATATGGAAGACGGCAAATGAAGATAGAGGCGCTCAACCCTTTTACATACATAATGGTATGACATTCATTTTACATTAAATTTTTTCTGCATTGAAATGGACAGACAGCACCACTTTAACATTCCTCTTTGAACAGCGTTTGATTTAATTAAAATTCTTCTTTAATATAAGCTGCCATGAAGAAAAGGAACATGTTTGCTTGGGAGCAGCACTCTGTGTCGTAGATTAACAGAAAGAGACAGTAATGAAATCTACTGTCAGTGAGAACAAGGGACACAGAGCAGTATATTTTACATTTTTCAGCATGTGCATTGAATGTTAAAGTAGTTTCAGTATGAAGACGTTGCTACTGATGTGATGGGCATGGACCAAATATAAGCACAAACAAATATATATATATATATAAATACAGCTCCAGGGTACAACTTTGATCCTCACCTGTGGCATCAGTCGCGGTGACATCAACGTTGTGTCCCAGGATGAGATTGAGACAGTCTTGGTGTCCTCGTGTCGCAGCCAAATGAAACCTAGTAATCAAGAAGATAGATGGAGACATTTTAAGAAAGGAAAGACAGGGCATGTGGCAGAGTGAGGTGCAGTGGAGGGCAAGTGAAAAAGAGATAGGGTTTAAGAAAAGGGGGTGAGGGTGAAACTTAAGGACAAGAGAGCGACTGCAACAGTCTGCCTGGCTCCTGGCTATCAGCAGGATCTGCAGTCTCAAAGTAAATAAACCTCAGGGCCTGTATTGACTTTAAACAAACCAGGAGCAACTTCTCTGCTTCCTGCTGTAACCCCCGTATTTTTTGACTCAGCAATATTATAAAATTATTTGGCAAAGTTGCACAAATACTGCAGCTTGCAGTCCTAAAATGTAATACGTTATTAACAATAAGGGAAACTTCATAAACTTGTGGATCATATGGTTCAGTTAAAAGCACCAGAGAAGTTACTAAATGAACAATGAAATGTGATTGTTTGTATTCATTTGTATTCTATGTATGATTTGCACAAAGTCGGCATATTCGCTTGTTAAATACTCAATAGAGTGTTTTCCAACCTGTATTTCATCATCACTTTTGACTGGAAACATTCCCGTTCCCTTCCTCTGATTTAACCAGCAGCAGCACGGCAGCCACAAGCCATGAAGCTCTGCAGAGCACTTGTGTGTAAACCTATCTCAGTCTGTCGCCCGTCAAGTCACATGAACCTGTTTATACTCTAACCCCAAAGTATCTGCCAAGGAGACAGCTAGGCTGTCACCTCAACACTGGCGGGGGTATTAAAAGCCGTGTTGATGGCCACAAGATGCTGGTTCTCTGAGGAGCAGCGGAGGGTTCTGACCTCTCGGTGCAAACAGCAGACAGGAAGCAGACCACAGCTCCCCAAGTTCTGAGGACAGAACTGATGTGAATCATCAAGTTCATGAGCCACAGGACTTTCCAGAAAGTAAATGAGAGAATGTTTCTGAACAGAGTCAAATGTGCATGTATTCTTTCCTAATTCTCTCTGTCCAACCTGCTCCATCATTGTTGAACATTGTCTGTAGGTCCTCTGATGGTGTGATGTGCCAGTCAGAGGCCACAGTATCCATATGATGTGTATTATAAAAGTGGTCACTCATGATGAGCCCACACTTCACTGAATTCTGCAGTAATTTGATAACCGCATTGTCTCCTACATCAGCACCAAACAGCAGACAAGCAAACTACTGAAGAACGGTAAATACAATTTTTGTGGTGAGCCTAAAAGAAAACACATTAAAGCGTGTGCCAGAGGTTGCCAAGAGCACATGTGTACATGAAGCACAAGGTTTTCATCATGAGGTTCACTGGGATTATCAACCTTGAGCAAGATTAAAGTCTTTATCAGCTGAGTTGTGAACTATACCCGAATTAATATCAAGGATTATCTAGTATTTTAAGAAATACCCATTAAAGACTAAACCTGCACATCTTCAGTCCGTCTGTCATGAGATCAAGCTGAAATCACACAGGTCCAACTGTGAAACTCACAGCTTACTCTTGCTATTCTTAAAAGACACTTGCTGCTAATTCTGACAAATAATGGGCAGGCACCGGTATCTTTAGTCAGTGCCAGTTTCACGCTGCAGGGCCAAGCGAGTGCTGTGATGTCATGTGGACCTCTTTTGCTGTGAAGGTCGTGCCAGCTCGCTTTTACAACTGCACAGAATGAGCAGGTGTGATGGGCGGGCTCATTGGGAGCAAGCTAATGCCACAGCAGAGATGTAAAACGTTTACTCAGCTGGAGGCCGCGATGGAACGGTTAGAGCTGAATTCATTAGATGAACACAGTGAGGTTAATCTGGGACCCACCAAATTATATATTGAAGGTAACAGTTTGTAATTAGTTGCCCCACAGAGGTCCATGATTACATGGGATCACCATTCGACATTCCGTTGCTGGTGTTCACAGCAGTCAGAATGCCACAGACACATGTTGGTCTGTGTGTGGCCCACTGAACTATAAGCAGACTTGCTGAGTTGCGATTGTGGTTCACTTTTGTTTTGGACAGACCTGGCAAGTGTGCAACCTCTTTCCATAAAAGTCCAGTTAAGGTGATGCGTCGATTTTAGTGTGAACTAGTTGTGGTTTGTCTGCCCTGCAGGGGATCACTAAATAATGAGTGCAACTGTGTTTAGCTACAACAACCTCTGCAGTCCGTCATTGCACAGTTGGCAGCCAATGTTCTGGATTTAGTTCTGACAAATTCCAGCACCTTATAACGAGACCGGACATTTAACAGGTTGTTTGTATGATTCTGTTTATTTACACCCATGCATGTATGCAGTTGGTAGTCTCTGCAATTGTGAGACAGGAGAATTTCACACACAGCTGAAAATACTTGGAATCTGCTGTTCCATAGTTATATGCTTTAATAAAGCCTTTGTCAAAATAAACCTGAAGCTCAGGCCAGACACCACTGACTTCATATATCTGGGGATTAAACTGGGGGCGCCCGGACTCCCAGAATGCTGCTGGTGGAATCAGTACCTGCTTTTTTAAACAGCTCAGTGTATTGTTTCCCAAGGCTGGGCCATTATGATCACCGATAGGACCAAAATAAAGGTCTGTAAGTGATACCTGAAATATCTGTGGTTTTGGACGGTCAAGCGAAGCAGCATCAGTGAATTCCCTGCACATATTTCTGTTAGCTTGACCTATTTTCCCCACGCACCTTTTATTATTTCCAATCCTATCTTTCTGTTAACCCTCCCCCTCTAATAAAAACTTGTGTAAGGTGTTATACAGGAAAGAAACAAAAACAAACCTCAAGCTTGAGGTTCCCATTGAAAAATACAATATAAATATGGGCCTTCAAAATGTCACCTGATCCCTATAATGCCTGCAGCTGGATCTAAATGCATTACTTGATGTTGCAAGCACCACAGTGGTTCTGATCCGAAATTTGCAGGGAGTCATTTCCTGTGAGGACTACATAAACAGTCTCAGGCCAATGTGGTCAAGCCTTCAGTGGCCACAAACATTCTTTACATAAACTCCCACACTGACCTCCAGTTAGAGATGGACACCAACAGGGCCATTTCTGGATATAAAAATGGTCCCATAATAATATGCAAAGGCAAGGGCTTTCACATGAAGTCTAGCTGGATGAAGGAGTCACATGGGAATTTGGAGCAGGCAGGATTGTTTTGGGATTTGGAGACTTGATGTCATAAAAGAAGGTATGAGGTACAACATGTTTTTAAAGTCAGAGTGACCTCATTGTAAAGGTATTTGTGCCATTTTTGGGAACCAGGGTCAGGAATGTGAAGTGAGGCGTCCACTGCAATGTTTGGAATTTGTGATGCTTAGCATTTTGAGATTTGGACATTTTCAAAAAGGCATTGCAGAGTTAAACAACTGTTGACAAATGTGTTTGTGTCTGTAGATGGTGACAGTGTGTGTGTCTGTGTTGACTCACGCAGAGCGGCCTTCCACGTCGAGCTTAGTGGGGATGATGCCCTTCTTCCCGAGAACAGCAGCCACCTTATCCACTTCGCCCCGTTCCACCGCCTTCATCAGCCGATCATCATACTTGTTCCAGTCTGTGTTCTGACAATGATGATAGGAAACCATCAGACATGCAGTGGGTTTGAAGGCATTTCACAAACCAATCAGATGAGCCAAATACATGTAACAGCACTAATTTCCACTTCTTTAAGCAGACTAATTAACACAACAGTGACAAACACAAAGTCACGATCTGACACAAAAACAACAACAGACATTATGGCAAAGTGATTTTTCTTTCTGTAGCACAACAAAAGACTTGTGTTAATACAGAACGTGCCAAGAATGTGCCGTAATGCAGATTCACTAAGTTCCCTGATGAGTGACAGCTACAAAGCATGGGAACAGAGTACTCTTAAGGCTTCTGGGAACAACATTCAAGTGGAGTGCTTCATAATGGAGATCAAAAATGAAATGACATACTGCTATCACTTTGATAACATGCACATTATCCGGTAGTTAAGAAACAATTAACGAGTCACCAAATTGATCCACAGATGATTATTGCCCCATTTGCCTCAAGAATAATTTCCTCACTGCATTACCACTTTGTTAAAGCACAGCGTTCAGGGAGTTGAGTTTGTGATGACAGCACAAGACAAAAGCAACACTAACGGAAGTTACTGACAATGAATACCTACAAAGTGCATGGAGGTGCATTTCAGCCAGCGGCTCATCTTGGGTGAGTGGAGCTGGTCCTTGCACCTCGCTACTGAAAAGGACGCCACTGTTCCGGTTTACAAAAAACACAAATTGAGAAAATTGAGAAAAACAATATAAAAAAATCCCCTCAGTTCCTCAGTGCACTCAGCCAGTGAGCGCAACAAAAAATGGATCTGAAGAGAAAACAACGACAGTCTCCTGCAGTGGAGGTCCTCCTACGGAAGGCTCAGCCTCTGGAGTTCCCCTCACTTGAGGCAGTGAAATTAAGTTGGCAGGATTTTCTAAGCATTCCTGTGTTGCTCATAGGCTCTGCCTGTAAGTTCATCACTGCACAGCAGTTTGGTTGATGATGGTTAAAGGGAGGAGAAGGAGGAGTAAAAGAGGAGGAAGGAATAGAGGTGGAGAAGCAGATGGGCCAGCCCTGCCAGCCCTGGGACCTGCCCTGGCCGGCAACTGCAACTCCTCCTCGGGGGTAAAAGTCAGCTCAGCCTGGCTACCTCTCACCTCCCCCAAGAGTCTTGCCCTCTATTCTCGCCTTTCTCCTCAAACCTTCTGTTTCTCTCAGTCTTCTTTTGTTGTGATGATCTTCCACTTCGTCTCTGAATTGTTTTCTATCAGCAGAAGCTGTGAGCTACTTGTTTATCAGGTGAGAACTTCAGAGCTCCTCTCTCTTCTCTTCTCTCTTCTATGAGTGGTCTCCAGCGTCTTCACCCGACCAAATGGCAAGGTCAGTCAGGCTCAGTGGGGTAAATATGTGAGCTCTCCCAGGTTTAAAATATCACCCCCTCCCTGGTAAACAGCGGTGGTGCAGACAGCCCTGCAGACTGGTTACCTCTTTATTTTTTGACCCTCCAACCTTTCTGTAGTGACTGATAGGAAGACAGGGGCTAAGAATACATTCTGGACATGCCTGCACCATGAGTAATGGTGATAGTGCCCATCACCGCTGCCAGCATGAAACAAGGCCAGCCAGAAAGACCTTGCTTACACCGCCACCCCCCACTGTGCTCCCTGTTTGCCTTCATCTGAAAATATTAATGTCAGAGGGGGATTATGGTTTGCACATTTGAAGTGGTTCTGGCACTGACCCTCACAGGGCACTACTGGGGGAAAAGCTACTTCAACCCATCCATCTAAAACAGAGTGGTGTGGCTCCAAAGCCCCCTGATCCTCGCTGCACAGTGGCAAGGTTAGATGTCAGCCGGTTTACAACCGTCTGTCTGAGACTGCAGCCCCACCATAAACTACACTGCCGCTTTACTTACACTAATACCATACAGTTAACACTGCAACAGCACAACTTTCATTTTCAATAGGTAAAAATATCACAGGAAAACAGCCACAGAGAAGCGACCGGAGGAAAGAAGGGGTGGTATAGGGGGACCCGTTTAATTTACACACGGCATCAGCTCTTTGCAGGCTTGTGTTACTGTCCGCTGCCAGACTGGCGTGAACAGAGCAGCACTGATATCCACAAACATGCAAAAAGACCTCCTCCGCATGACCCGTCACATGAAGAAGTAGGTGTCAACTTACGAAAGCTGCTCACCCTTGCATGGAGACAAAGGCGCCAAAATGGCACCTAGCCACGCAGCATACTGTACATCGGTCACGTAAATATCTCACATGGGTGTGCTGGTGTGTGTGTGTGTGTGCGTATTTGTTTGGGAATCTGTTTATGTACTAGTTAATAATAGGGCTGTTAGCAAGCTAGAGTTGCCACTGCAGATATACTGACACAATAAAATTTCTAATTGGTGACATTGATTATTTGTGCCATCACAAAACATTTGGTTTGGATTATGTGTGGGTGATATGGTCGCTGAGGAAGGGTTTATGGATATGATGCTCTTTGTTTTTTAACACTAAGAAGTCTTATTTCATATCATGACGTCAATATGATGTCAACGTATTTCCCTGCTTTACTTTCAAATGCTGGAGCAGGACCCAGCAGAAATAATTCCAAAAATATTCAAGCAGTTTAAAGTCTTAATTTTACTACATATTTAATCCGAGGTGTATGTGGGGGGATAATATATTGGAAAAAAAGTTTTGATAATGTAGATTCCTTTGCAAAACATGCTAGTAAATATATTTATATTTAATAATGCATCGAATAGATCATACATTGTACAATTGGTCATTTGATGTGAATCTAATGCCGGATCAGAAATCAGTGGAAAAGTATTATTGACCATCATCCATCCATCCATTAATTGGGTGAGAGGTGGTGTTTACCCAAAAAACTATTCCCACTCGCATTCAAACCATTGCTCAGTTTAGACTTTTTAATGGGAATGTCTTTGATGTGTATTAACCACAGTGCTGATGATGAGGCACAAGTTATTACAAGAAATCCTGAGTGGCACATGAATGGCTGCACTAAATTTCCTGGCAATCCATTCAATGGCTCGCAAATATTTCATTAAAAACTCGAAAAACAAAAACCTTCATCATTGTGGTTCATCCTATGGGCACCATGAATATCTAGAACAAATCTCCACCAAAGCATTGAACCCACTGACATCCATACAGCCACATCGCTAGTATGGCTACAAAGAAATAAGGAACCATTCAATGCAGAGAAATAAGGGCATTAATAGGTAAAAGAAACACAAACTAGCTTGGACCAGCAGCTTCTTCTCTTCATTGCATTGTATTCTCTCTAATGTATTATGATGTTGATGATGAAATGATATTCAACCCTCGCTGTCTGCAAACATTACCTAAAGCTTCTATTTTAACACTGACCTTTGGGACAAAACATCAGCTGACACCCAATGAGTCAGGTTAGACCCCTACCTGTCCTCACACACTATTCTGGGTGTCTGGAAATACTTCAGTTACACACTCTTGCCATCTTCACTTCAGATTCTCCATCACTTTTTACAAGCTGCAACTCGTTCCAACACCTTAGTTTCTTGCCTCTCTAAGCTCCTGGCCAGACTAATGTCTCCAATGTCCTCACAGATGAAATCACCAGTAGAAAATATCATACTGGTCATATGATAACAGACTGAAGCCAAGACCAAAACATAAAGCTATACACCAACGAGTTATGTGATAGCGGTGTCCAATGCCAAACTGATATGGTTTCATAGGATGACGACTATGAAAATGATCGTGATCGTGGGAGACATCTGAAGAAACACCATGTCATGAAATGTAAACCAATGACATTTTGTACACGGACGATATTAGTATTTGAAGTACTTTAAAGTACTAAAGGACCTTCTGAAGTTCTTTTTACAGTTTATTTCTTTTTTCTTTCATATTTTTTCATCTAGGATTAAAAGATGCTGTGTCACACAAAAGGAAGACGGCAGTTTCACATTAAAAGTGCCTGAATGGATGAGTCAGTGATGATGGATTATTCATCCACAGTTCTTTTTACTTGGACAATGTTGTTTTTCTCAGAATCAGGACTATGGGTTTTGTCCACTTTAATACATTTTTGTAGAAATAGATTCATAGCCAGTATATGGGCAAAAATAATGTTTACAACAAATAACTAGAATGGCACTCAGAGCACATACCTCCACCAAGGCCCGACAGTCCTCTTAAATCCAATCATGTTGCGAAAAATTGCACACTCAGAGGTACGTCGCCGAAATATGCCTAATACTTTTTATCAAGGTTTTGAATAAAGTGAATAAAACATTCCTGGATATGGCCCTTTGTTGGGATCCGCGGCTAAATTTAATGTTTTTTTTTTTCTTGGTCCATGACCCAAGTTTCCACCACATTTCGTGGAACTCCATTAAGTAGTTTTTGCGTAATCGTGCTGAACAAGCGAACAAACAGAAAAGGGTCCAAACATAACTTCCTTGGCGGCTGTAATAACTCTTACAAAGTACATACGAGCGCAAGATGGATATCACACAACAAACTTGAAAAACATGAAACCATCCTTCAATTCTCTTCCTTGGGCTGTTTCGGTGAGAGGACAACTAACGATACACAACCAGTTGCTGAATTTGGATTCTCAAACTCTTGCTAAAATCCCCAAAATGTCAACTTCATGGTGGTATGATGAAGTCAGGACATTTCATCCTCTGGGAACCATGACTGTCTGTACAAAAATTCATAGCAATTCATCCAGTAGTTGACAAGATAGGGAAACAACTGACATAGCTGCTGCTCGCATGGCTACTTAAAATAATCATGATGCTGATACAAAATAGAAGTAAAAGTGTTTTTAATGAGAAGTGCTGAGTATAAGATCGGCATAAAGAAAATATTCACGCCACTTACAAACTACGACAATGGCCATGCAAGGGCAACATTTATTTGTCAGTGCAATATTACATCAAAACAAAACAGGGAAACTAATATTTTAAAAGTGATGACACTACATTGACCACATCTTGTGTGAATTCATGATATTCTGCTCGTACATCTTCTTTCAAAAATTAAGCTTTGCCTAACAACAGCTGGGTTAGTTTATTGGTGTGAGTTAAATGTACCTAATCCAAATAAAAACCAGTTCAAACAAAACAACAGGTGAGAAAATGTCCTCAGAAATCAGGTATTCTGACGACACGTATCACGTCTCAACACGAAGCACATATATCATCACCTATAGTTTAATGTGAAGATGCCCTGAGATGACACCACTTATCTATTTATATTTTTATCCTCAGAGATACCTGTTTGTGACATTTAAATAGCCGCGTGCTGTGTGAATGCCACAGTGACAAGTTGATTCATTGGTGAAATATACCGTGGCAGTGAAAATCCAAAACTCTAGCTGCATCAGTGTTAATGAGAACCTTAAGGACCAGCTCAAATACCAGAAAGTGTGTCACGGAAATCTCCAGAAATTACATGAGTCACAACTCAGGGGAGTTGAACAAACAATGAAGAAACAAACAGTGCAAGTCACAGTGACATCTATTAAGAAACAAGGGGATATTACAGAGGGAGAGATTGCCTGAAAATGCCTTGAAATATAATATGTTATTTCAGTTGGCCATTCCAAGAACAACTGCTGCGTAGTGGACCACAGCTATTATTAATTTTGTGAGCCCCTTTCTCTTTTTTTTTGGAAAATGTTCTGCGCTAAAGACATGAAACTCCCTCCATAGTACTGCTGCTGTCTCACAACAAGCAGGCTCCTCTGCGACTGCTGTTAGCATTAGCAGTTTTACACCCATGCTCAACCCAACGTGAACCCCCGCTCTAATTTGTGACCACAGACCAGTGCATGAAGTGGCGAACTGTGCAACTGTCTGGGCATGTAGAGTGTAAGTGAAACCCCTCTGGTGCACATGCATCAAGAGCGGAGGAGGACAGACGGAGACAATAAATGTGTAAAAGAACAAGGGTTGAGGTGAGAAAGTGGCAAGATACAGCGCGCTCGGAGTCGATCTGTCATTAAAGAACAGGTAAGTCGATGCCTCAGAATGAGAGCCCCTCTTGAATAAGGCCAAGCCCGCACTGATGGTTCAGACCAGGTGTCCTGAGGAAAGAGGCACTCTCTTTTTGGTATGTACATGAGGCACTGGCGGCATATCTGGGCGGCAGCTAAACACAGGGCCGCTCTTGCTGGGCAGAATGTGGACTAGATGCAGGACAGACAGACAGACACGCCCTCTAGTGGTCAACAAGAGGAAGGGGTTACCAATGATTGTGTATGGTGTTGATATTTTCTATACAGGAGAATCCTGTGTGTCCATACATTACTTACGTCAGTAGTCAAACTACTGAATGCTGGATTTAAAGCAAATATGTCCAATCCATCAATTATCTATAACTCTTATCATTCCAAGGGTTGCAGAAGCTGACATTGGGTGGGGGGTGGTGTACACCCTGAAAAGGTCGCCAGCGAATCACAGGGCCAACATATAGAGACAAACAACCATTCACGCGGTTTATTTAGAGACTTCATTTAACCTAACCCCAATCTGCTTGTCTTTGGAGTGTGGGTGGAAGCTGGATCACCTGGAGACAAACCATGCAGAAACAAAGAACAAGCAGACAGCACAAAGAAAGGACCACCACCATGCTGCTCCCATTAAGCAAATATATATCACAAAATAATTTTACAAGAGATTGTGACCCCTGTGCCGAACCATCTACCATCGTCTCTGCAGCTTTATGTGCCCTGTCAGCAACAGGGATTGTGTAAATACTTGCAGGAGTTGCACACTCATTCTTGGAAAGATGCCACTGCCCTGTTAAACTGTAGCAACACTTGTGAATGCACCATTATGTGATTAGGAACAGGTCCCTATAAAACGTTGTTCATGTTTTATTGTTTCTACATCAGTGAATCTCAGTGGTGTGCATTAGTAAGGCATCCACGAGCAACAGAAAACTATTCTCAAAGTGCACACTAGTACAAACTGACCTGAATTCAGTACAAATTCAAAACACACGTTTACCAAGAATGCACCCTCTTTGACACACCCTAAATCATCAAAAGTGAAGCCAATTTGTTTCACAGTTGCATAATAAGAATCATAAAGACAAGTCTGTTGAAAAGCTACAAAGAAGGACACAAGATAATTTCTCATGCACTGAACCTGCACAGAGCAAGCTGCCCTCCAAATTGATAAAAATATAACATGGGTCTGTTTTGTGATAGCTGAGCTACCTCTGAGCCTGCAGAGAGCACAATACAATATAGTAAACTGGTTTACAGAGAGTTTCCTGTTCACCTTCTAACTTTTTCACTTGTGCTGCACAGTGATCCCAAATTTTCAAGAATTGTCCATCAACCTGCAAGGGTAACACCGTTTTAGTGAAGTTATGGCCCCGCTTGTCTTTGCTATTTTTCTCTACTTCCAACACCTGCTGCCAGGGCAGGAGCTCAGCTTTCCAGCAGCCCAAACCCTACGAACTTTGCCCCTGGCAACTTCCAGTAAAGACTCTCGCCAGGATCATAAAAACACAGGAAGGCCATTATATTGTTTCTGAAAGACAGTTCTAGAAAGAGACTTTAGTGAGAAACAGGTCAAAGCAGTCCAGGGTAAACTGGACATAACATTTCTTACAGTAATAACTTCTCACCTCTACCCAAAATACATTTAAAGGGATTATGATGAAAACTTAATGTGTTCATCAGACCTTTAAAGTTTACTGAAGAATGTGTGAAGAGAGAAAACATTAATGTCAACAGGCCTCCGAGGGAAACACTTTGCAATTATTCTAAAAGCATCTAAAAGTAAGTGCACGTCTCGTCTTAAATCAAATGGAATTCACTGAGACAAAACTAAATCACAATATGCAGAATAAATTTGTGTATTTCATGGCAGGAGGATGAGTTTACAATTTCAGGAAACTAATTTAAATACTGATTTAGATGAAGCAAGCCTGTAATCTATTGCACTCTACAGTGGAAATGAGTTATACAAAAACATTGATATAAAGAGAGTATCAATAAGATGCTACTAAGTTAAAAAAACAAAATAAACTCCAGACTTTCATTCTCTCACAACCAGCATGGATGTTGGTCAGGGGACGGGCTCTGGGGATGTTGGTCTTTGGTTCTGACTCACATAAATCAACATCTACATGATGAACTGGTAGAAATCTCTACTTGACACAATATGTCCAAATACACACTAACCTTCTGACTTCCCCATCAACCACTAATGCACTAATGTGGTAGGTGACAATTAGCAAATGCTGGCATGCTAACGGTTTACATGGTAACCGTTGGACCCCTAAACCCATCTCTGTGAGCATGTTCACAGCATTTCCCTCGAAGCACAGCCATCATGGATGTAGTAGCCTTGTAGTATTAGTAGTAATTCCAGAAAGTGATTTCAAATATCTTTTTATTCTTCACAAAGAATAACTAAATGTTTTAGAGAATCTTAGTCACCTGCCGTGACATTAAAAAGAAGACAATTTGAAAAGCATTTAGAGCAAAAATAAAACTGGAGTTACTGCAGCTCCTTTGGTATAATATTTAAATGTGTCAGCAGCTTATCTGACACATAGTAATAGCCATCATGAAAATAGTGATGTCCCCCAGTAGTACAATTAAAACAAGTGGGGTTATGGGTTTTGGCTGTAGATGGCTGCTGATGGATGATATTATTTCAGCTGGTCGGATAATGTTGAGATAAAAGAAAAGAACAAGGTAGACAAAGAGCCCTGGGGCTATAAAAGGATTTCCAATCAGCTAGTAAGGAAGTATTTAGGTCTAATGAAAAAATAATGTATTAACAAGGTACTGCTTTTATTTAAGAGCTATTATATTTCAAAATAAGTCATTAGAATCAGCATTTTTGAATCCACGAGGAACCGTTTCCACCACATGAGCTTATACACGTGACAGTGACACTTAAATGTTATGTGGCTCAGGGGAGTGTTGTGAAGAATGAGGGCTGCCGTTTTAATCTCACCTGGAAAAACATGAAGTGGTATTAGGGAAAACAACACAGGAGTCTTGTGCCTGACATGCCCGTATTTGGTTAAATGAGGAGCTCTGAGGGCATGCTGCTACTTGGCCACAAACACTGATGATGATGCTCGTTTGGCCAGCGCTTACAAGTCAACACACACACACACACACACACACACACACACACACACACACACACACACACACACACACACACACACACACACACACACACACACACACACACACACACACACACACACACACACACACAGGAATGTGACTGGGGGGGTTGGTCAGATGGACTGAGCTTCATAAAACATGATATTTGTTCATAGTCTCATGGAAAGTATTAAACAATAGTTGCTCAATGCCGAGGCTCAACTTTCATTTGCTGTGTGGTAACAAATGATTTTGGTGGGGTTAAAAACTTTCCACTTAGCCACAATAATCAAGTGTGTCACCAGTTACTGAACACAATGAAATATCAGCTAAGATATGGCCTAAACTGCATAAAATCACATTTGCCAAATCTCGAATGCAACGACCTCTGAAGTGCAAACTAAGTTTATGTTAAGAAATAACATATTTAATGCAAATATAACAGGGATTTAAGTGTAATTAAAGGGCTGTAGAGATTCAAATTCCCAACACAAGTACCACAGCGCAACATCAAGTACAGGTAGCTATAGAGCAAGTAGGAACATGTCAAATGCTCCACCTATTCTTTACTATGGCCGAGTTCTGAGTAAGCAAGAATATCTGGAAAAGTCTCTTCCTGCTTCTCAAGATACTGTCAATACATGTGGAGCAAGGGAGGACCCTTACAGTCAAATCACCCCCAACAACCAATCAACCTGCACTCCAAACAAAGACAAGGCTGCCACGACAAAGATATAGACATTAAGCGCATTAAATGCAACTATATTCATAAACTAGTGTGTCACTCAATGTACATTCCTCCACCAAGGCCAAACAATTCTACACGTGATTGTCTTTTCTTATAGTAGAAATATAAAAGACAAAAGGAAGTTAAAGAAAGAGAAAAATCCTGTTTCCCCTCTTTAATAAATAAATAAATAAACTAACAAACAAACAAACAAACCAAAAACCAACAACCAGATAAATAACCTAACAAAAAAAAATAAAAACCTAACCTCCTTGTCAGAGGTGATTAAAACAAAGATGACAGATTAAATAGAGGATAAACGTGGCATAATGGAGCATGAAATGCACACAAGAGTAGGATGAACCTTTTGCTTAACCCTGACACAATAAACAGTATTTTAATCTTCAATGCGTAATACATTTCCATCACAACAACCTAACATCTGCTGGTATTTTCCTTCCCTTTTCATATCGTGCATTAGTGTGCAGGTCTAAGCAAGATGTCATATTTATACTGTAAACAAGCTGAGATATTCTCAAAGACAAACTCACCGCACAATGTATACTGTCAAAGTGGAAGAGGAATGTATTGCAATACATTTGATTCATTACTGTGACACATACTGCAGTGTCCATTAATTACTTTGATAGATTCATTATATAGTGTGTGGCAGCCAGCCACAGTCTAATTAGACTGTAGTGGTCCGACACAATTTCATAATGAACCGAAAATATTCTTTAGCAAACTGTTTTGCACCATTGCTTCAGCGAGCATTTCTCACTCCCAGTCCCAGTACATGTTGTTATATGTCAGTTTTGGGGACATTACATTGATTTAAATGCCTGGAGATTTACCTTAACCTTATTTCAACCACTGACCCAAAAATCATATTTTTCCTAATTGGTGACATTAGCATTATCTCCATCTGGTCTTTCGAGTGAAATTTGTCCCGAAGTTAGCCAACGAGACAAACACTCAAAAAACACATTACAGTAGCCACTGTAGTTTCCATGGGTCTAAACTCAATTTTATCTTAATTAGTGTACAACAGCAAACAGATAACGTTACTGCAGAATGGGTTATTGATAATTAATGTTCTGATATGTTCACATAACACAACACAAAGTTTACAGATCAAACTAACGCAGACAAGTTACCTAACTGTTTTTACATATTAATATAGTCAACGATGGTGGTTGTTCAGCCGGGATAGAAAGACTATTGTTTGCGAAGTTCACACCTTTCTATCAACAAAATGCAATAGAACTGAACTTTCAGTAAACATCGTATAAATTAAACCCATCAGTCTCTATTAGCTTGGGCTGTTTGTCCTTCCTGCTGCCAAAAAAATAATGCATGAATCCAGCAAGGCTGTCCATGTTGCCCTTTTGTCAAGAATGTAACACCAGCGGTTGTCTGACCCATGTGTATTTGCTGGGATGAGAGCATATTGGCCAGTGGAACAGGGGAGACTGCAGCCCAAGCAGAGACGCTTGTCTGATCTGCAGAAAGACAGAAACATACAAACACACACCGAGCACAGCTTGATGAGGCTTAGTCTGAGCCATTTCATCGGCAGATTGTCCCTCATCAGCAGAATCTTTGTGCCCCTGTTGCTCAGCATGCCTCACTGTACCTACGTGTGTGTGCGCGAGCTGCAGCCCACCCAATGTAAGTCAATAAGCTCAGCCCCTCTAACATGCCCCCCTCCCCCAACACTGTAATCTCTCCATCACTAGCCCAACACACACTCAATTCATATTAAAGATATACCGACATAGTGAAACCATGATTTCCATAACTCAAACATGGATACAAACAAAAACACACACACACACACACACACACACTTGTTACCTGTTGGTTATTACAGAGTGATCTCTCTGGTCCTGCCCCTCGCAGGCCGCCTCTGGAGCCGCATGGGAACACAGACCGCCACCATGACCTCATGCCTCCCCTCCGGAGCCAGACTATAATCCTAAAAACACAGACCATCACGCTACCACCCACTGTACAGCCGACAAAACATCCAGCCTAAACCAAACTTCAGCTGATCCTGTCTCCCAGTTTGTCTTCTACAGTGAATATAAATAAAATGTCTCTGTCAACAAATGCATAGAAATTCCTGTTTAATGGGGGGAAAAAGCTAATCTAGAGGAAAATAAACAGAATATAAATAATAATGGAGATTGTGGCGCATCATTTGGTCCAAGAATAATAAACTGACCACACATTTTTATTTATTTTTTGCTCGTGTGGTTTTTCAAATATTTCTGAGCATGGCTAGAAAGGAGCCTGTGACACAAGAATTCCTTTGCCAGCAACTGCTGTATGAAATTGTTATGCACTTGATAAATAAAGTCTTGAATCTTGAAGAAAATGTGTCCGATGTAGATGTGTATAGTACCAAAATGAATCTGTGACATCTGACAAATTACCATGTGCACTTATTTCCACTTAAAGACAGAACATTTATTAGCAGCTATTTTCATAATCAAACAATCTTTGCAGTCTCCTAATCTTGGACTCTCACAGACTTTGTTAGGGCTAAATAGTTTAATCTGTAATGAAAAAAAGGGAGATTCAAAATCTAATGGGAACGTTCCAGTGACAATGGGCACATTCGTCTCCCCCATAGGATGCGTGAGCCATTTTCAGTCTTCCTCATATCAGACTCACAGATTTATTTCCACATATTTCATTTCTCAGGACATTTGAAAGCTGAGAGCCTGGGTTCCATTTACCTAAAGTGTTTTGTTTACTCCAACTGACAGATGTCTCTTTCTATCGTTCATTTCAAAAGCTCACCTGAAAGCATTCATTTGAACAAATGTACAGACACAAAAGGTATAGAAATATCTCAGAAAATAATGACAGAGGCAACGTACATGTATAAATTATTCTATTGTGTCATTTCAGACATTTCAGACATGAATGATAAAATTGGGCACTGGGAGATCTCTTGTATTCATGTGTGACAGCAGTCCTCACTCCATTGTATAGAATGAACGTCTTCCTGACAGGGCCGCAAGCAGAGTAGTAATTTAGTCTGACAGTCGCTTGTCACAGGAGATTTGAACAGCCTCGTTGTCTGACCTCGGATTAACTCGAATGAAACGTTCAGTCTATCGCAACTCAAACCCAAAAAGCTAACGAGACGCATACTTTGAAAATGAGCAAAGAAAAGGGAGGAAAAGAGGATTTTTCAAATCCCAAACCTCACCCCCACCAGCAGAGGGTTAATACTGCCTGCTGGGTGTCTCCCAGTTGAAGCCAAAACCCTGCTAAAGTAAGCTTCCACTAGATAATGCTCAGTAGTTACTCAGAGCCTTGGAGGCTGATCAACAGTATGAAAATAAGCCCTCAGTGGTTCACAAGGCTGCAAAACATACAAGTTCCACACCAGGGAGTTTTTTGTTATGAATAAACAAACTTCTCATCTTTCTGTTGAGTTTTGAAAATAGTGTTTACGTTTCATAATAGTGCATCAAGTAATGATTCCCTGATTATGTGAAAGCAGTTTTGAATGCTGCTGAGAGAAATCACTTGCTGCCGTATGAGTCAATTTGTTATAAACACTAATTCTCAGTTTAAAAATGTATGCAAGCATGACTGCTCCCCAAAGTGAAGCCAAAGCATCTTGATCGCCACCTGGTGGCTGGCTGCAGTATAGGTCATAAACCTGCCTCCTCCATGTTAGTTCTTGGGACCACTGACTATATATAAAGATGGACAACATGCCTCCACTTCCTCCCACTTCACAGAAATAAAGCCAAAACAGTCTGCAGAGTAGTGATCGGCAGATGGAGCCACAGTACCAAGGTCCCACCGATACACAATCTTGACCAATCGTGAGTCGCAGCTGTCAATCATGATGTTTTACTGACTCTTGCTCCAAATGCACAAGATGGCAGATTTTGTATCCAATAGATTCTGGCTTCATTTCTAGATAGTGGGCAGAAGTGGAGAACAGTGGTAATTGTCTGAGGAATATTTCAGCAAACTTCGTAATCTTATCAGACACAACTAAAAAACAGCTAATAGTGATCACTCCCAAAAGACCTGGGGCCTTCATGCTCCCTGCACCCATCCCAGCTCTTCTTTTGTTGGAAAAAAAAAGCACCAAAACTTGAAATCAGAGTCGTTCCAACTTCCCAACAATACATTCCAACTGCATCTGGCTCCTCTATCCTACTCTGCCATCATCAACCACGCCCAGCCCTGCTCTCTGTTTTGTAAAATAACACCACTTTGCGGGAGGGAGGCTCTAACATTTCAGCCTAATGGAGCATTACTACTGGGGGGGGGGACGACAGAGGAAGGACTGGGTGTGATCATTAGGACAAAGACAAACACCAAACTTAGAAATAAAAGAAACTCAGAGTCCATCATTAACGAGAGAGGTGATGGTGTGAAGGCAGAAACAAAGACAAGCCTGGCACTAATATACTGATTCTAGTGAAGCCACAGTAGTGACCTCTGAGTATAGCAGCAAAAATCAATGTCAATTTCTGATACAGACTGAATCAATAGCCCAGTTGCGAAACAGCTGTGCGTCACATATGCCACTTAAAGCTGTAATAAGCAGTGAAGAACAAGGCTGGGTACACTGGGGAGTCAGAAAACACAGGAATGAATGCTTTATTATTTATTTGGCCCTGTCATTACACTATTCTGTGTCTGTGTGGAGGAAGCTTCTCATTATGTGACTGTTCCACTCATCACTGATGAAGGCTTCCCAAACCAAACGACTGTGGTCTGGGATCAGACTTTGTTAGCCTGAACGCTAATGGAGCTGGAAGCAGAGTATTGTTTTCACCCCTGTCTGTTTGTGTGTGTGTGAACACAAAACATTTTTAAACAACATGTGGGTGGATTTTCATAACTTGGTCAGAATGTTACTATGGTTATATCTTAATTTCTCAGCCCTACTTTACGAAATCAATAAAAATGTTGAAAAACCGCACATCTTGGAGTGTTAGAGAAAGTGAAAAAACTTCTCTCTGACCTATACCACATGTTTGCATTAAGTTTTGTGGTAATCCATCCAGAGCAAATAAAATAAAAAACAAAAACATAACCTCCTTTATAGAGGTTAGAATTTAGCATTACCTGTCTGATATGAGTATATGCAGCTTGTGAAGCTCGTTCTTTTCTCTGCCTTAACTACATAATAACTGTAATATTAAATGAGCACTTTTCTGATCTTATCCAAGGACACTTCAGTGTACAGACTGGAGGAGGCGAATATCAAACCACCCACGACCCACTCTTCCTCTTGAACACCAATATTATTGTGCATGTAACGTAATCGCCGAAGTGCTGCTCATTGTGGGAACTGTTGGGTTTTCTCTTCAAACTTAAGGTCTTGACCTCATTATGTTCTGAAGATTTGGCTCTTAAATCAGACTGAACAGAACATCTTTTATTACAATCAATTCTTCATTTTGCCATGGACTTTTGTGTGAAGCACTTTGTTACCTCGTTTAGATAAGAGCTATACAAATAAAGTTATTATTATTAGTATTATAGCTACGCATTACATGGTTAGTTATTACTGAATCACACTACTGAAAAGTGATATTAGTACGAGTGCATCCATGTTCAAAACACAAGCAAAACCCACTTGTGAAAACACTTGTTGTAATACCCAGTAGTCCCTCCAGCAGAGTGTGTTGCTCCCAACACTTTGCAGCTTATGAAAAGACCAGAGTATCATAGCTGAGCGGACAGTGGTAAAGTGTGTTATCCTGAACATCCACTGGGCACGGCTGTACCACGCTCCAGAAATGTTACGGCTGACAGAGCCAATCGCTGCCAATCTGTCCAACGTGCCAATGTCCACAAGAAGCACAAGCGGTGCTCTTTTCAAAACGTACCGCCAGACTATTTATGAGCTTATTCTTATCACAGGAGGTCACTATCTTGCAATGTTAGGAAATCCTTTCAAATATTTGTGGATCAAGATAAAGCTGAAGCAAGAGTCGCACCAGAAAATAGATGATATGCTCTTTGACCATGACCTCGCGTCAAGTTAACTGGTGTTATAAGACATGACATTCCCTAAAAAAACAACAACACAATAAGCACAAACACAGAATCAATACAGCCGAGGGAATCGATACAGAACATTTCATGACAGAAATGAGCACAAGTTCCTTCGCCCCAGTCACCTCCAGTGGTCATATCCAGAGCCCTGGTCGGGTTCAGCAGAGTCCACTCATCATCACATTCAGATGCTCACTTCACCCACTTGCAAGGATGACATCACAAAGAGGATTTAGCGCCAAAGGAATCTCGTTTATAGCCCATCTATTCCTCCTCTATTATTCAGCTGTCAATTGAAGTCTCTCCTGGCTGACCTGCCTGTTGATGTTCCAGTGAGCAGAGGGTCACTAGGATCTGGAGAGGTGGATCTTACGAATACAAATTATACTGTGAAAACAGGTAAGGCCTTGTGAAACCAGACAAGTTACCTTCTCTATTTAGGTCTGGCAAGGACGTGGATCAGTCTGCCTTAGAAACACCTCATTTCACATTGACTAAAGAATAGATGAATGATGAGTACAGACTGAAAATACTTATTTTCTGCCTTCTCTCCCTAAATGAGACAGTATAAAAAAAAAACTACAGCAGACACAGTCCAGCTCTCCTTCAGACAGTAGAGCTATTTGCAGGGACAGTGTGAGACAACTTTAACTTATCTCAAAACTAACTTTTCTCCTTGATCCAGTAAGTGATTTAGCTTTAAATCCATGATTACTTCCAAAACAAGGGCAATTTGTTTTACTGTATATTTTAGAACCAATTTACAGACTAACTAGACAAACTAATCAATCAATCAATTTTATTTGTATAGTCTATATTCACAAATCACAATTTGTCTCATAGGCCTGATCAAAATGTGCAGTAGTAATGCATGAACTGGGACACCCTGAGCTGGGTGTCTAGGTCCCACTGGCCTGCTATTCCACATCCTCATCCAATACTAAATATTTAGTATTATTAGAAATGAAGGTTTCGGTGTCAAGGAAAAACTGAGTTGAGATGAATCACTTCAGATCAGGATGGGAAAAGTGCAGAGAGGGACATAAAATACCAAAGAGCCTCATATGAAAGAGATGCGAGTGGAAAGATGAATATTTCAGGACTCCTCTTGTCACCTGAGAGTATTTCAATTACACAAGATAACGCTCGTCATGAGAAGCATTTCGATTATTACACTAAATGAGAAAAATAGTCACTTTTACACGGCTGGTGTAAACCTGACACAAACCTACAGAACTCCCCCTGCCTTTATAATCTACAGCTGTTGTGGAATGTGTTTGAATTCTTGTTTCTTTCCGCTACTTTAAAGTGGTGTGGCAGCATAGTTACCAGTCTTTGGCGAATATTAGTGCATGTGAATACTTGGAGCATTAATCCGATTTGAGAATAAGAGACATTACAGAAAAATAAAGCAAAGCACACCTTGGAAACAAAGTAAACTAAAGTGCGAAAAGGAAGGTCATGGCTCCTTCAACAAAAGCTAAATCCAGAATAATTAATACATCTGATCAGTGTTGAGGAGGAATACACTGTTTCCTCAAATGTATTTTCTCTTTACTAAGGGTTTGTTGCACACACACAGAAAGAAAGTTTCCCTTTAATTCCCCCGCGCCTCACCCACTCGGAAAGGTTTGTGTATTTCTCTCAATTATTAGTCACCCCACCAGGAAAGAGTGAATTCACCTCTGTAGCATTGTGTAACAATACAGGAAACATTCATTTACAACAAAAAGGCTCAATGCTGTCAATGTAATGGCTGGTTGCCAGGTGTGATTTATTCATATTGTACGAGCATCAAAAGGTTTCAGGTTGAAACTGGATTAGGTGGTGATGGGCTGATATGAGATGAATGATAATTATTCAAATACCTTGGGCAGCAGACAAATCAGAACTAAGTTAGAGTGTCTTCAAATAAATGTGTGTAGACCTACAGGGAAGTCGTACTGCGATCTCTCCTTTTTTTTTCACAGGAATGCAGCGTGGGAATGTTCTGGAATCATCACTTGGACCCGAGTGAATGTCATGCTCACTTCCTGCAACACGACGTACCTTCAGTTTGCCCCGAGGCTTTTTTTTTTTTAAACAAATGGTGTGGAAAACGCTGCATGCCAGAAAACAAGCTTTTTCTGCTTGAATTTCAATCGTCTTTGTATCTTTGCTTCCGGCTAAAGGAGTGAGACAATCATCAGTGCAGACACAATACCTTTTTATTCCTGAAAGGCCTCATCCCGCCCTCTTCTCTAAAAAAAGGCTCAAATAGTTTAACACACACACACCCTGTCTTTGTGTCTTTCTCATGCTAACTGCTGTGAGCTGAGTGCAGTTCCAAACGCCCACTGCATGTTGAACCGTGCAGATTTGTAATGACCGTCCATTAAGCTAAGTTAATAAGCCATAGCTGGATTGTCTAGAAATTAATTATACATTATAGGCTGTGATGGGGTTACTTAAGTTAGCTGAAAAGCATGGACCTAATGGATCTGCTATACTTCTATCACTAATTGTGCAGTGTTATTAATTCAGGACTCTTGACAGTATAACATCTCGAGACAACTTGAGAGCAAAAATCACGGTAACATTCCTGGTGGGACTTATGAAGACCTGATGATTCATTAATTAAAAAAAAAAACGTTTTCAATGTAAAAGTTCTATATCATTCTTCTGTATTTTACTTTCAGGATTACTGCATTTTTCGTAAACTGCTTTTAAAGATGCATTGTATTTAATATAAGGCATATTATAAGAAAAAATAGCCACTGTGAGTTTTATTCTATTATTATTTATATTTATACGTTAATTTGAAAGCAGCTCTTTATTGCTGTATTTCCCTGAGCTCATTCTTAACTATATTATATTACGTTAAAACAAGGAAGGATATTTCTTCCATTTGTTTTAATCCATTGACTCATTTGGTTTCAACAAGGAGCTAAAAACAGAGACAGATAATGTCACAACTACCAAAAGCTTAAAGTGACACTTTCACTACTTGTGAAATAGTCCAAACTCAAAGTTAATAAAATAGTGATAACTTCTATTGATTAATGAAAAAGCAGCAAATCGTCTCATTGCAATGGATGAAACAAAGATTAGTTTCCAATACATTTCTGTCACTCCACTTATTATTTCAGCTCTAGTTGTACACTGTGTACTGTTGGTAGCTGGTTTGACGTATGCAAAACTCTTGAATCTGCTTTTACTAGTAGCTTATAAATAAGTGTAGTAAACAAACCAACACTTCCCACAGAAAGGTGGAGAAACAATACTAATAATCTACAAATTATTAAGAGAAATAGACAAATAGCTGAAGCGTGACCTACTTCTAAATTATATTATTTTATAATATACTGTTTGATGATATATTATTACATTGTGTAAAACAAGAATTATTTAATATACTGATTGTTTTCCTGATTGACTCAGTGAGTTGGACTAAAACTGTGAACTTTGCTGAAGAAGTTCCAACATTACTCAGGAACAACCAAATGTTGTGAATCTGCCAAGTTACTGATAACTCCACATAACAATGAATGAAGTGTGGAAATAGCACCGGATTTCAAAAGTTCCATAAAACTGGATTTCTCCAGTAACATGCGAGTTTAAATACTTCAGTCCTTCATTACAGGGCAGCAGAGGAGTTCTCACATGTCACATGAGTTGGTGTGAAACTTTGGAAGCAGGCAGTTTTTTATGGAGCCGGGTTTATTCCCAGGGTGTTGACAGGACACAAAGGAAACCTCAGTGAAAGAGGTTTCTATCACAGGGAAGCACAGGGAGAAAACCTGCTCATAGGGGACCTGCACTACTTCCTCTCGGGTGAACAACACCACCACGACCTGCTGCTGCACATGAAGCTCGGGTCCACACAGTAAAAAGCTGGATCATCCTCCAGCGGAGGTGCAGGTGCCTGCACGGCCTCAGCGGAGCCGCCGTGGGAACGAGCCCGCGGTTTGCTCGGTTGTTGTCGGGGAGGACAGGAGGGTGGAAGGGTGGAAGGGGTCAGGGTCTCGAACAATAACACCCCCGGTGTTAAAACCCACCGTCGGGCCCGAGCTCGGTTTGTCAACACGCGGCTGCTCCGGCGGTAAGAGCCGCGGACATTAGCTACAGAAACAGTGTTTCACTTACTGTGATGGTCACTTCGTGCTTCTTCAGCCGGTACTTCAGGCTCTTCATGGTGGAAGTCAACGCCTCCGCTCGTCAGAAGCTTCCTGCCGCGAACTCGCGCATAAATTATGGAAAAGTCTTCACACAAAGTTCACACGAAGAAACTTTCATCGGCTCCTGTTTTCCTCGCGGAGCCAGTTTCACCTGACGCCCGGCCGCAAATCCCCGTCGCGCCTCTGACTGACGGCGCCCCGAGCCAATCGAGCCGGGGGTTTCTGCGTCGCCGTCTGGCTTCTGTCCAATCAGCGAGCTCGGAGGGCGGGACTTCCTGGTGAAGTGTCTTTGGGAGAAGTTGTAGGCAACATGGGAGAGAGGAGGAGAAGCTGGTGTGATGTTGGACTCACCTGAGGACTCAACACACACCTGAGGACTCAACACACACCTGAGGACTCAACACACACCTGAGGACTCAACACACACCTGAGGACTCAACACACACCTGAGGACTCAACACACACCTGAGGACTCAACACACACCTGAGGACACAACACACACCTGAGGACTCAACACACACCTGAGGACTCAACACACACCTGAGGACTGAACACACACCTGAGGACTCAACACACACCTGAGGACTCAACACACACCTGAGGACACAACACACACCTGAGGACTCAACACACACCTGAGGACTCAACACACACCTGAGGACACAACACACACCTGAGGACTCAACACACACCTGAGGACTCAACACACACCTGAGGACTCAACACACACCTGAGGACTCAACACACACCTGAGGACTCAACACACACGTGAGGACTCAACACACACCTGAGGACTGAACACACAACTGGGGACTGAACACACACCTGAGGACTCAACACACACCTGAGGACTCAACACTCACCTGAGGACACAACACACACCTGAGGACTCAACACACAATTGGGAACTCAACACACAGCTGAGCATTGAACACACACCTGAGGACTGAACACACACCTGAGGACTGAACACATATTTATAACACATAACTTATAGACTCTAAACAAATGAACAATGAACTTTTCAATAAGAAAAATAAACTATTTCTTGCCTTTTTTAATTTCTCTCCTTTGTATTGATGTGAAAAAAGAATCTTTTCTCTCAACAAAAGCACAAGGACGGTGCATGTAAAGCTACGAGCAACCTGGAGGGTTATTTATTATTTTCTACAAATATTTCACTACTTAACATAATCAGCCTTTATCATGATTTATAAGATGAGTACATCATTGACTGGCTACATCTGAAATATTTAAATATCCACTGAATAATTTGACAAACTGGAGACATCTCTTTTATATATATGTCTCCATTAATTACACAGTCACATGTATGTTTGAATTCACTTTTGAAATAATTAACAGAGTTCTTCTCTGCGCGTGCGTGCACACAACATGCAGCAGATACAGGTGAATATTCAGCTGTGATCTAACGTTAGATAGATTTGTTTCATTTGTATTCATTCTATTTAGACAATTGATATTCAAAGCAGGACATTTTATCAGTATTATCAATATTCTGACGAACAATCCGTCCAACCTTATTGTCTTGTGATTAAATACTAAAGGTGTAAAATTATAAAATATGTTCAGTGTATGATAAGTTAATAAAAGTCAGTTTTGAATATTAGTCATCAATAAACTGTAGTCAATTCAATATATAAATGCAGAAACATGTAAGGAACATACATTCTGCCAGTGAACATAAACAGAGTAATATGGGAAAACCCACATTCTGCCTTGTTGTTCTCATTTTACTAATGATTGTTTTATACATTGCGCCCTTCTGCTTTGTTTATATAATTATATTTGTGAAGCAGAGTTAAGAACAGAAAAAAACAGGTGGACAAGGTTTTGGGCAGAAAAAGCTGCCCCCTTGTGGTCTCTAATTATGAGCTTGAGCTTAAAGTACTCAACTACTGGAAGGTATTTATACTTTAATTGAGTATTTCCTTTGTCTATTACTTTATACTTGTAATCCGATACATTTCAGAAGGCTGTGTTGCACTTTTTGCGCCAAAACATTAATTTGACAAATGTAGCTACTTTGCAGATATAGATTAATAATACAAAATACAACCAACAAAAAGCTATGATGCATTATTTTAAAGGATAATATGCGTTTTCATATTAATGCACCAGTAATTATAATGCAGTGTATATCCTTACTTTGAGATACTTTTACTTTTGGTACTTTTATGTTTTGATTGTAATGCTTTGTAAACTTAAAGCTTAACTTGTAAAAAATATTTTTTTTACGCCTCAACCACTGAATGATTGGATGTAAAAAACTGACCTGCTTAATTTAACATGTGTAAGAATATGTTTACTACAAACTTACTATTGAGTGACTCTATGTCACATGTTTAAATCAAATGTCTGTGTCTATCAACAAATGTATATTACTTTTGTTTATAACAACACTCTGTCTCATCTCTCCTATTATATATGGCATTGTTTACTTTGAAGAAATATTTAACGAAATTCTACTGGCCGTTAAATGGGTCTCTATCTTTGTCTGTGACTCCATAGCAACAGTGTTACCATGGAGTTACCATGGAATTACCATACAGTTACAATGGAGCTGCCACTGCTGTTCAATGCGTCCAGGCTGGAGGTGCACTGACCTTAGGATACTAATGGGACTGTAACTCACAGAAACACACACATTATTATACAGGTCCCAACAACTGATGAATGTAAATTAATGATTTCTTACATAGGCACAGTGTGTCCATGTTTAATGAATCTATACGTTCACGTCTGAGTTAATGAGCTGACTGAAGCGTTTGATTCTGTGTGAAATGTAAAATGCGTCATGAAAGAAACAAGGTGAAAGTTTGTGAGCTCCGACCGTCACTAAATTAAAAACCTGACACATCAAAGTACTCATCCTCACCTCTGATCATACTGCATTGCCACAGAGCAGCCCTTTGATTTACAACACTGCTGGAGGCTACTGGCCAAATAAAACCAGAGATATTCAGTGGGTTGCTACCTCAGTGGAAATCTTAAGGTCCAAGTAAACCCACCAGTCTATGGTATCGACTGTAAAGTGCCGCAGGCGTGCACTGATTCATTTGCATATCCTTTCTAAAGAAATGTCTCAGCAGACCTGAAGAGAGCCATGACCTGCGGCCGGTTGCCTTCACCTCAGTCTCCGTGAAGGGTTTATAGAAGATGTTGCTGTGTGCAAACCCCACAGTATAATGCCACCTGTCAGTGCACACACGGATGGATTTTGGGGTTAATCCAATGCTCGTTCTGTGGATTAATGATTTTCTGCTGAATCGTACCCAGGAGGGCAGATTCGACACAGCTGCATCTTAACCCGAGCTTATACATGCAGGCTCCCCTCAGGTCTGGGTTCTGTCTCTTCAATACTGTATCGGCTATATATACCAACTAAAAGGGCACAGAGGAGAGCACATACCTCCACCAAGTCGTGTGTCGAGCTTCAGTCTCACCCACACATTGCTGAAGTAAACAAATGAAACAGCCTTGGTGAGGAAACAAAAAACCTAACAACTCATACTTGGGTGGTTTCGTGGAACTTCTTTGGACGGTGTTCAGACATTTTCTTGTGACCAATGCAAAGGCAACGGTCACAGATGTCAGACGAAGCAAGAAGGTCCCACTCACCATTGTCAACAATACTCTCGTTGAACTCAAACAGTGACTGTTCTTTTCATGGAAACTGAATAGTTCTCATGTTAATCATACATCTTTCAAGACCAAGATGAGTTGCAGAGCAGGATCAAGATGGCACAAAGAGTTACAGTGTGACCAGATGTCAGCTGCTCAGTTGTGGAAAGACCTCGAGTTGTAAGAGCAAGGGAATGATTCTGCAGAGACAAATAAGAACAACCAGATTTGACAAGTCTTTTGTTCCTTCAGGAGTTCGACTTAAATGAAAGGGACAGTGCAAAATAAAGCATTTGATGTTTTTTTTGAGAGGGCCATGGGCAAAAGTCACTTGCATGAATCAATGAAGTAATAATAGTTTGCCTTATTTAGACTTATTTATTTAGGACACAAACAGAACTGAAAAATAAGATCTTATTCCACATGTAACTAAATATATTTATTCAAATGCTGGAAGTATAGTTTGAATGTATTTACTCCACTTCGTTTATATGATGATTTCAGCTACAAGTATTTAGATTGAGTAGTTAGTTTATTCTCCTGCTGTTCTCACTTCACTTCACAGGGAAATTAACTTCTTTTAATACCTTTATTTTCGATCACAAATGTAATAAATGTGTGATCATCTTTCGTTTTAAACAACACAACAGCAGTTGTAGCAGAACTTTTCAGCCTGAATCGTGTTAGTTAATATTTGGCTTTAAGGTTTCATTTTCCCAAAGTTTAAAGTAAATTAGCAAAACATTGTTAATGTCATGGGGATGAATTTCTTCAAACTTATCCCAGAGATTTCCCCCCCCCTGGTTTAACAAAGGGTTAAAAAGTATTGCTATGGGCATATTGGATTTTTAACATTTGCACATCTTGAGGATTATGACTCCTTCACGTGGCACAACCTATACATTTCCTGAGCTGAACACATGTGCATGAAAGATGGATGTCTTTGCTCCTGTCTTGGCAGATGAATATTAAACCATGTTCCACGGGGGTCTTTGAAGTCTTTGATGTCTGATGTGCTGTGGTGCAGTGGTGAGCTGTGTATTGATGCCACTGTGAGCGTTTCCTCCATGTTTGTAATGAATCCAGAGAGAACAGTGATGACACAAAATAAATCGACAGGATAGGAACAAGAGGACAAAGTAAAACAAGACAGAGATTGTGTAGAAACTTTTTTTTTTTTTTTACAAATCGATACAAATACACAAGATAGAGATACAAAAACATTAACTGTTGAATGTTGACCTTGTGGTCCAGCATTTGATTGCACCGGTGTGGCAGAAGAAACACTAATAAATACATGCATGCAACAATAACAAATATCTGATGGAATGCACCAATAACACCAAAGAGCTGCTTGTGGAACAGTAACTTCACAACAGTGAGAACATTGTTTCTTGAGTCTTTTCAAAGAAGTGAGAGAAAAAAAAAAAGCACAAAGGGGGAGGAGAGAGAGAAAGAGAGGAAGGTTCAGCAAGGTTCAGTGAAACTTCAAATATTTGACAACTGTGATAAGCTCCTGAGACCGAGGAGGAGGAAGCGCATCATTTCAAGTGAAAAATCTCATCCTGCAAGTCTGCACTCAAAAGATAATGGTTATTTTACATGTGTTCTGGGAGACTGGGAGGATGCGTCTCAATGAGGAGCGCTGTGTGCTGAGAGCTCTCAAACTGCCTTGCGGTGGTACTCTGGGGGTGCGACCTCGTAGTCACTGGCAATGAACAGGGTGGATGAATTCTTCACCAGGTACCTGGAGGACATGTAGAATTTGTTGTCATTGTGGGGAGGTGGTTATGATTATTGCTGGAGACAGCGACAAATTTGTTCCTGTCATCATTTCCGAGTTGTTACCAGCCACAACAGCTGTCTGTGTTTGGGTTCCTGCCTTTCGGGACAAATTTCAACATATAAACCAGTTATTTCGGGACAGCTTGTCTGATTGGAGACTTATTGCATCAGTAATTAAGGGTTAGAAAGTGAAATCTATCTCGAGCTGCTTTCAGACATGCACTAGACTCCACAGGGGCTGTATGTGAGAATGCAAATGTCCGAGTTCGTCCGGCCAGCAGCGAATGAGCCGATGTGAGAACACAGCAGGAGATCCTCCGCAAGATTCACCGTTTGCGAGTAAGTGTGTTGATGATGTTATTCAGAACAAAAGTCAAGAGCGCTTTTGGTGATAAGGTGACGCCAGAGTTGATTTGCTGTAAACAAAAACACGATCTCCACTGTGGGATTTGTACATAACATCCTGCTTCCTGCCTGCAGAGATTTCTGTGTTGTGTCTGAGCAGAGAATCTCCTGCTGAGTTGATCGTGTGTGAAAACGACTTTGATGACTCCCTCCGCTTCATCCATGTTTGCGTTACATTGTTTACATTCGATCTGGTTAGTCTTAGTTTCACATTGCAATTTGGGGAGCAAGTTTCGTATGACATATGTACGTCCTGTAATCATCACCTGTGGGCTGCATCTATCTATACTTGATGTTGATTGGTTTGCAGATGGCCTTGCTGTTGATGAATCTTTGACCATCGTCACACATTACTGTATATGCCACTATATATTATGTATCTTGTATATTACAGTAAATCTGTACAGGAGAATAGTGAGTGTCTAATTCCACAGACACTCCCTTCTCTCTCTTCGCAGTGCCTAAGGTCAGGTTATAGATAAAGGACCAACCAACAGTGCATTGTAGTGTCTACGCTCATGGACTTCTCTAACTCAGATGCCCCAGACAGAGAGGAACCAACTCTAACTCTTTTGCGTATTTCACCAGTGGCAAGACGTAAGGTCACAATGTGATTTAGAAATGATTACTTTAGGCTTAACTATGCAATAGGGTGCGAACACCTACATGTAACATAGAGAGTGACAGCAATTTTAGCCTTTCATGGATGTGCTGTTGGAATGGGTGATGCAAGTAGAGGGAGATACACTGGGATGCTGTGGGAGACATCTTATGGGTGACAGTGGCTCATGTTACTCTGTTGACGTTTGTATATTGTTTCACCTTCTGGTCTCCTTGATGCATCAAGTCTACATTAAAACCTTCTGCACATCAGCTGCTGCCTGAGTTCTCCTTTCACCAGCTTCCAGAAAACTTCCATAACACTTGCGTCTGACGTCGGCATGTTGTCAATATGGCCGACAGAAGTCTTTCCGAAAATGAATGTAACTGTTCATTTTGTACATTTCATCAGCAGCGTGTCCAAAATGTGAGAACGAGACTGAATTAACAAAGATCTCTGCAAATGTTCCTCCGTTTTTTCTACATCTACTCTGTGGTGTCGCTGGGTCATTAACAGCACAAATGATAATAGTGAGTAAATCTATGCTGGCAGATGTAGCAGTGTAATAAGTGAAGAAAGGAAAACCATTTAGTCTGGTGCCAGAGCTAAAAAGACTTCACTTCCACATTTCAAACAAAAAGAAAGGTCAAGGTCATTTCGGCTCCTCGAGACCTTTTTTCCTTAAAAATAATACTGTGCTTTTTAGTTGTCACTTTGAATGTATGTAAATTGTAGTAATTTATGAGGGTTCAAAACTAAATTTGAACCGTTCCTAAATGTCACGTTATGCCAGATTTAAACCACTTGAGAATCTCACTAACTTTTTTTCATTCAAAGTATTTTCTGCTTTACAGGACACAATCGCAAAGCTGTTTTTGTTTTAGATTTTACTTCATTCATGGAAAATAATCCATCATCATGCACAAATCAGTTGAAGCTATTTTGAAATTGCATTTGAATGAAGTGCCCAAAAGTTAAATCAATCTGTAATAAAAAGCTGTTTCAGTCGCTCAGAGCAAAATATGTTTTCCAGAGCAGAAAATCGATTTCATGACTTGTGTTTTGAGCATTTGCAACAAGCCTGGCTGCACTAATCTGAATGTCAATGTAGCATGGCATTCTAGATTTGGCCAAGCATGACATGGAGTCTGTGGTGGTGTGGTGGGAGTTTGAGCTCACTTGAGGAAATCTTGGAGGTAACTGAGCAGCAAAGCCAGGCTCTTCTCGTCCAGTGGAGTGTAGGCCAGCATGGCTCCGATACGAACTGTTGGAGGAAAGAGTGTGTGTGAGGAACAACGCAGGAGGAGACTCAGGCTTTTTTTTAATTCGTGAGATAAATATTGATGGTGAATAATTCATCCAAATTTCTATTGAGGTTTTCTAAAAGGTGTGACCTATTTAAAACTGAGGCATGCTGACAATACTGTCATATCACTATAAATCTGCTGTTTTTGATACAGAAAAAAATGTATTTGCAGTAACAGTGTTGTTCTTTTCACTGCATTTGCGATATGCACCACATTGGCAGTTTATTAGGAAAACCAGGCTGAAAATTATGAAATCTAATTCAACAATAAATCAGAAGGCTGTAAGTGTTGTTTATTGGAATTGTTTAGAGAGGTGCTTTTCCTAAATAATAGAAGTGCAGTGTCCATTATAAACCTGCCTGTTTGGAATGGGCTGTTTACTTGGCCTGTGGTGATGCTGATTGCAGTTCTCTATCTGAAACTGTTAAAGGGACCTGCAGTAATTGAGCTGCAGTAAAGACCAGCTGCATGATTCAGTCCATAGAACCGTGAGGCTGCACAAAGAGCTCTTCACCTGTTCACTCTGAACTGGAGAATCAGTTTTCGTTGCCATTATCATGAACGCACTGTTGCTTCAGTGATTGTTTATGAATTGCGACGTCTCTCTTTAGTTTCTGTAGAGAGCATTTCACATTTCTCTCACAAAGACAAATACAAGAACCGCACGACTGTATTCACTCCCACAACTACTGTACCTATATGAGAAGAATTCTCTAGGAGTCAAATTAAAGTACCAGGGAAATAATATATTTAGTAACTCCTGTCCTCTGGGCGTGTGGTATTATGTGTTTGTTTGTTTGTTTGTGTTTTAACTGTGAGTTCAGGGATCCTTACCAAATAGCCGTAGCAAGTGTGGAGCGCCGTAAACCTGCGACATTGGCATGTCTGGGTGTTCAGCCAGGATCTCAGCATACTGCGGCCTCTCGAACTTGTAAAGCAGCTGTGTGCCCAGCATTACGTTGAAGTACTCACGAATTCCTGCCACCACTTCGCTTACTGCATACTCCCTAAGTAAAAGGAGAAGAGAGGAGTTACGTGTTTCTCTGGAGATCGCAGCTTCTACAGAACCATCAATCATATAGTTTAGAAAATTTGCTTGAGATAAGAAATCAGTCAAAGCTGACTTCATAGTTGGATTTATTTACTTCAAAGTTGTGTTATCGTTAAGATGTGATGTGTATACTTTTAATTTCACACTTTTACATTTACCGCGAGTATCCAATCATAGCAAGTTGATTTCCTTCGCCTTTACACGTCTACAAAGATGTGGCAAAGCAGCAGGGAATGGCCAGCAGCATATATGATTAGCCAAATCTTGACATTCCGATGTCATGCTGGGAAAATTGCTCATGATTGTGTTGTGTTGTTTGGGAGGAGAATGCATGACCATATTGTGACACTTGATGTGATGAGGTGGACACATGCAGCGATGCTTAGCAGGTTTTCTCCATTCTTGCACATAATCTGAAGGGAATTGTGGTGTTTTGTATTCTTACTTGTTGTCGGAGTTTCCTTTTGATTTCTTATAGTTTGCATAGTCCTCCAGGACAGTCTCTATATTCTTCTTAGCAGGCAAATGAAATAACTGTAAGCAACAGAAAAATGTTCTCTTTATCCAGATCTTTCATTTAGTCACATTGAGAAATGATCACTGTGAGGGTGAGATCTGTTAATGTTGTATGATTGATTCTAAAAAAATATGAGATAAGGAATAAATCTGTATTCTAAGACCAATTTAGCCCAGTTGAGGATCGATATTGGTTTCCATGCAGTGATTCACTCCCTGGTCCATTCTATGATCATTAATCACAGTAGAAAAGAGTTTTTAATTCTGTATTTCAAAAGCAGGACAACCATATGGATTTTTAAACCTACAGTTTGACGTCATCAAGTCATCTAAGCAGAAGTAAATATAGAAAAACCATGTGACCGTGAAGTGATTTTGTGTATGCATGTTTTTTTCCACCTGTTTCTGTCGAGTGATGAGGTCCCAGTCGTCCACCAACCAGGGCTTCATCTCCTCAGGGATCTTCACCTTTACCTCCACACGGTTGGTGAACATCTCCTCCTGCACACAAACACTCACATTTTTTCTTTGTTGCTTATCACAATGGTTGCTTGAGAGCAGCAGTGTCTGTCCTTCACCTCAACACAGATACAAATAAGAGCAGCAGATGTAGCTGCAGAGCTTTGCTTCCACCACTATTGTACCTAATAAGACATAAGAATGAAATCCACGAGGACGACAGAGCAGAGAATAAAGAATCGTGCATGTGGTGCACTTCACTATACAAGGTTGAAAATCTGATTTCTATAAGCAGTATACAAATATATATTTTTTTACAATAATGACATTTTCTCCATTATATTTCTTTTAAAATTACTGATTGAAGAAAACAAATATCTGAGGGTGGTTTTAAGACCTGATGCTATTGTAGATGTTTACAAAAAATCCTGTAATCTCTGCAGCAGAATTTAAAATGTTCAATCCTGCCTCTGTCTGTCCGCACCACCAATCACCTGAATCCTGCAGACAATTTGTTGCTGTTGTGAAACTGTCTGAGCAGAGAAGCCCCCTGCTGTGTTGTGCATGTGTGAAAGGCGACTCAATTCTCTGCAGAACCTCTGTAGGACGTGTGAAAACCGCTCATGGTGAGCTGAGGCACCACTTCAGGGGATCAAGAAAGGTACCAACATTTTGTGCTGTTTCTTTTTTAGCTTTTTACGGATATACCGAAGCCATTCTTTTCTCCTCAGCCAGACTATAAGCTCAAGTGATCAAATTGTTCCATGTAGTTCCACAGGGTTAACATTAACTGATGATACATACACTCTCCACGGTGGGATCGACCCGAGCCCTCTTCTTCCGTGGTCCCTGCAGCGTTTCTCCGCTGCTGGTACCTTCACCCGGCCCTGGGGCTAAAAAAAAAACAAAACTCATTATTATAAATCCCATAGAAATGAATGTTAAGGGATTTAAGGAAAAACTCTGAGATCAAAAGCTTCTTCAATTACTGAGCAGATTAATACCAAGTTCCCCGAATGAGACATTGCTTTTGGGCTTAATGGATGAGCAGGTAAACAACAACGTGCTATATTGTCTGCATTTATATTATAAATTATAAATCAAGCAGCACGATCTACTCCTGGGAACTCTCAATATGCTTTATTTTCACAGATTCATTGTGACATAAATCACATAAAGATAGAAGGTGGTTCATCTGAAAAAAGTCATGATGTAATAACATTATTTCTGACACGCTGAATAAAGACTCATCGTACCTCACTATAAATACATGAATGCCCAAAATAGTAAATAAAAACATCATCTAATATCATAAAATTATGAAACGTCTTTGCTTATTTTTGAGTTTGGTAGAATGGCCCATGAAGATGTTGTTGTAATATTTAAAGTTAACTGTCTCATGTTAATGACCATACAAACTGTCCTTTGAATTATATGAACAAAATGTGGCTTAAATCCACTATGAAGATGTCTTGTAAAAACATTTTACTTACTCTTCTGTTTTGCCTTTTTCACTTTCCTATGAGCCAAAAAGAAAAAACGACATGGTGAGTGATGACAGTGACTATATTCAGCCCAAACTGTACATGTGTACATTACTCCACTCAATAGTTTACATACCATTGGGCCAACACTATTTCATCTTAAATAATGTGTTTGAAATATGTTTATTTGATGGGAAACAGGGTGGACACTTACAGATCAACATTTTTCTGCTGCACAGCAGCAATCTTCTTACTTGGTGCTAAACCCCTCATCTTTCCCTCAACATAGTGGTCCCTGTAGAGGAGAAAATTAGGATCATAACACAGAAACACACGTAAATATTATGCTTTACTGTTTCAGCCCATAAAGCAACAAAAAACACATTCACTGACATAAGCTGATAAATATTGTTATTTTGTGAAAGTTGTTTGGGGACAAGCTATCATTGATTTTTTTTTTACCTGGTAACAAACACAATTATAAATTCCGTGTATATAAATGGAAACTTACTGATTAGCCTTTTGAAGCTCTTTTTGTTTCGCAAGGTTGCTGTCCACATATTTGAGAACTCTGCTTTCAGGAACCCATTCATCCCAGCTGCAAAAGAGAAATATGTTAAACCTTGAAGCTCCATCAGAGGGAATAAAGGTCCAGATATCACTCTCTCACACACACACACACACACACACACACACACACACACA
The DNA here is from genome assembly GCF_022539355.2 of Hippoglossus stenolepis. Classification (NCBI taxonomy): domain Eukaryota; kingdom Metazoa; phylum Chordata; class Actinopteri; order Pleuronectiformes; family Pleuronectidae; genus Hippoglossus; species Hippoglossus stenolepis. Next base: position 7,212,386 of record NC_061483.1, read on the forward strand.
CACACACACACACACACACACACACACACACACACACACACACACACACACACACACACACACACACAGGAGGGGACAGACGGAAAATCAAATTGTATTTAAACCAAGCTGCTCACTTTTTGTTCCATCCGCTGTAATGAATGAAGTATTTAATCTGCTTATCCTTTATGCTGATCTTTACACACTGTAAAACAAGAAAACACACACACAGGCATGTGTCAATCATTTGTTTTGCAGTTAATTATAACCTCATAACACACACACACAGGGGCTTTTAGATCTATCTTGTGAGGACACTCGTTGGCTTAATTCGTTAAAGAGTCCAATGCTTAGTCCTAATCCCAGCTGTAGCCCAAACCTAACCCGAATTTGAACCCTAAAAGCAAGTTTTTAAGTTTCAAGTTTCAAACAGCCCATTGTCTGTGGGTCAAAAAGGAAGAACTGTCCAGAATAGCATCACTCCATAAGTTGGGTCAAAATGGTCCTCACAAAGATTTACCTGTACAAGTACACACAAGTACACACACACAAACACACACACAGGGGGAGAGCGAGCCTTGTACTTCTATCTCAGTGAGGACACTCGTTGACATCATGCATTCCTGAGCCTCTGACCTAAACCACGACAACTACATGCCTTTAAACCAAAAACTAAAATAAAGCCTTCACCCTGGAACAGCCCAATGAAGGAGTGAGGACCGGCCAAGATATCTGCACTTTCCAGTATGTGTATCCTCACTCTGTAGGGTTTGTACTCTATAAGGTTTTCACACAGATATAAGTACAAGTACACACACTCAGAGCCTGGTAATTGACACACATAACTCTAACTAATACTAAAACCTAACCATAAAGGCAGGTTTATCACTTAAATAACCTTTTAAAAAAGTGAGGACTGGTCAAAATGTCCCCAACATCTACTCCCTTCGTGTTTTGGTTTAACTTCAAATAGTCCTCTCCAAGATGCAAGTACAAGTACACACACAGACACGTAGACACACACACACACAGTAACACACCTTTGCCTCGTAGAGCAATGGCCCATGAAAGCACAGGACTCTTTCACCTGCGAGGAGGGAAACACAGCAGTGAGAAACACATAGCATAAACAACATGCTAGCTAGCTACCCAGCTAGCTGTTAGCTTGACGTTAACGTCCGGTTTCCACCCTTTAGCTTCGTTCTACTGCGACGGGCTTCAACACGCGACACAGTCAAGTGCAATGACGCCGATCATCCGCGGTTGTGTGTAGTTTTAATGTCGCCGCGCTGCTCTGTGGAGACATCCCAGCTCCAGCAGCTCCAGCAGGAACAACAACAACAAACCCGCCCCCCTCGCACAGATCCCTCCGCGCGCGCGCGCGCTCTCTCTCCTCTCCCTACGCACCTTCTTGAAATTTGGGTTTCGGCTCCTGTTTTGGCGCCATTCACAGACTCAGCGGGTCGCTCGTCTGACGGGTCAAACTGGTGCATCTCCAGAGTCCATGTCTTCCAGCCGCGAACACCCCCGACATCGGAGCCCAAAAGCGAAGCAGAAGCCGGAGACTGGCCTGCCCACCGCCGGGTCACCTGACCACCCAGCCCCGGGAGCGGCGCTGCGTTCCAGAGCCCCCTGAGAAACCCGGGAAAAACAAACACTTCTTTTGTTCCCGCTGCATTTTGAACTTCACACACTCGGACGTCGTGTGGTTGTTGTTTCACTTTCATATTCATCTGCTCTGCTGTATGTTATACCAGTTTGTGTTTGATCAGATTGGTACTGTTGTTTATTAACAATAAGTAAAATGTTTTCACACGTTTGTTTTTATAATCTGTCTTAATGGTGGCATCATTTCAAGTGTTAAGTTCTTATTCCTAAAAGGTTTGGTTCAAGATTAAGTTTAAATTGTTTACGCATATAGCGAACGATTCAGGATGAGAGCTGCATGTCGTAACATTTCAGTTTAAGACTCACAACGATGGAACACATCATTTAGAACAACAATCAGAGCGTAGAGGCATTGGTACAACAAAATAATGATAATACTGGATCACACACACACACGGTACTGTCTCCATTACTTCAGAGGACATTACCTTAACTTAGAATGACCTCTTGGAGAATGACTCTAATCTAAATCATAGTTACTGTGTCTTCACCTTAAATTCCAATGATTTGCATTATGGGGACATGTATTTTTGTCCCCATAAGAAGGACAAGTCCACCTTATGTGACTTTTCAAACTAGGTCCCCACAACATCAGTGATACCTGCACACACACACACACACACACACACACACACACACACACACACAGATTCCAGTGTCATGTACAAAGCACTCACGTCCGTATACACATGGATGAACCTGTTTCTGTTCTGGGTGTGAAACAGATGAGATGCTATAAGTGTTGTCAGTGAGTCATATTGCAAGTCGTCACTCTGATGTCAACAGGATCCATTTATGTCTTTGTACACGTCGTCCCTGCTCGTGTCGGTAATTGACCCGTTAAAAACCCTGCAGCGTTCATTCAATTTAATTCAGTTTCATTTTTATGGCTCCAATTCACATCATACTCAAGGACCTTCACAAAATGCAATTGAGACCTACATCAATAAGGTTTTGGAGAGAAAATAATTCACTCATCTCCTATTAACCAGACTCAGGCTGGGAGAGAGGGTTTCCTCGGGAATAATAGGGATATTTAAGGAATTGATATCTATGCGTGTGTGCATTTTCATAAATGTAAGGTGACGTTTGGACCTTGGCAGCATCATGCGTTTGACTGAGTGACATTACAGTCTTGTTTAGAGTTTTGGGACCTTTAAGGCAGTGTGCAGACATATTTGATTTCCTCCTGTGTTTGTCAGAAAAATGTGTCCTTTGTGGTATTGATGGATAAAAAAATGTTCATAACTACGGTTGTTGGGTCCAATTTTAAGGTACTCCTGCTTTACTTGAGTATTCCGAGGCTTAAAGAGGTATCATTCTCAAGTATCCCAAAAATGGTGGCAAACGTTTGCCAAACTTTGGTTTTTTTTCTTCATTGTGATCTCATTTTGAAATCTCACCCAGATAGGAAACCAGAACTGCCAAACTGCATTCAAAAATATCATCTCTATATAAAATATACATCAAATACATCAATAATTGCAGTTCACACACATATGCATCAGTATTAAGAATCTAATAATGTATGTAATGTCTTTTTTCAGTACATTTTGCTGATGATACTTTCATATAATTCCTGCTTTTACTAGTATTTTTAGATAAACTTGTGTCTATTTCAATGACTTAGAAACTGTTGTTAAATATCTGAGTTGTTAAACAGTGTATTCTTATCTTATATTAGATAACAGAGAACAAACAGAAAATGTGTCTTTTCATTTCCTAAATTAATCAATGAATGCTAACAGGACTATGAGGCTGTTTCTTGCCTTTTTCTTTGCTCATGTTCCTTGTCTTGTTTTCTCCTGGTTCAGGTTTATTGAAGTCATTATGGTGTGTAATAGCAAGACGGCGTAATTGGAAGAAAACACTCAGGGTTGCTTTGAGGTCGGATTTTTAGTATTGATCTCAATCACTGTTTTCTCTTAAGTTGTTTGTCCTCCTTTATTTACTCAGGGACACGAGGTGCGAGGAGGAGGCCTGATTGCTGCTTTTAAGAACCGTGTTGCCAACAGAATGTTAAGATTGTGTCAGGAGCTGACCTCATCAGCAAAGATCAGTGGCACTGAGGTGAAACATATATTTTTACTCATATATAATATTTCTAATAATCCTCTGTGAAAAAAGACATAACTGTAGAGCTTCTTCGGCCCTTTAATTCAACTTTTATTACATTAACATGTCAAGTTGTTTACTTTATGGAATCAACACACAACCACGCAAACACGGATTGGATCCCTCAGGACAGATGCTAATATCAGGCCAAGTTTGTGAAGCTATCCTTGCTCAGACACTGCATTGAACTTCCATTCATTGTGAACAGCCTAATTACAACTTGATCCCTTCAACCATGATCAATTCATACTAAACCCAAATTTCCACCATAGGTAGGATTTACATAACCCTAATCCTAATCTCACCTAAACCTAATCTGAACCTAGATCTAATTTAAATTTATTGATTTACTTCATGGAACACAAGGAAGATAAGTCCCCATAATGTGACTGTGTGGATTTATGCCCCCACAACATGAATAATACCTGGACCCCACACACACACACACACACACACACACACACACACACACACACACACACACGGAGTTTCTTAAACAAGGTCACTTAAATCATCTTTAATAATGTTTTATTATTGTATCTCACTTTCTAATGAAAGTAAAAGGCAGACAGGCACAACCGATGAACAATGAGCTTAAACAACAAAATCTTAAAAACAGACTGGACAGATTTAATAAATAAATAAATATATACAACACATAAAAATGAAAATCCATCCCAGCACATCTGAACAACAACAAAACACTTTGCTGGTTCCTTCAAGAACTAATATGAATAAAAACAGATTCAAATTGTGTTCTGTTAAATTCAACGTTTCACATTCAGGTCATTGCAATTCAACCCACAACAGAAGCCAGGGTCCATCCTGTCAGACTTAGAAATTGCCTAGTTTTTGATGCGAATGTGTGTGAACGACCCCCAGCTATGCGTGCACGTGTACAGCTGCAGCTCTTCTGACCCACTCTCAGGCCTTTTGTGCACGTGGCTCATGCGGTGCTCGTGCCTACACAACCATTCTTAAAGCCGATAAGAGGGATGGTGGAGACTTCTTGGTGTTGAGAATAAAAGAATCCATTATAGAGTCTGTTTCATCCTCCATTTGCGCGTTTGAGCTCGAGTCAGCGGGTCGCTCCTGAGCGTGAACAGTGGAGGAGGCCAACTCCTCTGTTCTGTTGTTCACTGAGACCACCTGCTGTTCACATCTCATCTCCACCTTCATCTTTCATGAGCCGGTGGGACCCACGTGAGTATTTGAGCACATTAGTACAGACACACATTCTTGGCACATGAACAACCTATTTTATACATTTTGTTCTTTTGGTTCTTTGCCTCAGCAGGTGAACAGGTGGGGTTTGTATTAATCTGTTATAACACACGTATCATACACTGGTTACGTTATTGAATTGACATCTGGACGGAGAAAGCGCCCACCCACTCATCACTTGCTGAATTACAACACCAGCGGTATGGCTAATTGTCATGCGTAATTACGCACGCAGTCACTGAGACCGTGGGCTCGACATACATCACACCTAATAGTTATTTAACAAGCAACTTCACGGGAGTCATGCGTGTAATATTTATACGCAATAGCAACTCTTAAACGAAAGCAGGTTTCTTTATAGAAATTGGAGACATTACGCACAGCATTAAAGACAAGAAGCTGACGAAAGGAACTTTCTCCATGAGCAGATATTCTCGACAGGATGCTGCTTGTCCTGTTTGTGCTTTCTGACCCGTCTCTAATCTCACTCCATGTCTTTCTGTCGTGCGCAACCGGTGCGCTTTGGTTAGGTTCCCAACCCTTTACGCGCTCTGTCAAATCCTCCACAACGCTCCCAAAACCCACTATCCTCTGTGTATGAGATCTCTGAGTTTGTTCCTGAACTCCTTCCTCATGAGGCAGTAAATGATGGGGTTCAGGCAGCTGTTGGTGTGCGCCAGGCAGACGGTCAGTGGGAACACATACGTGTGGACTATGTAATAGGCGCTGTCCCAGTTTGCAACGTTCAGCTTGACCAGCACACTCCACAGGGTGATGGCGTGGTTGGGCATCCAGCACAGGAAGAAGGACAACACGACGATGGTGATGGATCTTGTGACCTGGGATCTGCGTTTGGGGTTGCTGGTTTTCATGCTCCGATTGCGGATGAAGCGCAGCAGCATGATGTAGCTGATGGACACGATGGACATTGGCAACACAAAGCCCACAAGTATTTTCTGTATGTGATAAACTGCCAACCAGTACTGTCCACCCGGGAAGCGCAGCAAACACAGCTTCTCTCCGGTCACGTTGCTGACAGTTGAGAAGATCGAGGTTGGCGTAGTGGCCAGAGTCGCCAGAGTCCAAATTAATGCGCACACCCATTTGGCGGAACAGGACTTCTGCGGGGTCCTGTTCTTCAGGGCAGAGGCCACCGACCAGTAGCGGGTCACGCTCATGGCGGTGAGACAGAACACGCTCGCGTACATGTTCATCACGGTGATGGAGAGGATGATTTTGCACATGGCGTCTCCAAACGGCCAGCTGAAGTCCAGCGCGGTGTCCACGGCCCAGAAGGGCAGCGTGAGGACAAACTGCAGGTCCGTCACCGCCAAGTTGAGCACGAAGAAGTTCACGCTGGACATCTTCCTCTCCTTTTTCACCCTGATGAAGAAGAGGACCAGCAGGTTCCCCACCAGCCCCGCGGCGCACACCACTGAGTACACCAGGCAGATGAGGAATCTCAGCACCGGGCTCCCGTCCGCTGACACGTCGATGTCCTCCAGGTTGCTGAAACGGTCCAGGTCCGCCAGTGACCTGTTCAAGGACACGCTTTCGTTTTCCTCCCCCATAATGTCAGCAGATGATGTTCACTCCTGTGCGTTAAGGTGAGACTGAAACATCTCTGTCCAAATGCAGCTGGATGTGTGGGTACATGGTGCCATCCTCGCTCCTCCGTCTGTCAGCATCCACCCCACCCTCCTGCCTCCTCTCATCCCCCAGCATCCCTGCTCTGACAGCATGAAAAGAATGCTCCAAAACCCGCCCTCCATTCTCTCAGGTCGGGGGAGGTGGCTGAGGTGTGAACTGGTGAACATCACATTTGATGTCTCCATCCATCCTGTGCGTAACGGAGGTTCCTCGGGGGCGTGAGGCGTCCCCATCACTTTTAATCCTAAAGTAAAAGTCTAATTAATAACTTAAGACGCTTCCTATTAAGTCCAGCTAGTGTCGCTTCCATTAAAGCGCCGACTGGAGTTGACAAGTCGTGCGTAATTGGATTAGTACCGTGACAGCAGCGGGAAGAGGAGACCAAAACGACTTTCTGCTGCCACCCAGTGCTCAGTCTCAGAACAGACATAAACCCACAACAACACGGAGAAATAACAGAATGCATTTTATTACATCTAAACTTTTCTACATAAACAGGTAACATTCAATAAGTAAACAATTTCTTCCAATGCAGGTAATAAATATTTTTTTCCACTTGGTATATTTGTACAAATTGACAAGGGTCTACTGTACACCGTCTTTTCTTTCCCCTCCTCCAAATGCCTTGTTTGTGATTTTTCTTGGATCGGAGCTGTGAAACAGAACCTGTGAATGTTTTTAAGGCAGTGAGTGCAGATGCCGACTTGAGTCTGACGTTGAGATTATTTCCCTTTTGGTGAGACTCTGTATTGGCCACAGTCCTTTTTTATTTTTCTCAATAATCGTACAGCTTTCATTTTTCTAAAAAATATATAAATTAATTTATTCTCTCGCTCTGAATTGACACACAAAAAAAAGCGTACAAACGGACATCAAATACCCACGTTTGGATCTGAACTTTCAGGTTTCAGGTTTCCATACAGACATAATATACACATTGTTGAGCTTTTCCCTTTTATCTACGGACAGACGTGATGACAACTGAAGATTTGAGCTGCTTGCCGAGCTCTTGAAAACACAGTTAAGAGCAACTACTGATAAAACTTTGTCCCTGTGTCCTCACACAGAGTTGAACACAGCCAACACAAGCTGCTGCGAGAAATGCTGTGTGTATAAACTGCAGGTTCAGAGGGACTGAACCTTGTGCTTTTCCATCACTGCAAGTTTTCTCACAGACATTAGTCAGAGAATGAAAGGAGGAGAAAACCCACCCGCACAAACGACTGCTTCTCCCTAAAACTACCCAGCAGGAGCCACAGGAGGGAGCTGTGAACGCTCAGTGAAACACGTTGCAGGGGGAGAGGATCTGATTTCAGGTTTTTCCAACATAGAGAGTGTTTAGAGCACTTCAACAGAAACACATTCAGAACGGTCTCACACTCCATATGAGTGATCTACTGCATGAAGACTCTGAAGAAAGATTAAATAAATTAAATCATTAACTGTGCATCCAAACACTGGTGATTAATATTCAACTGACACGATGGAAACGAAAAGGATCGACGTCCTCCTGAGTAAAGCAAGTCATGGGGCCATTAATAATAAAGGCACAAACACGCAGGTTCATGTGATTAGTTCACACTTGAGAGATCATCACTTAACTCGTTCATTTTTCATTTAACTGGAATCCACTGATGAAGCTAAGTCATCGACATGTTGCTGAGAGAACCAGTCGTCTTTCTCCGGGTCACATTTACAAGCTAGCATGGGATTGGTCTTCATTTTATCTGTAGAATTATCTCCGCCAAGGAGCTTAAGCTCAAAATCAGCTCGCACAAACTGCAGAGCGGATTTTCTTGAAACTTGGTGAATGGGTGTGGTTCGAGTCGAGGAAGAACCTGTTTACTGTTGCAGCACATTCCACGAGGGAATGATCCAGATGTAGGATTCCTTAACATTTTGAGATAGGACGTTAGCCTTGGTGGAGGGATGCGCTCGCCGAGATCCCTTCTAGATTTATTGTTGTTGTTGAAATAAGATGAATTTCTCAGGATGAAAGGATACGAGCCGTTCATGTAGAATACGCTGACAAAGATGTCAACTTGGAAAGACAATGACATTCTAGAGCTTTTGGTGACGTAGATGTGCGGTAAACCAAAACATGAATCACCGCAGCAGTATTTATACATCATGGTATTTATACAATTTCCTGTTGTGGTGAATTTGTCTGACCCGCACAATCTCCTGCTGCGTTCTTTATGTGAAAGTCTAGAAAATGTCCAGAGCCAATTTTCCAGAGTAAGTAGGATGAATGACTCATGTCATGTTACCTCGAGGTTCTTTCAGCAACACGTTCATGTTTTCATCTGACAAACAGTTTGATTTTAAAAATAGCCTCAAAAGCTAATTTGGTGGCATTAAAATCAAAATATGAAGGGAGTTAATTAACGAAACCAATAGGTTTTACCTAATCACACAAACTCACACTGACTCCGTCATTCCTTAATGGTGAGCAACAAATTTCATAATACACCCTGAATTAATTCACCCATTATACCATCATGAGTCATGCGCATATTAATTAAGCATGTGTTTCGTGCCCTTATTATAAAGTGTTACCCAAGTCAATACTCCGAGATGTTTCCAAGACAAATAACTGAACGAGACCTTGTTGAAAAATCGCTCCGCTGGCAAATAATAACAAAACGCTTCTTAAATAAAATCACATTGCAACAGCCGACTCACGCGCTCACCCACGGACATCAAACACTTATGTAAAAAATATAATATATAGAAATAGGATGACAAAATAAATAAAACACTGGACAACACAGGAAATACACGAGACTTGTTCCAGCAAACGATTGAGTCAGTTTGAGAGCCGGGGTTTGGTTCACATGAGAGGACGGGGAGGAAAGTCAAAAGACGGCAAGAGTGAGGGAGGGAGCGAGGGAGGGAAGAGCTGGAGGTAATGCTAGGTCGTCTACAGCGCTGAGTTAGGACGGGACAGGGGACGTCAGGTCACGGGGGCTGCTGTCAGAGGTGATTAAGTTATTGTGGTCGGGATAATTAGGCTTTGACGTGAGCTGCCTGTCTCGGACGTCCGCGAGTGGGAGATTGAGGAGAGGCTGATAAGACAGGACTCTGGGAAAGTTTCAAGGACGCACAGGCAGGAGGAGGTGGAGGTGGAGGGGGAGGGGGGGCCGACGATATGGGAGGTGTTCCAGGTCTAACTGCACGTCACCAGTCATGTGACCAGACCACAGTGGGTCTATAATAACTGTAATGAAAGCAGGAACAAAAGTGAGTCGACTCTTAAAATCGTACAATACATTCGTGAGCAAACCCGACATTTTCAGCTGAATGGCAACAACGGGGAGGAATCCTGAAAACCTTCACCTCGCTTTGACACTTCCACATCGTACACTGACTTATCTCCCGGGGTGATTCAGGCTCCAGACAGGTCATGTATTTTTAAACCAACGGGCTCTGTGCACAGTCTACGTTGATATGCTAAGATCAGCCGCTTTCACTCTGGCACCAACATCCTGCTTACACTCATTCTTTGCTTTTTCCCCAAAAAATAATTCAAGAGTCAGAAATCAATCGCAGCTCAAGTTTTTGTTCAGACAGAGATGGGGCCTCGGTTGTGGTGGGTGACCATATGAGACATTCTTCTGAAAACACTACTCCGAACACGCCGTGGAGCAGCGTGCGCACAAACAGGCACTAGTTTGAACTGGGTCACCTGCTCCAGTGAAGCTGTGGCACATGTCAGGGAAAGCCTGTCTCTTCAAAAGGCCCGACGCTGCTACAACACACTGACGTCTGTCCTAATTACTTCTTAACAGTTCAGCAAAAAAACCACAAAACTAGAAGACGAGAGACAAAAAGGACGAAGTTAAACGTGTCTGGACAACCACCAGCTGGACACTCGACTGAAAACACTGTGGCAACAGACAGATGCAACTGCACTCTGATTATTGTGATCACTGTTCATAGGTACCGTGTATTATTTTTTTGGCATTTTGGCAAAAAATTTAAATAAATTGCAAAAGAAAGTTCCAGCTCAAAATCGTAACTGGTAAATATAAATAGTCTTAAAGTCTCTGTTTGCTGAGTCTTTTTCAGGAACTGGAAATCAAGAAGTGAATAACCAGAAATGGCTAATTTCCACCTACACACTCCCCACAGCATTAACCTGAAGGTCAAAGGGAATGCACACAAACACATATATATATATATATATATATATACGTATATATATATATATGTGCATAAACTGTTTAAATATCATACATAACTTAAAAGCGTAATAAAATTATTAGTATATGAATAAACTGTAAATTCAGCCTCTGAAAAGTTCTTGTCATCGAAACAAAACAGTTTAAAAATGAGTTTGAGAGGAAGAGACTTGAAGTTAAAAATGGAGAAATGCAAACGGGATAGAGACAAAAGAGGAGGAAAACAAAATCACATGGCAACAGGCATATGTATAAGCTTTGTGAAAAAGTCCTCTTCTTTAAAATGGCGACAGAAGCAGCCCACTCGACTGTCAATGTTCAGATTTAACATACAAAAGTAAAAGAGGAAAATATATTTTGTTCTCTGTACACGGTGCCGCTCCTCGCTTTCGTAAAAAAGAGCCGTCCTCCTCCTTTGTGGTTTTGCTCAGGTAGCGTCTTTGCTGCTTGTGCCAGGTTGATACCACGGCAACAGTGTGACGGTTTCTGCTCTGAGGTCAGTTCCCCGACACATTGTCACTGATGAACTCAGTCCTGTCCTCAGGTCAGTGTCGTGAAGGGAACCCCCAGATCACCCACTCATTACATTAGTGCTCTTCTTCAGGCAGCCTTGTCATCACGACTCCACTAACACTCGGAGTTTAATGACTCGGGGGTCCAGTCTAGTTTCTGGATCAAAACGTCACCCTGCAGTCGAACTGTTTGTGATGTGGTTTGTTACTGGATCGTAGCCGGACCCAACGTGTGTCCTTGACTCTTTTTCAGTCAGTCCAACGATATAACGTCGGGTATTCCGCCGTAAATAGCTGCCACTGCTGCTTCAGCGCTGCTACGACCGGCCACCACTCCGGGGTGTGTGTGTGAGGAGTGCGAGCCCGAGTGTGAAGACGAGTGCGTCGAGTGAGTGTCGCGGAGGCTGCTGGACGACACCAGGCTGCTGCTGCTGCCCGAGCTGCTCGCCCCGTTGGTCGGCGCGGTCAGCGAGGTGGCCGACGGGGCTCCCGACTGGTCGAGGAACAGCTGGGAGGCGGAGGAGGAGGTGGTGCTGTAGGGCAGGAAGCGGTTGAGAAGCAGCTCATGGTCGTCCGAGGCTGAAGCGGCGGCTGCTGCTGCCATCACCATGTTGTAATGCTGAGAGAAACACGAGAGAGGAGGACGTGTTAGGGACCAAACATCTTGACGTTTAAAGTCGGATTTTGAGAAACTCCTGAAGAGTGTGTGCAGGTTTTTATTTTAAGAAACATGAAATCATAAGAAAAACTAAAAACAACAACAGAAAAATAAGGGAATCCCACCCGACCCACTCCCCAGATTCAGGCCACATACAGAACATTACTGCGAAAGGTCCTTGAGGTTTGTTGACAGTGAACCAGGCCTCTGATTCGTTCACTGCGTGGACTCCAGCAGTCAACTTCTCTAAGTTAACAATGTCTCGGTACGTCAGTGAAGTACCGAAGCACGAGAGGGAGTTGCAAGGCCTCCAACCAATGTTTTCACTAATAGAATAGTCGTTTTGTCAGCTGAGAGTCGAGAGAAGAACATGTTCAAATCTTTCCCTTGTTTTTATTGCTCCTCTCTTAACCTCCATTCTTTCTTCCTGTGAAGGATTCATATTCAACATACAGAGAAAAACATTCACACTCACGGCCATTTTAGAGTCTCCAATAAACCTAAACCCCCAGTATACTCAGAGAGAACATGCATATTCTAAATTGAGGCCAAATCAGGATTCAAACTGTGAACCTTCTTGCTGTGAGGCGACATTGCTGATTACAGAGCACCACTGTGCCGCCATATAATTATTATTAATATGCATGTTCTCGTCTTCCAGCAGAGCAGACGCAGGACAGGAGCTGATGACATACCTCTGCTGTCATGTGCCTATTGTCTATTTCACCATCCCTTCATTTCTCGTCTCAAACTGGTATCGTACTGTCTGACACAGATCAACAATCCCACACTGTGACGTGCTCTAAACCTCTTGTTCGCTGCTGTCGTCCATTTTAAAAATCCCAAAGCATTTCAGCTGTAAAAGTCTGTGACAACCTAGAGATATTCCTGTGAGCTGCTGCAGGTAAAAAGCCTGAGTGCACCGGCGTTTAGTAAAAATAGAAAATGAATTCACTTTTAAAAGCATATTATGATAATTGCCAAGTTAATAACAATACACTCACTGCTCCAATGAATTTAATAACACCCGACAAGAAGGTTTTCACTGCTCTGCTCTTAACTCTCTCAGAATTATTCATCAATCACATAATCTCACGGCTCTCATTGAATTATTATCATTGAATTACTGATGATAAATGTGAAATGACTCCATCAAACATTCATATTTTACTTTGTTCCATTAAAACATTTGTTAATGCCGTTCACGAAGATAGTTAATGTGAATCTGTCAAATTGAATTTGTTCTCTGTGCTGCTTCCTGTGTACTGATGAATAGATTCATTCACGCTGACAGGTCATCTGTCAACCCGTCACCACGGAGACAAAAGTGATGTCATCGGCAGCAATGGGAGACGACCCCGCCCTTTTCTTATCTGTGTTTTCTCACTTCCTCTCAGCAGCTTTGTGAACACATCAGAAGAGGAGACAGAGCAGCTCACGTGTTCTGCAGTGACTCTGTTTACAGTATTTCTTTAATATCAAAGATACTTCGAGAATTTGGACTGAAAAGTAGACATGAGGTAACTAGAAGTAACTGATTGGACCTAATGAATGAGAAGCAGATGACATTTCAAAAAAATATATACTGTCCTGTTGTTTCAAGCTGTTCCAGTATTTTTGTTTATATTTGTCTGAGCCATAGACAGTTTATAAAGATGGACAATATGACAGCTCCCTTCAAGTGAAGCCAAAGCATCTTGATCGCCACCTGGTGGCTGGCTGCAGTATAGATCATAAACTCTACAATCCTCCGTGTTAATGGATGGGACATGGACCAAACTAAAAAGTACAAATGAATTTCTTCTAAATATGTTTTTTCATTTTAGGTAGTATCACAAAGAGGTATGTCCAAGTGTTTGTTTAGTTATTTGATGCTATAAAACATGATTGACAGCTGCTGACTGTGGCTTCAAATGAGCAAGATGGCAGCTTTTGTATCTGGGGTGTTTTTGGCATCATTTCTGAAATGTCGTCCTTCTTTACACACAGTCTATGGTCTGGGTTTCCTCTGTATTCTGACACCTCTTTCGTGGTCCTCTGCTAACGACATTGGAATTTAAACAGCAGCGTCTTTTCCAGGGACAATGTTACTGTTAAACCACAGAAAAATCCATTTACACATTGAATGTGGGGCTATTTTTATCTATTGGGAGAAAGTAGTTCTAATGCAGTCTGTGGACTAACCACAGTAACAAAGGTATTGATTCTAGAAATGCAGCTGCTGCTCAATTGATTGAAATGTAATTTTTGATACAGTCTGAGCCACATGTGAAAGTCATTCACCCTCCTTGTGTCGAGGTGGCAGCAGAAATCTCTGCATCTCTGAAGGTAAGAGAACATAGTTTTTTTTTTGGTCATTTGTGAGAACCAACCCTTTGAAATATTGATTTCAAATAACAGCAGAATAAAAGGGGAGGACTTCAGGGATCAGGAGATGTCTGTTGTATAACTGCTTCAGTGAGTTCAGCCCAACAGTAACTGTACAGTGACAAGCATCACATGTCATTTCTCCTGTACCAGATACACAGCGTTCCAGGAGGTTGTGTTACAGCGAATTCACTAAATACCAGGATTCAAATTTGTTTTTCAATCTCAGGTGATTTACACTGACTGAGGGATCTTCCATCAATGGTTATGCTAAATTAGCATTGTTTTGCATGTTTACAGTCAGGGCCTCCGTGCTATTCTAAAACAAACTGTGGCCTCTGGTTTCCGCTACTTTCACTGCAAACAGAAGTGATTCAGCATCTCCACAGAATGGGACGCAGCGTTCGTACGTACCTGATGATTGTCCCCTTGAAGAAAAGAGAAGAAGTTCAACTCTGCAAATCAAGAACAAGCTAGAGTCAGTTATGAATGTCAACAAAAACTCTTTAATTTAATTCAAGATTTAAATTGTATATAAATGTATAATCTGTATCTGGCTAACTTTGTGGTTCAAAGGTTTACCACACCCCAAGTTTCCTTATGATCAGCTCTTCCTGTCTGGTATTAGTGATATTGACTCAAAAACTGCCAAAATGATCATATATATGATTCAACACCTCTCTGAATTAATTTCAATAGAAACTGAAAAATAGTTCTTTCAGGGAGGAGGATTTACTGTAGTGCTGATGTATAAGATTGTATTTCTAGAACTTTTCCCTTCAGCCCCCTCGTAAAATGTGAGCCCATGTGAGAATAAAGAAGGACATTTCCAAGAAAATTTACTGTGAGCGAGA
Source organism: Hippoglossus stenolepis (assembly GCF_022539355.2). Taxonomy (NCBI): domain Eukaryota; kingdom Metazoa; phylum Chordata; class Actinopteri; order Pleuronectiformes; family Pleuronectidae; genus Hippoglossus; species Hippoglossus stenolepis. The sequence goes on from NC_061483.1 coordinate 7,227,597, forward strand.
AGGCGTCTTCATAACGTTTCTAACTTGTGACGGACATTAACAACTGGAAGAATACAAATATCACAAGATGAATAAGAGGAGCCATACAAGTAGAAGACGCTGACGAAGATGCCAACCTGGAAAAACAAGATTCTAGTCATTGTGGCGATAAAGGCCTAGACTTTCTTCAGAGAGATGTCTGAAAACAGCCTAAATAAAAAATCTCACTGATGTTTTATCTAAAGAGAACTGCAACCTAGTGTGAACATCATCTTGTGTGTGACTGTGTGTGTGTTTACCTGAGAGGTCGTTGGGTTGGTGGTAGTAGGGTCTGTAATCCTGGATAAGTGGGGGTACAGGAGGGATGTAGCTCGTGTCCATCGCTGGCATAGTGGGGGTGCAGCTCACAGGAGAGGCCTGGTGGTGCAGGTTTAACACTCTGAAGGCAGACACACAGGGACAGTTTCAGAGATTAAGAGCCAATTAAATTATAATTAGACTTTTATTTCACGTCGTGTTTGATGGGAAGTCACGGGGCGTGCTGTCTCCTCCACTGAGCTCCAAACAAACCTCGGAACAATAACAGTCACGACTCATTTAAGTCAAACGATGCACATAATGAATTTTAATTTGAAAGAAAACGCTGTTGTTAAAGTCTCAATGAGCATGGATTCAAATCCTCATCAAGGTTTTGTTTGTTAGGTGAGAGTTAATCCTTCCTGATCCAGGTTTGTCAAGTGTTTATTTCCATTTTGACAATTTGCTGAATGTTAACCCTGCTCATGATGAAAGCAAATACATTTAGTCTTGTTGTTTCGGAAACTCGGCTCTTTTTAGATCTGTGCAAACCTTCAGAACAAAGTTAAGACACATTATTTCTCAGCCAGCCCTCCTGGCTGCTTACTGTGAGTGCTGTTGATGTTGAATTGTTAAAGATACTTGTGTGTTTCAACTCATGAATCATTTAACATCTAGAATCACATCCACCCATGCGAGCAGTTAAAATTAGCCTCATTTCCACATTTAATGACATCCAAAATGAGTGCGGAGGTGAAATCACAGTCTCGACGTGTCTCACCCTTTGTTGATGATGGGCGGCGAGGTCGGAGACATGGAGGGACACGGTCTTTTGGCTGGAGGGGGCGGAGGTGGCGGCGGCGATGAATCCTGCTCTTCCTCATCTGAGGAGCTGTCCAGTGTCAAATCGATCACCTCCACTTTCTTGCAGTTGCTGCCGCTGTCGCCGTGGCTGGATGACGAGGAGCTCCGCTGATCTGATCCCGAGGACGTCCGGCATGAGCCTGGAGTGCAGCAGAGACAGAGGCAGAGACAGGGGTTTGCATTTGTGCGAATGTTTACCATTTTATGTTTATGGTTTTATGAAAACAAAGTGCTGCCGAGACGTGTGAGCACATACACTCCCCCCCCTGCTCTCGTAGGAGATACAATGTTTGTTACTATGGAGACAAGCAGTTTACTCTGTGGCCTCATGATTGATGCTTCACTAAATGAAAACTGACAATGCATAAACAAAGGATGTAAAAGCACCTTCTCTTCTCACCACGTCTCTTTAATCCTCATTTAATCACTTCCACCCTCTTCACACAGCTGCAATGTAGAAACAACATTTCTGTGTATCACCCCACCCTGTCTCCATCCATCCCTTACGCCCCGCGTCTCACCATCCACCCCGTTGTTGTAAGAACCAGACGACACCTCCTGCACTTCCTTCTTTGACCTCATGGGGGCCCAGCTGCCATCCTCTTTAAACTGGATCTCATCACAGTCCAAGCAGCTGTTGAGGATCTCCACGAAAAGCCTGAGAACAAAGATAAGATGCCATTCGCACACACACACACACACACACACACACACACACACACACACACACACACACACACATTTAAAATGTACACAAACACACAGATTGGTGTTTTTTAAACAAAGGCAATACTCCAGCTTTATTCTTCTGATGTTTTACTACTGATATATATTACATACCACCCGCAGGCTTTAAATGTGGCTGAGAGAGTGATGTGAACATTTGAAAGATACTGAGAATCTGCTGCAAGAGAAGTTTTTATGCAACATTTATATTTCTGATGAGAGTCCAAATTGACTTCGCTGCTGATTTCGCCAAAGCAGACAACAAACCATATTGTCTTCAACCCTGTAAGATGCTCATAAGAAATATTATCCTTCAAAAGGTGACACATGATGAGATGTAAATAATTTGTTTCTGTGTTTTTGTGGAACTCTCTGTGTTGAGACGATTGTATATAAAATAGTTAGAGATGAATCGAGTTGTTTTCTTTCAAAGATAAAATAAACATGAACTCTGTTGGACAGTGATGAGAAACCCGGCAAAAGAAATTGCAAATTACAGCATAATGACAAATAATGGATTTTAAAATATTTCTATTCAGTGTTGACAGTGAAAGTGAGAAGTCAGTTAAGATCAGGAAGTATAACATTTCAGTTTAACGGAAACATATCAAATCATCCACTATTCTTAGACTTGACTAAAGTAGAACTGAGGAAGCCCACAAGATGGAAGTGAAAGCTTCCAAAAAAAGTCAGAAAGACGATTCTGAGTTTAGTTTTGTCAAACTATTTGTTCCTTCATTTCTTATTGGATGATATGGTTTGGGAACAGTTTATCATTTCAGGACTATGAAGCTACAGCCAACACTGACTTCCTGGGAGAGTGTCATCACCTTTTTAATCTTGCTTTTAATTCTGTCTCATTTTCTTTACTGAATCTTTCTTTTGGACAGTTTTTTATTCTTATTTACTCTTATTTTTTATTCATATTTGTATTGCCTTTCCTTTGGCACGTTTGTACTTTGGCTCAACGCCTGTTGTTTTTATCGGGCTTTATAAATAAATCTGACCTGACTCCCAGCAAGAAAGTTAATAAACATATTTCCCTAAAACTCCTTTAAAAAGTCTTATGAGTTTACTGAGTGCCCTGCCACCTGCAGGTGAGGGTTTGGTGACTTACCCGTCGATGATGAGGTGTTCATATGGAGCCTTCTTGTCGCACACAGGACAAACCCAGGTTGGCTTCTTCTCGTTCATCTGGATGTAGAGTGTGGCGTCAAAGCACTGCAGGTGGGAGCATGTCAGCGCCCGGCATGGGATCATCAGCCGCATCTTCCCCAGCTGCACAGTGTGCACAAACATGTAGTCAGGGCATGAGGATGAAACACACAGCAGGGATGGAGGTTCTACAGAAATGCACAAACATGCCAAACCCACATGGAAAAGATATTTGATAGGGGTGAGATGACAATTTGACAGGATCATGCATCATTCATTTTACCAGGAGTTAAGCGCATGAAGGCCTGTTGAGTCATGTTCAGGGACAAGGTAAAAAGGAAAAGAATGGACGGACATGTTTGGGCCTGACTGGATCTCTAAACACTGCCCTCAGTTCACGAGGAGCGGGGAGCATGTTTACCGGGCAGAGCAGCGACACTCGAAGGCTGGTCGTGGCTATTTCACTGTCTGGGTCGGCTGTTAGCTTCTCTTTGACTGAAGAAAAGAAGCAGAACACACACATGAGGGACAGAAGCAGCTGCAGGATTCTTACAAACACGCTCAGTTTCTTGTTTCAGGCTGCAACTCCTTTACTACTCGTTTCAAACCGAGGTTGCGAATGAAGCTCCTCAATCTGTGTGGGGCTGAATGAATCATCTCTGTACCTGAATTACTTTATACAGTAGACAGTATATATAGATGTATAAATATCTTAAAAGCATTATTTCTACAAAAGATCAAACGTTATGATGCAAAAAAAACCATTTCACTCCCAGCTTCTTTCAGCTGATCATCAAACAGACAAGACTTAACAAGCGTTCAATAAAACGTAATGAAAGAAAATCATTAACTAGAATACTGTTCTGTGGGTTGTATGCCTCCAGAATTATATAAGGTGACAATGACCTTTGCCTTTGATCACGGAAATCTAATCAGTTAATCTTTGAGGTTATAATGATACTTCACTTTACTGTGTCTTCTGTTGCATTATGTCTTTTGGAAAAGTTAACAACTCAACAAGAGTAGGCCAGTGCTTACTGAGCGCTCTGGAGTGGTCTGGGTTTCTGATGCCTTTCGCCCGTAGTCTCTGCAACAACGCTGTGGACGACTGCTGCTTCACCAGGTAAACTGCCATGGAGTAACTCTGCGGACACACAGGACAAAACAATGATCATGGGCAAAGTGACACTTTAAATCCCACAGAGAGACAGTTCGAGTTTGCCAGAGTCCGCGTTCCGGGCCAGTTACAGAGACTGTCCTTCAAACGGTTTTACTCAAGGTAACTGTACCAGAGGAAGGAAGGACAGACGGAAATAAGAACTTTTACACTGTAAATTGACACGTGAGGCCAGTATGACCCTCTATCATGAGATGTTTCCTTTACTGCCCTCTACTGTCTATCTGCAGATGGCGGGTCAGGCTCCACCCACCTCTATATAAGTCAACATTAGAGGAAATAAATATCTATAACTGCAACCTCAGCCTTCAACCAGGATACATTTCAAACATCCAAGGTTTTCAATGAATTTTCTCACTTTGCTCAATAATTAAATGCTCAATTGTCAGATTTTGACAGTAAGAGCTCCACACAGTGGCGGCCAGAGATTCCTCCTCCTAGGTTTCAAACTGCTTCCCACCCACATGCACTGCACACACAACCACTGAATCAGTGTAGACGATAAACAAGTTCATCTTGAATTTAAAGCTTGTGTATATGGAATCAATTTGAAAATGATAGAATGTTTCTGTTCTATTTTCTGTGGTGGTGGACACATGCATCATGCAAGTATGTGCAGACATAATAATTGATGTATTAATAGATTGTGTAAATATCATATCTGGGTGGATTGAAAAACAAAAAATACAAAATGTCAAAAATAAGCTGGATTTAAGTCCCTATAAAAAATAATGTTATTGTTAAAGACTTTGGTTCTTACCCTTCCGATTTCCGCGGTCCATGACACCACGATGGTATTGGGGACAGTGGTGGACAATCTGACCAATGAGGTAATGTTGATGGCCCGGCTGGGCCGCTTGGGCTCTACACCGTTTTTGGTTGGAGGAAGATAACCCTGGATAACAGAAATCAATATTAGAAACATTACATTATATATTATGTAAGTTTCTCATCCAGTGGCACGAATTGTTTTGTGTGTTTATTCTGTGTTTAATTCACAGCTGCTCACCGGCAGGTTACATGGCTTCCCGTTGACTTTCACACAGAGATTGGGTGGAAAGTGGTCTTCCTGAGGACAGCTCGTCTCCGACAGGCAAAACCGCAACTGAACTTGAACTGAGAAATCACATTTGGTCCCCGAGATGTCCCTGTGAGCACAGACACAAGTTTACCACAAACATCTGCAGGACACGTACACCTCATGAATGATTCACAAACCATTGACAGAGTGGCCTTACATTGAGCTGCTGATCTGCTGGACTTGCTGTGGTGTTAATGCGAAGGCGAAACATGTCTCCTGAAACCGCTGGCTGTTGTCTGAAGCTAGAGAGAGAGAGAGAGAGAGAGAGAGAGAGAGAGAGAGAGAGAGAGAGAGAGAGATATAAAGAAAGGAGATACAATTTTAATAACTGTGCAAATGACGTAGGAAAAACAACAAGGAATTATGTTCTGCTTTCCAAAATTCACATTTCAAGTTTGAATTGTGTTATTGTGAAACAATAACTTAGTGGGTCCTGCCCGAATGTCCCTGCCGCTCTGGAGCCCTCCCTGACGGTAACATTTTAATGACAATAAATATTATTATTGATAGTTATTTTTATGGTTGTGAGGAAATTATCATAATAGCTATGGTTATTATTTACTGGTATTATAAATAAAATTGGTGGCGACAAGACCAGATACAGTAAGAATTAACACAGCTTGTTTTCCCTTCTATTCTCTTATTTATTTATGTATTTATTTCTGAGATTATCAAGATTATAATTATTTTTATTAGGATTTTTATAATAATTATAAGATTCTAAATATTTGTTTTCATTATAAGTTTATTATTTTTGTTATTATATTGTATTTTCTTGAACCTCTCTCCTCATGCTCTTCACTAAATTATGATATAATCAGTATTGTTATTATTACTGATACAATACAATACTATAATTATTAGATTAAAATTGTATAGAAAACAACACACAGACACACACTGGGATCAGGAAGAGCAAACCAAGTAAGACAGAGCATTAGCATGTACAGAGAAGTACAACACAACACTGACTGAATGCACAGAGAGAAAAGAGCAAGAGGTGTGTGCACAGCCGTGTCTCAGTAGGTGTCTCCTGCACCTTGTAATAAAAATTTCAAAAGTTAAAGAACACCTGGACATGAAAACCGCACCAGCTCACACAGAGGTGAAGACGAAGGAGAAAATATGTGTGTGCATGTTCTATTTATAGGCCCGCCCACAGGTGCTAGAAATAACTGGTGCTTCTAACCCAACCTCCATTAAAGAGACAGCAGTTTTGCAAAGGCAAGACAAGTTTGTTTTTTAGCAGGAAACATGGAGATGAGAGGGTTCAAATCTGACTGCGTTCTGTATTTGTACTGAAAGGAATATCGGAGGAATATGTCTGTGTTCAGTATAAAGGTGAGAGGTGATTAACTTAGCTTAGCATTAGGACTGGAACCAAGTGGAAAAGCAAACCTGTCAAAATCTTTAAAAAATACACTCACCAGCAGTAAAGCTAAAACTGTGTTAAATAAATCCATATTCAATTTTAATTTGAGTTATGTCCTTGAATTATTTTTGCATTCAACAAGAAAGTCTCAGTTCGGTTAATGATGAACCTCCAAAATCAAACAGTACTGTAGTTTCAGCTTTTCCAGTTCAAGTTTGAAGTTAATAAGTCACATGTGAGTTAAAACAGGGGAAACGATAGAATGAAAAGTGTTGGACAAGGACAGGTAGGCTCAGCAGTGCAATAAGAGCAATGTCATGAAGGATATAATGTAAGAATAAGAGAAAAGGGAAATTTAATTCAAATAAAGCTAAAGAGCTCAATATACAAAAGGTATAATGCAATACAAGATACGTTACAGGATGCAAGTGTAAAACCAAAGTAATAAGCACATACTGTATAGTAAATCATTAAAAAAAAAGTCAGAGGTGAGTAAACAAACAGGCAGGTAACAGAAATGCAGAGGATTTTTGCACGTGGGTTGAATTATGAGTTTGGAAACCTGATGGCCTGGTGATAAAAGCTGTTATAAAGTCTGGTCGTACGTGCAGCCCTAATCCTGCACCGTCTGCCAGAGGGTAACAGACAGAACAGTCTGCGTGCTGGATGTCTGTGCTCTTTAATGATGCACCTATACTGTACACTAGTGGGATTCGCCCACACTGTAATAATCTTTCATTTAAAGTACAAAAGATAAAAAGAACAAAATTCAAAACTTGTGTGTGTGGTTGGACCTTTTAAAGTCGATGTAGTGCTAGTAGGTTTTTACTAAGGGGCTGTGCAGAGCCTCTTACTTGGACATTAGCATTCTCACAAACAGCCCCTCCATATAATGTCAGGAGATTCCTCTACAGTGCACGTGTGAAAGCAGCTTCATCGTACATTTTTAAATTCTGACTCAGAGGCAGGACAGATAATGAAACTTTTAGTTTTTGAGGTGAAGTTCTCCAAACTCTCCACCGAGCAGAAGCTTTCTGCCTTCACCACTAGATGCTTCCCACAGTGGTGATTAAGAATTACAGACCACAGCCACTGTTAAAACACTGTGATGTTTTTATTCCCTGTGTGTGTGTGTGTGTGTGTGTGTGTGTGTGTGTGTGTGTGTGTGTGTGTGTGTGTGTGTGTGTGTGTGTGTGTGTGTGTGTGTGTGTGTGTGTGTACGTCTTATTTTGTGAAACATAATTGCTGAATCTCTTTAGGCCTCCAGGCTACGTGGATGAGTGGGGATGATGAGATAAAGAATTACCTATAATGAATCATGATGGTGGCTTTAATAAGAAGCAACATTGAATTATCAGTGAGTGACAGCTCACACACACACGTTTATACTTCTATCTTAGTGAGGACCCTCATTGACATAATACATTCCCTAGCCCCTTACCCTAACTTTACCATCCAAACTAAATGCCTAACCTGAACATAAACATGATTCTAACCCTAAAACCAAATCTTAACCCTCAAACAGCCCGTTGAAAAAGTGAGGACCTCCCTTTCCAAAAATGTCCTCACTCTGTGGGGTCAATGTTTAAAATGGTCCTCACAAAGATATAATAAAGATATAAGTACAGGAACACACACACACACACACACACACACACACACACACACACACACACACACACACACACACACACACACACACACACACACACACACACACACACACACACACACACAGAGAGGTAATTTATTTCCATGTAGGCTGATGAGGGGGGGCGAAGCCTTCAGTTCTGCACATGATTACTGGACCAGTCATGTTCCTCCTCTCATCAGCCTTTCAAACAGACGTATTTTATCCCAGTAATGACCCATCTCACCACCCACATGCTATATAATTTGCATGGTGTTCATCTATCGTATGTTTCTGCTCCTGCATCTTTTGAGTGGCAGCCTGTGTAACGCAGAACAAAAATCATATGCACCGAGCGAGCTTTCGAACAACAGTGAGCCTTCCTCCTCCTCTCTGGGCACACGGGCTATAAATAGAAAGTGCTCTCTCACTCTCTCATTCTGTCCTTCCTTGCTCTCTCGCTCTCGCTCTCGCTCTCTCTCTCTCTCTCGCTCTCTCTCTCTCTCTCTCTCACCCTTTAAGTCACTCTCTCTCTGGCACTGGAATTGTTTCTGGCGTTTCAATGTGTGTGATTAGGAGATATGAAAAGGGTTGAAATGGGCTTTGATAGATGTCTTCCTCTCTCTAACACTCTCTCCCTCTCACAGACAGACACACACACACACACTCACACACAACTACTGCATGCAAACTCCCCTATACACGGTGTTTGACTAACTTTATAATATTTTTTTCATTTGTCTGAAACATTATTATACAAAACTGAGGATAGATATGAGGCTTCGCCATGGACTGTATATAAAGGACGTGTCTCCACTTCCTGTCACTATCCAGAAACGACGCCAAAATATCCCAGATTGGAACGCTGCCATCTTGCGACGATGACGCCATTTGGAGCCAGAGTCTAGTTTGGTCCGTGTCCCATCTGCTAACATTGAGAAGGTGGGGTTAATGACCTCTACTGCAGCAAGCCACCAGAGGGCGATTGAGATGCTGTGACTTTACTTTTAGGGAGCCGTCATGTCCATCTTTAGATGCAGACAATGGTGGCAGCTCAGAATTGTACCATCCTTTACCTAATCATGGCCACACAAAGGTCTGGTCTCAATCACAATGTTGCTGGATTATTGGATCAAAATAATCTATGGCTGCTTGTGTCAGACAACATTTAAAAGGAATAGTTTGACCTTTTAGGAAATGCACCTTCGGAGTTTCATGAGAAGATCTGTAAAACCCATATTTGTGAGTTAAATATGAATCTAAACTGGAAACAAACAGCTTCACTGGCTCCATCAAAAGGTAAAAATCTCTCCGTCAAAACAGAACCAAGATGAAAAACAGGCCTTTAAAGTTTCACACTGAGAAAAAATAAAAAATGTTTGTTTTTAATTCACTTACTTTTATCACATACAGAATAATTTCAATAAATTAGGTCTCTACTTAACTGAAAAAAGACACCAAATTAGCAACGCTGTGAGCAGAATTGTTTTTGCCACTGGATGTAAATCAATAGGACATTAATTTTGAGAAACAGGCCTAATTACAATAAACAAATAAGAGCTTATAGCAATGCAAATCTCCAGCCACGCATCATGGAGTATAGCAAGAGTTTGTTCTGACTAAACATCACAGCTGATGTGACCTTGCTCTCTGGTTTAGGGTGAAATCAGATCGGGTCACATCTCTACAGGGTGTTAAATTCATGTTACAGATTTCAAACGAGCTGCTTTGCGATGAATTGTGCGCTCGATGTCCAGCATTAAAATAAACCCAAGTGTTTTGAATTATGTTAAATGTGTTATTATCGCAAACTTAAAAGTGCACATTGAGAAAAGGCCACGGTGCAGTGACTGTTTATCATGCAAACTGTTTACCAGCCACTATACTGCTGCATTTACTCTGTTTTGTCATGTAAAATGTATGTGTTGGAGAGACAGATGGTGGGAAGGGTAACAGATGGGAAAATGACCTCTACAGAGAAAAAAAACTAAACACGGATGAACCAGAATCTACACTTAGTTGCCATTTTAATATGTATCATGAATAAAACTACACAGAGAAATATTTCAAATATTTGGTCCCTCAAATTTACAGATTATAATCTAATTAATGTTAACTTTACCTTAATTAAAACTAGAAAGACTTATCAATGCAGTTTAACGACACCATAAACTATGGGAACTAAAATGATCATAAAGTTAAATTAACACTTATGTGAAGCCACTTTCACACAAGACAAAGAAAACCACAAACATCTGGCTCTTCAGTTTGAAAAGGTACATTCAGTATTCATTCTCGGGTCAAATGACTCTGCTGTCGTGGGGATATATTTATCAGCCACAGCTCTGATGAGACATGAAACCTGGGAAGACATGATCATTACTGCCCACCCCCCCACCTTTGTTAGTAGAGCGCAAACCGCAAACGCCTGTTACCGGCCCAGAATGGTGCTGCGAATCAGAAACACTGCATTTTATTATTTTTATACAGTTCTTTTTTTTCAGCCAAGGACCCGAGACAGAACATATTCCAGGGACCCCTCCTCATGTATGTCCCTTTAAATAATTGAACATTTAGATAATTTGGGGAAAAATAGCACAATAAAATGTCTTAGAAAGACATTATTTCCATGTGTTTATAGCCAGATATTGTGATAATTTTAATGGATGAATCTGGAAACTTTTCGCAGACCCCCTGGCATTACGTTGCGGAGCCCCATTTGAGAACCACTGCGCTACAAACAGCACAGTTATGCTAACGATGCTCGGCATTCTGAAAAGCTGCTAGGAGCCGTGCAGGCCTGCTGAGTGTGAGCTGCTCTCAGGGCTTCTCACAGCGCCTTGAGGGAAACAGACATGCTCCTTTATTGTGTTTCTAGCCCAGAAATACGTTTTAAAAACACAAATTCACTGATTGAAGGGTCTCACATGGAGCATTTGACAGAAACTGGTGATCCATTTTACCAGTTTGCAAAAAAAAAAACTGATCATTTTGAAATTATTATAGAGCATTAGACTATAATCATGATTCTCATGGGATGGAGGTATAACAAAGATTCTTTAGATACAGGCTAAAAGTCTAATAAAGCTAAAACAAGTATTTGCACCCTGCAACTAGATTTAAGAGCCTGTTTTGTCACATCTGGTCTCAAGACCCTTATTAAATTAAGATTGAGATTTTTATACACGTTCTCCTACAGCTACACTATAACCCAGCACTTTTACAGTATGTCATGGAGGAAATATGGAGGAGGCGACCAACAGGCTCAGTTGTGGTCTGTATTTTATATTGTGGCTATCAATACCAGCTATAACGGAGCGTTTGCATATTCTTGCCATGTTGATTTTGACCTTACAGTAAATAAAAAACAAGAAAAGCCTTGGTTGTGAGTTTAGGTTTGAAGAGAAGACGTGTGAGCTAAGCTACAGAGAATGTGCTCAGCTCCACAGCCTGACAACAAAGCCCAGCTGGAGTTTATTAACTTGTTAGTGGTGTTGCTACTTTTTCTGTGTTTAGCACACCACACACACACACCCACACACAGACACACAAACACACACACAAAATTGTACCTCTATCTTAGTGAGGACAATCATTGGCATAATGTATTCTCTAGCCACTCTAACCATAACAACTAAATGCTTAACCCTATCCCTTAACTACAAGTCTTAACCCTTAAACAGCTCTCTGAATAAGTTATACCACACACACACACACACACACACACACACACACACACACACACACACACACACACACACACACACACACACACACACACACACACACACACACACACACACAGGTTTGCACAGTTATCCTCCTAAGGACTTTGCATTGACATTCATTGTGGACAGCCACAGTTTTGTCTCATTAGGACCAGGCTTTTGTCCCTGTGAGGTCTACTAGTCCTGACAAGGTCAGTGTTTATGTTGGAAAAGGTCCTGAAGAAGTCACAAAAATGAGTGCACACACACGCACACGCACACACACACACACACACACACACACACACACACACACACACACACACACACCATGTTGTCATGACTCACTTTTGGGATATTACATAGATTGCAATCATTTCCTGCAGACTTGACCTCACCCTAATCACTACTTGCCTAACACTGAACCTGACACTACCCTTAACCACTGACCCAGAAATCGCCTTTCTCTCAGTGAGAGACGCAGCTTTTGTCACCAGTTGGACAAACTGTCTCCAATTAACTGCTCTTTAGTCTGAAATACGTCCAGAATTGTAGGTTATGATGGACAAACACACACACGCATGCACACACACACAGTGCAAACAAAGACAGAAATCCTTTGAGCGCCACTCAAATTCAAAACTACAGCGCTCGAAGGATCCGCTACAAAAGGTCAGGTCGGGATGTTCCACCCACACCGACAATTGAGAACTTTCCAGGAGTGTTACCTCCTCTTCCCGTCACTGCACTGATTACCCTTTATTATCTGAATAAGGGCGCTGTACAGTAATATACTGACAGCGCTCATTAAGGCATTCCAGTGAGCTTAGAGAACTGCTAAGGCTGGCATTAAAAACCGGTCTGGCAGCTGGCCCTGCTATCTCCGTCATCTCTATCAATGTATATCTGCAGTGGGTATTTTCCCAAATCACAATCTTTGGAGCTGGCTTCATGCGCTACACAACCACCAGTTGCAACACTGCAACTGGTTTTAATGTTGAGGCTGAGAGAGAAACACTGAACGTCTGACAACGGTGGAAAGAACAGTGATGTTTATGTCTGAAGTCTAAAAGAGCAACAAATGTTGACAGTTACAATCAGGGCTCAGGTCTGTGCAATCAGGCAGCTGTTGGGGGGGGTGTAGTGATAGTGATGATGATGATGATGATGATGATGATGATGATGATGATGCCTCAACCCAGGCTTCAAAGAAAATGATGCTGGTTTAATAGGCTCTGAGCGATGAAGGCCATTTTGCGCGGCGTGTTTATAGTTGAGAGCAGCCAGGGCTCCTTTGTTGATGTTCATCTGTTGTGAGAAGGGACGAATTGTTTACAGCGAGAAAAAGATTTCGCTGTGGATCACGCAGGGGTCAGAGTATGTGCTGGTAAATGTCAGCTTGTGTTCTGATCTTGTGAAGAGGAGCTTTGTTGTTTTCTATTCTGTGGATGTTTAGGGAACACGGCCATCATAATCTGTTGTTTACAGCTGATACTGTATAGCTGCTTTCAGAAGTCCAAGACAATTTCATGAAATTTTCCAGCGAGGCTGTATCCGAGAACGCAAATGTCACAGTCAGTTGCTCTGGACATTATCCAGATTGTTTCCTGCCAGCCCCCTTGGTAAAAAGTCCAGCAAATGTCTGAGTGAGCCCATGTGAGAATAAAATGTAGAACATTTTCTGGGAAATTCAAACCGAGTGAGTGGGAGTGTTGATGACATTTTTAACATGCGACCGTCACAAAACTGAAAAACAAACTAACGGAATACAAATATCTCAGGATGAAAAAGAGGAGCCATACACGTAGAAGATCCACTTCTCGCCTGAATGTTTCGCACATTTTCCTGTTGTTGTGAACACTTCTGACACAGAGAATCTCCTACTGCCTTCTTCATATTTGAAAGACAAACATGTATTTGCTTGACAATCTAAGGGCATGATAAGACGTACAGACAGCTGATTTGCACAGGTTGCTCAAGGACACTTCAGCAGGGTGGTTAACTGCCACCTTTGGGACTTAGACCCGAAGCTTATGGATGGCGTGACCATATTTAAAAAAGATACTGACATCCTGCTTGGTGTTGTTTGCTGCTTTCTGACCAACAAATACAACTTAATAAAAGTTATTGATATTCAGTAGTAAATTGCTTTAGACTACTTGTTGGAGAGGAAACCTGTTTTCTAGGTATAATATTTGTATCAGGTATCATTAGTTAAAAGGTAATTGTGTTCACAGTGTAACTACAGCAGCAGGCAGATGGCACCATACTGACATGATATGATGTCCTGACACCAAAGTTCACAGTATGTATCACTAAAGATGAATATTTTAGTTTTCTGGGTATTTGAAGGAAAAACATCATCTATTGTCTAAATGAGTAATAAAAAAAATCATAACGTAATCCTGACAATTACTTTCCCAAGAAGTTTTCAACATCCAGCACACAAACAAATCATGGAGTGGCTCATCTATGTAAGCGATGCTTGAAACGCTTAAACTGACATTTTTCTGTCCCGTTATTTCCCTCCATTGTATGAATATCACACAAATCTTCCCATGTAACAATCCATTATGCACGAAACGCTCATAAAAAGCAAAATGGGCTTGCATCTTTTTCCTGGAGATATGGTGATTAAATCATGTATAATGCATGTGCACCACAATGATATACATAATGAGCAGAGAGGCACAGTGCAGCTCTCTATGGAGGAGGGATAATGATGGAGATGAGACTGGAATTCAACCAGTGAGGTTGCTGTGGTAATAAAAAGAGAAGCCAGACTGTTGACCAGTTTGTACTGGCAAAGGCTGAAACTGTGGGCCTAAGATCGCTCTCTCCCACAGACTGATAAGACTCAGCAGAGAGGGAGAGAGACTGCACAGGGGGGGAGGAGAAGTGAGGGATAATGATAGGGAGGAAGAGAGAGAGAGAGAGAGAGAGAGAGAGAGAGAGAGAGAGAGAGAGAGAGAGAGGAGAGGAGGGTGTGAGAGTGAAAATAAACTACATTTACAAGCAAACAAGAAACCAGGATACTGTGAGAAATCAGGTTCGGGCAGGAAGTCAAGGGACACGTTTCCACAGATAATTCCTCAGTTACTTTAAAAGTACATGCAGCTGATCAGTTATCACATTTATTCACAAATCCCCCTGACAGGTTTGTGAACCAAAGCTGAAACATTTGAAGGTTATTTGTGATACAAGCGGCAGCAGTTTTTAGCATCTGGGCAGATGTCACAGTGAGAGGAGAGAGAGAACAGGTCTCTTCCTACTGTGCGGGTAATACAGCGCTGTGTATAATGTAAAAAATAAATTACTGCCTGAAACAGATTAGTTGTCAGATACATACAGACAGCAACACTACTGCCATAATTCATGTCACAATCTATACAGCACACACACACACACACACACACACACACACACACACACACACACACACACACACACACACACACACACACACACACACACACACACACACACACACACGAGTCTGGATCTGCACAACAGCGTCAACAATGCAGTTTGTTTAGGGCTGCGATGGCAGAAGGGACAAAACTTCTGCCAAAAGTCCTGCGTCTGCGACCAGACGGCGATAACGAATGAAAGCAACCAAACGTTAAAATGAGAGAAAAATGGCATGAGAGGAAAAATACAAGGAGAAGAAAGAAATGGTCAGAAGTGATGTTATAAAAATCTGTACTTCAGTTTCAGAGGTGAATTTATAGAAGAGTTGTAGTGAGGAACTGAAATTGTGCAGCATGAGTCTGGTAGAGAAGATTTGATCTGATGCTGCTTTTAGAGGATTTTGTTTGTTTATTCTTTTCTTGGATGTGAACGAACAAGTACAACACAATGACAATCATGTTATTTTAGCCCCGTATTTAAACAGTTTGATTGTATCTTGCATCTCTTTACGACAAGTGGCACAGACCAACCCTTGTCCTTTTTGGCTGCACTGCTCTGTTGACACTCATTTCCATTTCTTATTTGTCTATTTTCTTTGACACCAAATTGCTTGTGGGTAATTACAAGCAGACCAAAGCAAATTTCAACTTTCTCTTTCACGTGCCTCTGAATTTTCAAATAACCAGTTCAGCTGTGAAAACAAGATTTATTTATTCCAATTCTAGATGCAAGGACACAGCAAACAAGTGATAATCTTTCATTCTTTAGTCTGCCGTGCACATGTGCGCTTGTAAAAACCCTGTTAGAACCACAGCTAAGCAGAAACATGGCCAACAAATCAGCCTTCTCCAGCACAAAATAAAAATCTAGTAAACCGGGGGAGTAAGCTGGTGGGGGAAGGGAGTTAGAGAAATGAAATGGGAGGCAAGGCAACAGGAGAATCCACAACAATGGGGTAGAGCAGGGGATCGAGGGGGGTAGTAGCATTGAACAGTAATCCGAAAATCACAGGGAAGTCAACAAGCAGAAAAGAGAAAGTCTGAGAAAGTATGTGGTCACGAGTGAGGACTGGGGAATCACAATTAATCAAGTGGTTTCATTACTGCCCTCCATTATTATTAGGTTAAAGAGGGTCATCACCTCTAAGCTGCGGCTGAATTCCATTTTTTTTAAAAGCCGATTCGTTTCATCTAATGATGTGCACCATCTTCCTCTGGGCTTTGCCTCCCCCCCTACTCACCCCTCCACTCTCCCCGCTTCTCCGAGACCGATATGATCAACATGCATTATTTATTGGAAAGTACGGTTGTGTTTTTTGAAAGTACAGTATGTGCAGACGGTTGTGTATCCGTGCGCGAGGGAGTGTTTCAAATGAGGAGAGGGTGTGTTTTGCGGGCACAGGTGTACGCCTGTGTGATTTCATCACTTTGCATGCAAATTTTAACCGAGGACGGCCACAGAGACGGAGCGAGGATGGAAGACGGAGGGAGAGAGAGAGAGATAGAGTGTGGAGGCAGAGAGGGAGGTGAAATGTACAGGAAATGGATAGAGTGAGAGAGGGAAAGGGAAGAGAAGAGAAGAGAAGAGAAGAGAAGAAAGATGGTGTGATGACAGAGCTGCAAGCGCTGTGTTTGTACATGCATCTGCAGGCAAATTAATCACGAGATGGTCTCGTACTCCATTAAAATGCTAATGTAGGAAAATCTAGACATTTCCATATATTTGCAATATATCCCAGAGCCCTAAGAGTGTTATTATGCTAAATGAACGCTGGGTGCTGAATGAACAGCTAATATCATGACAAATTTGACCAGGATAAAGCCAAGATTAAAAGTCTCTTAAGAAGTAAATTAAAGGCTAGACTGGATACAGACGTGACACTTCAATGCAGGGTCTTCATGAAATTAGACAAGAGAACATACCAGATGTGTGAATTATTCTCTCAACCTGCTTCCTATATCTCTTTTCACACCAAAATTAATAAGAAATGCAGGGTTTTTTTTCATTGTAGGTAAAACCACTAAAAAAGGCAATTGATTCCTCTCCCATTGTCAGTAGAGAAGTTTCCCTTTCTGTTCTATTTCTACATCATGAAGCAACTGAGGCACTCTCTCACCACGTTATTAGACCCGGGAGGTAATGCCCATAGTATCCATTCACATTGCAGACAAAATCCAGCTGTTTGCAGGTTTTAGTGGGTTTTTCAATGTGCAGTAAAGGGGATTTATCCTCAGTGATGGGGTCTTCAGTAAAAATGGCTTTATTTCCAAACTTTGAAAACCAAATCTTCTGGTGCTATAAGTTATTACAATTGTTACAAGTACAAATGTTTTTTTCTGAAATCAGGGGCTGTGTTACACGAAAGGGTTCAAATGTGGTTAAAAAGATATTTAGGCTGTTCTCTTCTTGAGAATTTACTAAAGTTGTGTATAACCGAGTCTTTTTAGATGAATTCAATATGTATATAATTCATGTGTTGGTGATGGTCTACATGCAGTGATTCATTGATATTCAGTGGATCCACACAGATGAATAATTGGTCTTGTGGCTACAAATATACATTTAATATGAAACTATAATGACAACTCATTTAAAACAAATTACAGCATAGCAGTCCATGTATAACAATTAACATCCAAATAAGTGCCATTATTCACCTATAATGTATCCTGAAAACCTATCCAGCGACTGAATGCCATTCTCAAAATTCAGATCCATAAAATATATTATGTATAATCTATTATTTATCTATTGGTTTTAAGCTTGTGAATAACTGCAGGATCATCAATGGAGATAAACACGTCAGCAACAACTAATACAGTTTATAAAGTCTGTGAAGTCATGCAGGAGAATCTGAGAAGAAGAGCTCTGCAGCTTTTTTATGTTGAATGATAGATAAGTCCTAATTAATATTTTCACTTACGCCTCAAGAGAAATGAGCATTTCTTAAAATTAAATACATTTTTTCATTGCAGTAACTTCTCTGCGTCTCATGAATGCCTTGTCCGTCAGCACAGCCCCAGGACTGGCAGGAAGTAATTTTACACAACAGACAAAACACAAATGTCAATGTTTTCCGCAACTGCTGCCATGATTAGTATGGGAATAATATACGGATATAAATAACCACAACCCCTGACAATAAAGAGGTAGAAAGGACACAAATGGAGGGTGGGAGAGTGGGAGAGAAAACGAGAGAAGGGGAGAGAGAGTTTTGTGATGATATTCTGAACTTGTTAGCAAACAGTTGCTTATGTATAAATTCAGCAGACACGTTTGTCGTGTTTCTTTCTGCCTGGTAAAGTAAATTCAATATTCACAGCTGCCTTTTGTGGCTGAAAATGGAACAATGAGAACAGTGAGAGTAAACTAAAACATTAAAGTTGGTTGTGGTGCGGAACAGCTTAACTCTTATCTTAGTTTTGTCATCTTTACATTTTATTTGTTTAGCCATCGTCATTTCATATATTGATATTACAAAACTCTTGATTAAAGCCAATTTAAATGTATTTTATTATTTGCAGTGTGATTATATGCTCCAAATATAATGTATAAAGAACCTTTAAAAGTATCCATTACATCCTCTACCAAAACTCACACAAAAACCAGACTCACATCTTTCCTCACCTAGACTCGTGGGCTTGATGAGCTCGTCCAGCATGTCATAGAAGGGGAGCCTCTGGAGCTTGACATCTGGATGGACCGGGTGCAGTGTGGCTGAGGCCGGTAGATGATGCGTCAGCCCAGTCAGCTCATGTTTCCCTGGGCCGAGCAGTGAGAGGGGCAGCAGGGCAGCGGGTGACGGGGCTCCACCGTGACCGGCATGACCCTCATAAGCCAGCTGTGTCAGGCCGGCGGGCAGCGCGGCGCCCCCTCCACCAACCATTCCAGCTGTGGCAGGGTGGTGCGGTCCAGGCAGGGCCAGCTCTGAGTGGGACACCATTTTGGCAGGAAAGCGTCGTCTGTAGAGCTCTTTGATCTTCATGTGCACGGCGGGGCTGCAGCCGGCCTTCAGCAGATACAGCGCCTTGGTCAGCAGCTCGTGTTTGCGTCCGTGCTTGTTGCGCCCAGCATAGCCCAGCAGCACCTGTAGCTCCGACACCCGCAGGCTCATCACCATTTGCTGAAATAGGAGGCAAATGAGAAACAAGATCAGAAATCCTTTCTTAAGATGCAATGACAAAACTAATGTCTCCTGACTGATGCATGTAAGTGCCAGGAATCTGTACCAGAATAGTAATGACAATCTGTCTTTTCCACTCTAGAATCATTATTATTGTCTTAAAACAGTTTCAATTTAACACACCTTGTTAAAAAAACAAAAAAAACAGAGCCATCCTGTTCTCTGGGGACAAACTGCACAACAGGAAATTAAAAACTTCCCTGTGCATAGAACAGTGGCCACAGAGCGTGTAACTTATGTGCTGAACACAACACACTGACAACGCCACCAATTTACGAGAGGCCACAAACTATCTACTACTTTGTGTGAAAGCAGCTCTCAGCTTGGCTTGGGGTCTCTCCGGGGAGGAGCAGGAGGGGGGTTATTTAAGAGGAAGATGGCTGCTCTGCTCGTCCTTCTGCCAACCTCAACCTGGCCGGGTATGGAAATAATTGTATGGATTGAATTTTAAACGGATATATTTGCATCAATATTTATTAGGTTTGATGCAGGTGTGCTGCTTCCTAACAAAGCCAACGGCAGAGCTGAGGTTTCCCATACATAAAGATACCTTAGGTCAGCACAGCTGGCTGTTTGCCAAACAGATGTTTAAAACACACGCACGCAGCGCAAACACGCACGCACACACACACACACACACACACACACACACACACACACACAGAGTAGTTCACCACCTGGCAGTAAAGCATTTGACTGCAGTGCATACAATAAATGTCTCAGTACAGCTACAGCTTCGTTTTCTGTCAGCTGGATCAGCACCTGTCCTAATACCACAGACACCATTGATTCTGGGAAGCGGAGCACTTAATGCAAAACATGTTCTTCTGAGTTGAAATGAGAAAAACCAACGAAGGATTTTCTCCGGCTCAACACAAGGCTCAACGTGAGGCCGAGGCGGTTCATCCCAGGAGGCAGTGGGATTGAGAAGCTGCAACAGGATTCTGGGAAAAAAAGCACTGCAGGTTCAGCATAGGGTTGAACATAACTACAGAAAGTGCTGGTAGCGCTTCACCTCACCACACTATTTGTTCAGATGTCCACATATGTGACCGCGTGATCTCTCACGATCCAGCTCATGTTACAACCTCCTCTCGTTCGCGCAGGTCCAACAAAACAACAACAACAACTAAATGAAGAGTAGAAGGAGTTTGCAGCTGTCTAACTCATGGATGTATTACAATGCATCCATGGTGACGCTGCCTTATTATGTTTGCTTGCTTTTCCATTAATGCCGACATCCACAGGTGAATCACATGAAGACTGAGGAAGAGACTGCTTCATCTGTTTGTTTGGTGACGACTGCGATCAGTCATGATTATCATTTCCAACCAAGTAGTTGTTGTAGCATTGACAAAGCATTTAAAATGATTTCCCTTATGTTGAATACGGTCACAATACGTTCCTGACAACCTCTGGAGGTGATCAGGCCGTTCACATCCGTCCTCAATGTGTCTTTGGCGCATTTGCACCAGTTCTTCATGTGGTCAGATACAGGGTGTAAATGTGTAAATAGGGTAACTGTATATGCACATTGGAACCAGATCTATTTCCACACACACACACACGCTTCTATCTTTATGAGGACAAGTGATGATACGACACATTCCCTAGTCTTACCTAACCTTATACAACATGCCTGCCCCCACTACCTAAACCTAAATCAAACATAAACCCTAAAACCAAGTCTTATCCCTTCACTAGAATTACCGCCCTGTGGTTGTAGTTTCAGTCTACATAGATTTTTTTTCCAGACTCATGAGGTCACTGTGCCCTCTGATCTTTGACAACTGAAATCTAATCAGTTCATCTTTGAGTCCAAGTGGCAACTGGTCAAAATCTGAAGAACTTCTTTAAAGGGCAGACTCCAAGAGGCCAAACACAAGTTTTGTGAGGCCACCATCTACAAAATCTGAAGAAATTCCCTCAAGGTTTACCTAAGATACTGTATTTACAAGACGAAAAATGTGTTTTGTAAGGTCACAGAGACCTTCACCTTAAACCAAAGAAATCTAATCAGTTCATCCTTGAGTCCAAGTGAACATTTGTGCCAATTGTTGAAAAGGTCCCCTTGATTTGCTCCTGAGATATCGCATACACAAGGGAACAAATGTGTTTTGTAAGGTCACAGCCATCGTGACCTTTGTCCTTCAATCACCAAAATCTAGTCATTTCATTCTAAAGTCCAACTGAACGTTTGTGCCAGATTTGAAGAAAGTCCCTGAAGGCGTTGTTGAGCTATTGTGTTGACAAAAATGGGACGTACGTGTTTATATAAACCGACAACCTGAAAATCCCACACATTAAAAAGCCATTGATGGTGTGTCAGAAAGCGAGGACTCACTCAACAAGGTCTAATAGTGAAACTGGTCCTAACAAAGACGACAGTTATCAAACACACACGCACACACACACGGGGTCGACATGTCTTGTAAAAACCTCCTGCCTTCATCTCCTTTAATGACAGAGAAAGGATAAAAAAAATCGCAGATGCAAACAAACACACGCCCCTTAAATGACAAAGTACACGGGGCTATTAGTGCCCAGCGTGTCAGTCTCCATTAGGCTACACACACAGTAGTTATTACTGTTACTATGCACAGAACCTGTCTGGTGTAGTGTCCATACAAAGGAATCAAACCTTTACGCCTTGATTCTTCTTCTTATTATGATGCACATTCTTCTTCGGTTACTCTCGGGTTCTGCATCCAATTGATATTTAGAAGGACTGGTCTGTGCAGTTTTTTTTATAACCTAACCAGCAGGTTTTTAGACTTGAAAAATGAAAACACTAACATGCACACTACAAACCATGCATAGTTATCCACATATCAGAATTAGTATACATCATTTAGAAATGACAGAGCCCTCACCTCACTCATTAGCTTTTGTTTGATTTCCTCCGGGCACGTTTTCATGATGCAGGAGTACTGCCAAAAGACTCTGAACCTTATTCTACAGCTGCACTACTTTGCTATGAGTATCATCTAAATGTAAAAGAAAGAACCGTACTTAAACAGCTTTCATTTTCTGTGAGGGCGAGTGGCCCAGGTGTGAAAGAAACAGCTCGCTCTGGTCCAACCGCAGGATGGTGTTATATCAATATAAATGACGTATTAACAGAGAGGAAGTGAAACCTCCACGTGTTGCAGTTTACTGTAAAACCTGTTTTTGCAAACTTAACTCTCAGAGCCCACACGTGCATCAAACAGTTGAGACATCTGAAGCCAACAAAAACATCTGATGCTAAAAGATAAGGCAAAACACACCATGGATGTTGTGTTGATTTAAAAGGAACGAAAATGAATTCAGGATATTGCGACATCATTAAAGAACAGAAGTAAAGATTTATTCTTTCACATTGATCTAATTTCACATAAGTAAAAAATAACCATTACAGTAAAAAGATGCCAGATACTGCGGTGACATTCTCAAATGTTTAAACAGTTTTAACACCCACAGGAAAATAATAAAGTCCTCACATTTCATGAAGCTGTTCTCCTGCGAGGAACAGACTATCTTAGACAATCTGGGCTCGGACCAAGCTTCACACTGCTCAACGGGACACGGCAGCGGCTGCTGTTTACTGACTAAACACTGCATCTTGTGTACAGCTGCCACATACGTAAAGCCGCGTGCACACACAGTCGTGTTTCCATCCCTTCAGGGGACGTTACCTTAGCTTACATTTCATGAGTCGTTTTCAGACATGACCTGCAGGTAAAATCCTGACAACTGACTGCAGAGTTTACCCGCAGTTTGCTTTTCACACATGCACAAAGCAGAGGGAGGTTTTCTGCACAGACGCGTTCACAACAGCAACAAATCCTCTGCTTTATTTACTCTGCGGTTTGCGTTCACACAACCTAAGAAAATACGGAGGAACTGCGGAGTTCAGCGCATGTCTGAAAGCAGGTATGAAGACTTGGGCCCTATACACTGAGACATTTACCTTGCACTTAAACAACACGTGGGACTGTGTTGGTGTGGACTTGTCGTTTCATTTTACCTACCAAGGTTAGACAACGAAATATGATCCTGTAAGTCCAGTCGGAGGAACAAATTGATGTATTTAAAAGCTTGTTCACAGCACAGAGGTTTGAACCGAACAGGATTTTACAACCCTGGAGAGTTATTACGTTCACAACTGTGGCGACGATGTTGAGGAAGACAGCAGAGATTAAGAAGTTCACCAGCAACGTGCTGTTGCATGTGTGTGATTGGCCGATATGCTGCCCTGTCAGATGACACTATGTTGTGTCGCCGAAGAAGTTGAACCAGACTCGGCTTTATTGCCCGATAATGCAGCTAAATTTTGTCGACTTCCCTGTGATTCCACCACAGCTGTGTTTTTTCATAACCACTGTCTGAACATACAAGGCAATACTCTAAATCTAAATCTAACACTAACCTTAAACCTTCTTACCCCCAATAGGAAGTAAACACCCCTCAGTCACTGTGCTGAGAGATTTGTGTCTCCCCACCAATAGTGATATAATTACTCACACATGCACATGGGTAATAACATGTGCAAAAAAAATCCAGATGTTTTTATCAGTCAGGACACAGACCTGTTCTTGTCCTTTGTCACGACACACATACGGTGAAGACACATTCAGGAGGAGGAAGAGAATCGGGAGGCGGTCGCCCATATGTGAATGCAATTCTGATGCCTTCAGTCTGAGCCACACTGCGGTTATAAAAACACATCAGTCAAACGCAGACGGCTCCTACAGGAGGACGAGGAGGCAGGAAGCTGCTGTCTGTGCATGGATTCTCAACGTTTACAGGGTTTTTCTAACAGAATCATTTGATAATTCAATATTTTTCTGTTTATTATATATAGACTTGGACACACAACACACACAAACAACACACACACACACACACACACACACACACACACACACACACACACACACACACACACACACACACACACACACCCACAGTGTAGTTTCTCTCCTGTTGGCGACATAAATGACCAGTTCCATGAAATATGCATGTGGAAGAGGGGGATGTGAAAAATGATGACACGGGCTGCCCACAATTTCTCTTTCCCTCACACACACACACACACACACACACACACACGCATGCACGCATTCGCACACACACCTTAACACAAACACACACCAAGCCCCCCCCACCCACTCTCTACAAAGCAAACACTCACAAAAGAGAGACAAATACACACAAGCACAAACACTGGCTCACATAAACCTGAAACACACAAACACACACACACACTTTCACCATACTGCGGATGTGTAACATTCCTCTGGCCTCACAAAAAAAAAAAAAAACGAGGGAAAACAAACAGAGGAGAGAAAACAGTGGAGCGGGTGGTGTTGGAGGAGAGGCAGACGAACGGCTCCCTGCTCTCACCATCACCTCTGGTTTTCTCCTCCTCCTCCTCCTCCTCCCTCCTCTCCCGCAGTCATCACCAGGACAGGTGACCCCAGAACTCCTCCATCTTCCCCGCTCAGCAACCGCTGAATAAAATGTTGTTCCCCAGCTTTTGTTTACAGGGTGATGTACTCGACGAGACATGTCGGCCACCACACTCTGAGAATCTACTGCACCCGCTCAAGTCTCTGAAGAGAAAGGACGGGCTGTCCTTCAAACACTGAGACAGAACGAACCTGATGGAGTTTGTTGAAGTAGACGATGAACAGATGATAGAAAAAAAATAGATGAAAGAAAAAAATAGAGCAATTTGTTTCCGGTCTACAATAAGTAAGAAAGTCAATGAGCTGAACAACAAGAAACAAACGTAAATGTTTAAACCAACCTTACTTTACAACGTCTGCAACTCTTTTACACAGGACCCCCCCCCCCTTAAACTACAAACTACAAGCTCTACCTCATATAATTAAAACTAACTTATTTGCTTTAGAGCTGCAGAGATTAGCCAATTTATTGATTAGTTGATTACCATAAAAGGAAGTGACTACTATTTTGATAATTGATTAACTGATTAATAAAATTGGGGATTTCTCAGCGTTTGAACATTGTTAAAAACATTTTGGATAATGTCAGTGCACAAGTCAACAAAATATATAACATGGATGTAGTCATTTTTAGTCAATGAAGAAATGTTCCAGATTATATCTTAAAAACTATTGTATGTGGGTAAATTGTGCGGTTGCCTACAACAGCAAATCCTCCTGCACTTGCCTGAATCGGTTGGTTTAGTCAACAAAGAAATGATTTAAGTGATATCAAAGAGCAGTTCTGACATTTTAGTGTCACAACATTAACAGCCAAAGTGTATGATATTACTGACTGATCTCCTCAAACTAAGTATTCACACTGGAGCTGAATTCAAACACAAGCTGCGGCGCACTGAAAATGCCAGACCTCATCAAAGCCTGTGTGAGAATGTGCTTTATTGTAATGTTTTACTGAAACAACTTGACATGTAGGTGCAAAGGGAAGCTTAAACAAAGGAGGGGAGGGAGAAAGAGAGGAGACAACACAAAGAGAAGAGCTCGTGGTAACAGAGGGGCTGTTGCACAAAAACTCACACAGCATACAGGCCAGTGTGGCTTTTTGAAAACAGAGATTTTTGCAAATTTACCAGACGGGTACATTTAACACCAATATGTGAAGGTGACGGTTGAAGATTCACCAGCGTGATACTCTCTGATGTCTTGAACAGCACACGGAGCTGAAACTGAAACCCGATAAAACCCAGAGTTTTGAAATTGCTTCAGGCAAGTAAACCACTGCGCCAAAAGAAGAAGAGAAAGGAGAAAAAACCACTGTGAACTTCAGATTTTAGTGTTACTGTCAAAAGAAAGAAAGAAAGAAAGAAACTCCAACCAGTAAGACACTAGGGCTGCTCGATATATCGAAAATGGGTATGGCCACATCAACCAGTAAAACACTGGACAATGTATCTTCTATCTTCTGATATCCTTACTTAGAACTGACACATTTGCATGATTTGATAGTAAATTTTTCAATAATTAAGCTTACACACGTTTATCAACACTTTTCTAAGAATCAATATCATTTCTACTCTTTATATTTCAGCTAATTTAAGGTTTTTCCCACCATCGGTACTATTACAGGCCTTATTCACCCTTCCTCTGGAAAAATCTAATATTAGTATATTTTTTAAATGCGGGTGCACCTGCTAAAAAAAGGCAATTGACTCCAGTCACTTTGCCAGTAGATGAGTTTTCCTTTGTGTTGGGACTGAGAAAGAGCTGCAGCAGCAAACTGGGAGAATAGATCCGTCATGTGCAGTGCGAGTTCATTTTGAGTCTGAAATAATAAAAACTACAATGTTATCTCTCCCAATTTATTTGCTTGATCGGGGTTCACCGAGTTTAAATTTATGACTTTTTTAAACCTTCTGAGGAAGATTTTTCTTTAAAAAGAAAACTGAATTCAATGCTTCTCAAGACTTTTGGAGACCTGCAGAGACCCTGTAGATTCTTGTCAGACTGGAGAGCGGTGTGCAGGGTAATAATTTGCTATGCCCAGAGCTGGTGAGAGTGATGGATGGATGAGTGAGATGATGGGGGATGGGGGAAGATAGAGAGCAGCTGAGCCTCCAGACCAAATGAAATTCTCCACAGCTCCAGCGAAAAACACAGGAGGGAGGGGGGAGGGAGGGTGTCGAGGCTGGAGGGGGCAGCTCAGATGGACGCACGTTATCAGAGGAGTAAAAGATCCACAGTCATGCACTGGTCAGGCTGCAAACACTGCTGCTGGAAATACATTTAAACTTCTGACTGTAGCAAAATAAACGGTGCAAGGCAGATGATTATACTTCATTCAATATATTTCATAAATAAGCACATCCAGGCTGATAAAACTTTTGATGGTGACAATCTTTGAGTATATGGAGCTGTTAAGTGGGAGAAACTGCTTGAAGCTTGAAGATTTTGTGGCACTTTAAATTCCAATTTCACTTTGCTTTAAATAAATCAGGATCTTGCTCCTGGATATTTAACAATATTCTATCAATATCTTATGACCACCAGTTTTAATGGATGGTTGCAGAAAAAAGCCTGGTATAGCTGCTGACATTATTGTAATTGAAACACTCACGAACCTGAACTTATGGAGGAAAAAGCCACAAGCTGGAGTCGGTCCTACGGACACTGCAGAGGACTTTAGACTGAATACATCTATCCTGTGTCATCTTTAGCTTCTTTTAAAACTTTATTTTTAAGTTTGGCAATTGAGTTTTTCTTTTACCTAAATGCACCTTGGGAGTTGTAGGCAAGTATCTCCTTTTACTCCTCGTATAACCAAGATACAGGTTCAGAGTGACACTAGTGCATCTGTCAGAGGCTTAGATGTACATGTATATACACACACACACACACACACACAGATTATTGAATCACGCAAACTAATTCGTGCAGCAAGGGTTTTTCTCTTCACACACACACACACACAGACACACACACACACACACACACACACCCACACACACACACACACACACACACACACACACACACACACACACACACACACACACACACTCCAGTTGACCCTTACCTCAACCGTAAGCACACACCTGTAAGTGCCGCTGCGCTGCAGCCGAGAGCAGTCGACTGCAGCGCAGACATAATGAAAGGAAACAGGCAGCACGGAGGCCTGTTTGATGAGGAGAGACAGGTTGGAACTGGCCAGTGGCCGAGCCGTCCTCAAAGGTTTCATCTGTCAGGAGATACACTGGCCTCCAAAACCTGGAGAGTGGCTCAAGTTTCTGTGAAAGCTCATCATCTATGGAGGGAAATTAGACTCTAAACGGCCACAAATGTGTCACATACAAGCTCTACAAAGAAAATTTTGATTTACAAATTTGTGTTTAATTTTAGAATCAAATAAGTGTTTGACACACAAATCCACGAAGCCATTAGAAGACATAAAACATCGAATCGTAATATTTTACCTATAGATTTTTAACTTTAATTTCCCATAACTAATCATTTTTTGTTTTTGGAACATTTTCTTGTATTTATTTACAGATTATTAAATGTGTGTGCACAGATTTCCTGATTTGCATTGATGAGGTTTTAAGACCCTTCTTACAGACTCCAGCTCCACACAGACCCCATGCATGTTGTGTTTAAGTGCTGATGGAAAACACGGACATCTGCGAGAAGTTGACTGATCTGCCAACAGCCCAGATGTCCCAGTTTTTCACCAGCACTTAAACACATCATGCATTTGTGGTTTTGTGTGGAGCTGGAGACTGAAAAGTCTCAAAACTCAAACACATGTTCATCTCAACGTATCTAACAATATGTAAATAATACAAAATATTTCTGGACATTAGTACAAATACAAGAAGCTTCTCACAAGCAAAGGGTATCAGAGCTGGGAAGATCTTCTAGCAGCTACTTCCAGCTTGATAATGCTCCATGTCACAGACGTCTCAAACTGGGTTCGTGATCATAACAATGAGTTCAGTGAACTTAGAGGCCTCCACAGTCACCAGATATGGATCCAGTAGAACCTTTGGCAGCCTGAATTGGCAGCGTGAATGTGCAGCTGACAAATCTGCAGAAATTATGTGACGCAATCATGTCAGAAAATGATCTTCACAATTTCCCAGAGCACAAATCAACATCATGGAGGATCTTCTTTCCTCCTGGACTGCTCATCAGCACCACACACACATACATGCAGTTGAGAACATGGCAGAGGGACTGATCGGCCATCGGCAGCAGCGGGAACAAAAATACCACTTCAATGGCCTTTCAAAATATCCATAAAGATTTTATCATCCACGGCAGGCTGTCAGAACTAGAGCAGTACAATGTCTTTTTTTAAATCTTGAAATTAATGCCACACATTCTGCTTTAAAATTGTAAAAGGGGAAATGACCACTAACAAGTGCAAACAGGAAATTCACATGAGTATAATGTTCACACACACAAGTCCACTGTGGTTGTCATGTGAGGTGCTTCACTTCAATTGAGCACACATGCGAAGGGCAGTCACAAAGGCGAAGTGCATGCATGCCACAGATCTGATACACAAAGAGTTAGCATGCAAGGGGGAGAACTCACACACACACACACACACGATCAGCCCATCAGGACCCATGCACAACACCATCATTACGCTCACAGAGATTGCATATGCTGGCCAAATGGCTGGTATGTGTGCA
This sequence comes from Hippoglossus stenolepis, assembly GCF_022539355.2. NCBI lineage: Eukaryota > Metazoa > Chordata > Actinopteri > Pleuronectiformes > Pleuronectidae > Hippoglossus > Hippoglossus stenolepis. The sequence continues at coordinate 7,257,326 of NC_061483.1, forward strand.
AAACCTCAAATGTACCATTCAGTCCCATGACCATCAAATGACATGCACACTATGACACTCGCTGCCTGTGCATTAGAACAAACCACAGCCAGCTTCCTTTTTCACAGGGCTGAGAGAAATCGAGGAATAGATTGTGGGGTAATGATGATGAACTCTACTTGGGCTTAAAAATCCTCGGTTTGCAAGATGGCAACTATAAATGGCCGAGGACAATTTTAGCCTGCATAGGAAGACAAATTTAGGCTAGACTTTTTCCCCCATTGCCTGAGGTGACACCGTGCACCATAAATATTTTCTGACATAAACACGTGGTGAAAAAGGAGTCTCTAAAAAAAACACCTTGATTCCGACTTTCAATTGCAGCCTTTGGCAATATCACAGTTTTTTCTACTTTAAAACTTTACAGATTAGTCAGAAATTGTTGGCAGGCATTTAGGTGAAGGTACAAGGAAAGCTCCATGTTTCCATCACTGTGTTGCCTGTATTTACTGACAGAGGATGCCAGTGGTTTTTAGGGCTCAAACTGCAAATTTATCATCTGTAGCAAACACTCAAACTTCACGAGACAGTCTCCGGGGATTTAGAGATACAAGCTCATATGAATGTCAGACAACGATTAACTTTATATCACATTATTGTCCTGTTTAAGTTTGAAGACTGATTTCTGCACCTGAGTGAAGTTTGTTGTTTTAAATTATTTTTTATGGGAAATGACAAACACTTAATAAAAAGCAAAACATTTATCAAATCTGAGGCAGAGCAATTGTGTTATACCTCCTCACTGTGAATAAAAAGCATGATATCGCTATTATATGTATTGAATTTTTGTTATTTTGCTATTAATGAAAACTATATTGCAATAACTATTGATATTGTTTTATTGCCCAGCCCTAATAAGAATCATCTGATTTGATGCCAGCTGATATATAACAGTTTTAAATATTCTGTAGTCGGGTCAGAATAAAAGGTTTTCATCAGGCCTCTGTTTCATGAGTTAGAAACAAGTAACTTGGCCATTAACACGTATTGGGAAATCACTGAAGCGATCAAGTGTGCTTACTCAGGTTCTCTCTTGCTCTCCTCTCAGTAAACTTACATTTAAAAACGTCAATAGGATTAAATACAATTTCCACCCCCAACAGAAACAACTAATGTCTTACCTATGTGACAGTGTCATACAGAAGTAAAGGTTATCTAGCGGTTATACCGTCCATTACACCTAGCAAGACCAAAGTCGTGGCTTAAAGCAACCGACATCTTTTCCCTTTGAGCTCCACACGTTTGCTAGAAGAGCTAAAAAAAAATCATTTCATTTTACTTTGTTTTGAGGTGAACAGTAATGCAGTTCTTTGGAGTCCCAGGAGTCTGGGAGATGGTGAGGCTAATAATGTTGTGCCAAGCAGTTTCTCTAAAGGTTCTGCAGGATGTGTGCATTTGTGTGTGTGGGTGTGCAGGGGTTGTGTAGGCGGATGAGGGGGGGGAGCAGGCACACTACCTGGCCATTATATAAAGCTCCCACTCTCAGCTAGAGGGCTCTGTACTGAGTGCCAGCTCCCTCCCCATCCTCCACCCTCTCTGTCCTCCCATCCCCCCTGCTTTTAGGCTTCCAGCTTTTCTGACTCAGGCTTAACTCGGAAATATCTCTGTTGTTTTCACTCCCTCCTGCTTCTGTGGGATCAGAACCAGTGCCCATTGTGGATGAAGTCAAAAAACGGAGTTTGGGACAAAATATGGATGAGGCCGTCCCTCCCCCAAGCTTGATGGGTTCGTGCTGGAATGAGTTCAGAAGGATTTCTCTTTTAATCATTAGTATGTTAAATGCTGTGCCGCCACACATGGGGATACAGAGCTCCACTCCCAGCTTGCGACAGGCTGATAGCGTATCTGAAACCCATCTCTTTCAAGACTGAACGGCAAAAAGTTGTGATGACAAGGGGGTTTGTAATCGGGTGTCAAAACAGTGCAGGAACACACTGCTGGTGGTTTTGCTGCCGTTTTGGAGGACACTCAAAAACAAGAAAATCTCAATGAACGATGGCAAAATGGTTCAAACAATTGAGCGGTATTTAATCCCTAACCTCGCCCATGTGTTGAAGAAAGGAAGCAACAGAGGCTAAAAGGATGAGAAATAAGACACAAGACACCAAAATCCCACTGCACTGGTTTGAGGAAATGAAAAGTAGGAAGACACCAGTGAGCTGCACTCGCACTCTGCAACCTTCACTTCCTGGAGACTTGGTGGAGGTCGGCAGACGCCGAGATGAAGTGGAATAACAGAGACAGAAGCCCGTGACCTCAGACTGTGCAGCAAGCACGTTGCTGGTTGGGTAGAAAGCACAGATGAGTTTTGAGCATTTGACTGACCTCTCTGATGTTGGGCTCAGGACCACCAGGGAACTGCAGTTGCATTACTTTGCTCTCCTCCTGAGCTTCATAGATAAGCACACCAGGCTGGTCTGTGCTGAATGAAGTCTCCCAAATCAATTTCGACTTTCCCTCCATATCTCACTACAGCTGAATGATGGGGGGAAAAACGTAGTGCAATTTGGTTTTTTTTCTGCTGAAACCAAGACATACAGTGAAGAGAAAGGTTTTCAGTGTAGATTATTCATTTCAAAAGTTGAAATAAAGACAAAGTTCAGATGATGCTCATGATACATCACACTTCAAAACTTTGTTTGGAGTTAAAGATTAAATTAAAGCCTTTGGCAAAGACCCTGTCATGTTTTTCTAATGAGGGCTATTGTCAGTTTAATGAAGAAGCTAAAACACATCACAACTAATGCTTGGTCAGGTCTGGTTCTAGACAGAATTTACCACTTCATGGTTTATTTCACACTGGAAAAAATAAAATCATCAAAAAACATTTTTCATTTATTGGCCCAGCCGAGGATTTTATGTTTTAATAGCTGTCTGTCAGCAGGAATACGCAAAAATAATTTAACCGATTTAAATCCTCTTCATCCCTTGAGGAACATAATATACACAGTTTTCCACCATGAACCAAGTACGAAACCATGAACTTCACGGGCGGATCCAGATCAGGCTGCAAATCACGGAAAAACATTGTGATAAAGGGTGTTTTCTTTACATTTTAATAGATTTTCGGGTTTTGACTGTGGGGAATTTAAGGGGGATACAAATAAACATCTAGATCTAGTGAATATAAATGTGGTTTCAAAGGGTTCTGTTGTGCCTTGGCAGCGGTAAGCACACTACTGAGAGTCAATCAAGTTTGTAGGTATTTCATTCTTGAATTAATAGCTTTATTGTTTTGTGTATTCATCTTGCTACTGTCTCCTTAACAGGCACATATTATAACATTATTATTTACTCTGAATATTGATAATTGATTGTTGATTGTCACGAAAGCCTACAAGTCCCTTATTGACACTTGCTGCTGCAGCGACTGACAGTTTTACCAGCTTTACTGAAAACTGTGGAAAGAGATTTCTGGAAATACTTTCCCTCTGATACAATACTGATTGACAGATGGTGCATTAACTAACTGCAAAGAAATGCACATCTGACATGAGGAAGCACAAAGCTACACCCACTTGTACGTGACCTTTGCACATTCATGTACAGTTCCCATTTAAGTCGTTCCCTTTTTCATTTTCATGTCTCATCTGCTTATTATACCTGCACATTGTTATTGTCTATTATTAACTGCACTCAGTGTCCATTTTATACAGGTATAAATAATACAGGTGTACAATCCCATACAACAGTTTTACCACAAATTCTATTCTTACGTCTGTAAGGTTCCATTTTTGTTGGCCCCGTCATGGAGGTGTTAATTAAATCATATGTTTTAGCACTGAGGTGACAGTGAGGGATGGCACTGAACTGGACTGCATTATGTTCAGAGGTGTTCCAAATATTCTGCTCTTCTCATCCTGGTGAGTTGGGAGGAGGAAATGTTAGAAATAACTCATGATATAACACAATCCAGTGTAATACCACCTTAAACTATGACCTTATTAACAAACATATATTTCATTTTTGTACATTTCAAAAATCACAGACTTTAAGACAGTGTTGAGATCTATATGTTTGTAACATGTTGCAGATTAGACTTCAGTTATTCTTCTTATTTTTAAGAGCCAGAGTCATGTTGGATTGTTTGGCCTTTTCGGAGGTTTGGATTCTGGTTATTACTTCAGTGGTTTGATTTGCACTCGTTTGTACCGTCTCTGAATAAACTACTAGATGCATTGATTTTATTCAAAATTAATAAAGTACAATATCCATATCTTTCCTCTCTGCCAATTCTCCCACAGGGTCGTTTAATCTCGTCCTTTAGGCAAAGCACACACACACAGCTGTTTTCTTAAACCTGCCGGGGGGATTTTCTGCTCGTCGCACGACGCTTCCTAAAGAATGAAGAGTGTTTGGTGAATCAGTGTCTTAAGCTGCCATCCCTCAGGTCACAGGTCACTGGAGAGGCTACGTCACGTGCACACTTCTATCATTAGCCATTAACCCTTCAAGCTCACAGCTCAGGGGCCGAAGAGATACATCTTAACCTGCTGGCTTCATCTCCCCACAGACTCACAAATCCCCTCACCTGGGACGAAAGGCTGCAGGTGTCATGATATGACTTTGAAGCGACACAATAGAGGAGACTGTCTGCCAAGAAAAACAAACACCTGGGCGTACAGATGTCTCCTTTCATTTGATGGCATAGCCTGATATTAAAGGTAATTTGCCTGGGGCACATAAAGGGGATTCATTCATGTTTTTTGTGTATGTTTCCCAACATAGAACAGCTTTGCTCTTTAATCCTCGTTGCTTAGGTTGCATCTTGACTTACACCCCATACTCTTTACACATAGAATCTGAAAGGAGACAGACAAAAGTTCAACAAATATTGATATATTACTTTTGCATTGTGTAGGTGGTGAGGAGGTGGAAAACATAACCGATCTACCTCAGATTTCATAAAATGATTTTCTGTTTATCGAGCGTTTCTCTCACAACCTTCACTCAGGAGCAAAAATCAGGCTTTAATCTTAAAAGAAATAATGAGACATTTATCATGATGATTATCGTGATCGGCTAACATGAACATTTTATTATCTTGATGTCATTTCAACCCTAAACACTAATTTCACATCGTATACAGCAAAATCAAAGTCTGTATAAAGCAGATGTTTCAGGATTTTTTCCCCCTCACTAAGTTGTAAATTCGTGCGGCAAGATGCCATAAATTTCTTCTCAAATTATTGCCTCCCCTGTGTTTTGTGTAACCTGTTGTATCGGTGCCATCAGGTGTTACTGGCAGTGTGACGTCCAACAAACTGCATCGAAGACAGTGGGACGTAAAACTTAGAATTTAGTGGAAAACAGCAATATGGAAGCACGTCATACACAAAACCTCAAACCAAACAGCTGCAACTGGAGAGTGAATTATGAGTCGCAAAGTACAAAAGTGAAAGTTTAACTAAACTCTGCACGGAAGTAGCACATGCCTCGGGTGGAGAGATTTATGAGCTTCAAGGGGAGGCTCTGATAAAACACAGCAGACTCCTAAATCCTGCAAGAGGATAAAGAAATATTTTATGACGGCAGCCTTTTCATAAGACATTTTTATTCATCCATCTCTTAATTCACACAGAAATTCTCTCTTAATATTCCAAAATTTAAAAAGGATAACTTCCAAATCTGCCAGGAGGGGGGGGCCAGCGAATTGCCCGTCTTCCTCTGGCAGTTGGCGACAAACTGTCGAGTTTCAAACCACGACCTGCCCGTGTCCATCTCAAATGTGACACGTTTCCACGGCAACAGGGCCGTGTAACAAAATCACCACAGGAGCTAAGAAAAGCTTAGCTTGAAAGTCAATGGCTGCAGACAGCGTGTGCTCTCAGAGGACAAAATATCAGACAATAGCAGAGCTCTTACGCTGGTTGGATTGGCCCGACTGTACAGAACATTCAGGGCATCACACAGCCTGAAATGACATATTTCTTATCTTTATCTGACGGCAGCACAAACGATAAACTTCACTAAATGCAGAGAACGGGAATAAACCCTCTTGACAGTTTGTTTCCTGCTGCTTTGATGCTAAACACCTCTGATTTTCTCTGTACCCGACGAGATCATTTCTCACACTGCAAGCTTTATACATTATGCTGTGCACTGCCATACATCTTTAATGTGCCTCTCTCCAACCAGACTCTACATTCTCCCTACTTTTCTCTGTGAGCTGGTGCAAGGAGAAGCCTCTCTCGCTCGTTTAGTACGAGCTTTAAAAACGTGGACAAACATCTGCACATGCACGTACGCTTTAAATAGAGCAGCAGGTGAGAGCAGGTATCAGTCACATCGGTAATTTCCATGCAAAAACGCCTAATTCTCTGTGAAACCAAATATTAACTTTGGCGATAATGACGATGACAGAAAGAGAAATAGGCAGGTGCTGAAAGGATGTAGGGGAGCGGAGATGAGAGCCTGTATCATTAGGGATTAACCTAGCCACAGGCTCTACAAATAGACTGTCTCCACCTATGAGCCGCCAGCGCACAGACAGTCATTTGTATTGCCAGGTTGCTGCTGCAGCAGCTCCAGAGAAGAGAGAAGACAGTTCAAAGAAGCTGAGGCAGATCGGGACTCCTGTGAAACAAAATGCGAGGCAACAGGACGCATTCGGGGGCCTGGCAACATCAGAGGATTTCACAGGCTCGGGTTTTTGTCTGGGGCAGCTGCATTACAGATTTATGCAGCAGTTCAGATATAATAATATACAGCCTGAGGCCACCATGAACACAACATGTAGTATACAGCATGTTGGAGGTGGAATAAATCAGTCAAATAATGGATTAGTTGACTGACAATTAGTAGTTGGTTTGACAAAAACACGCAATTCTAAATCTTGTCTGAAAGCATGTTTCACTACTCCTAAGTTTCAAAGGTTACAGAGCAAACATTTTTTTTATACAAACAACAGCCCTGTCATGTTTTTTATTTTTTATCCTTTCATTGATATTCTCTCCATCCACAGCTTCTGCTCTCTCTCTGTGATGGACTGATGACTCCTGCCACACACTGACACTGTTGAATGTTTGTCTTCAGCCCAGTGCTCCGTATCTCAGTCAGCTCCGAGCTCTGCAGCCCGATGGTGGCTGACAAAAGATGCATGTGACGCATATGAACAGAACGAATTCATTCATTAAAACAAAACATGTATTTATCTGAGGTGTGAAACAGAAGTTTAAAAATAAAATATTGTGCCACAGTTACAGGTGCTCGTTTAATTACCTAATACTTTTATATCCCAATGGGTTTCTTCTCATAACACAGGAGGACGGAGGGGGAATAGTCTGCGTGGTTACCGTGAATTAACAATATAAAATATGACGATATCAAAAAAAACAAATTTACAGCACATCACTAAGACAAACTCAGTCAATCTCTGCTAAACCAAACCTCACCTGTTTGGATTGTAAACAAAACCCTGAGGCCTGTTTGTCAGATCCTTTCACACCGAGTGTAGGACGTGGTGATATTTTAAACCAAGATAACATTTATGCTTCTATAAAATGTCAACAGCAGAGTGAGAGGTTAACGCTTCTCCATCATTTTCCATTCAGCATCTCACATAAATCACCTCCATCCTCAGCGATCCTCAGTCCTCATAGATCATCAGGGCTTTATTATTCAATTAATCTAGAAAACCAGTGGAAGACAGGACATTCGGGGGTTTGATGGACAGTCGAACAAGTCCCGTAGTGTGAATTAGGGCTGAGATTAATGATTATTTTTCATCATTGATTGATCTAATCTTCCTGATTCATGAGTTTATCTACTGAGCGTCATAAAAAAGTGAAAGGCGCCTGCTATGAATTACCAAAGCTCAACATGATGCATCCAGATCACTTGATTTACTCACATCAACTGATGGCGGAAAATCAACTGACGATTATTTTGGATAACCGATAATATACCAAATGTTCCAGCCTCAACATCGAGGATTTGCTGCTTCTTATTCTATTTCTTTAAATCTGCTTTCAGACAAGAACTGAGGTCTGGAGATTTTCCTGAAATTTCCTGGAAGGGCTGAATGTGAGAACTGTACCTGCCAGCCTCCAGGAAAATGTCCAAGTGAGAATGAAGCAGCAAAATGTCCGGAAAACTCACAGCGACCAAGTGGGCACGTTGGCACATTTCTAACACGCGATGGACCCTTACTTCACCATTTCAAGTGTTTTCCTGCATCCTGAGCAACTCTGTGATTAAGAAACTCAACATCTTAACCATTGGTGCAAATGTAGCCGTATTTCACCATTTGTGCTCTGGACATTCTCCTGTTGTTGTGAACGTGTCTGAACCAGAGAATCTCCTGCTGCGTTTTTCACATGTTTAAGATAAACTACGGAAATTGTCCAGGCGCCAAACAGCCTTAATTCCTGAATCCTGGTCTAAACAAGACTAAACAAGGAATCTGTACATGTCAACTTGGGTTTTATCTATTTGATTATAATCAGCATTTCTCACGTTGCCCTGACATTGTGTAGATGGAGCTAATTACTTGCAGGTTTATTTACAGTGATGATAAACATCAGTTGCAGTCTTACACTGAATGTATATTATGAACAGAAAGAGCAAAAGCAATAGAAGCAAGCGGAAGTCTCTCTCCATTAAGAACTGCCTTTGATTGAACCATGATTAATCAGAGAAACACTATCATATACAGGCGCTGGTAGATTATAGAGCACATCTGGCTTTTCAGAGGAGGCAGCAGGTCTGTTCATTACGGTGTGGAGCCGAACAGCAGCTGGCACAAAGGAGCACGTATGGATCCACAGCAACACACTGGGGGAAAAGTCTAAAAATAGCCCAAGACTGGGATCAATATCAGCTAGATCGGCTCCAACTCTGCTTTACTAAGTTAAATAACAATGTGGTTTCAGTGTCGCTTCCCATGCCGACACTTGTGATGTAAAGGTCGGGGGCATCAAGGTGCACGTGTGATCGCTGACCCACGACTGACAGCCTCTGATTACAAACCCTGTCCTGTGCAACCAGACCTGCGCGTATTCGGTGTTATTAGGGAAATATGCTGCACAATGATATCCATCCATTAACTCCACCACTCATCCTCTGAGGGCTGTAGTGGGGAGCTGGAGCCAATCCCAGTGGACATTGGGCAAGAGGCCGGGGACACTGTGCACGGGTCGCCAGCGAAAAATCACAGCGTCGACATACAGGGACAAACAACCAATCACACTCACGTTCACAACATCAATTTACAGTCTCCAATTAACCTGCCCCCCCCAATCTGCATGTCTCTGGACTGTGGGAGGAAGCAGGAAGCACCCGGAGCAAACCCACGCAAACACGGGGAGAACATGCAAACTCCACACAGAGAGAGACCCCGGCCGACGTGGGATCCGAACCGAGAACCTTCTTGCTGTGATCCAATCTCACAGGCTAGTGCCAACATGCAGGGGTCATCCCAAAAGATCACACTGTCACAGAGCTTAATGGAATTTGTCCGGCTGATTTGGTCACATGTGAAAGCCACGGCACTGAGATTTCACGTCTCGGACCATAATTGCAGGTTTGAACTTTGAGTGGACTTTGACCGGTCATATCTCATTTCATATAGTTCACAGAGAAAAAGAATGTAAACATTAAACAGAACGTCATCCGCATTATGAATGAACAACAGCATTATAAGTTATTATTATCACAGTTGAAATGTGGGGGGGGGAGAAGTTTTAAACTTGGTCAAAATGTCAAAGTTAGTTTATAATGTGATCAACACCTCCAGAAAGTTTGGTCTTTGGTCTTTCAATTCAATTCAATTATTATTATTTAATGCATAGCACCAAATCACAATATACATGACCTCAAGTCACTTTACATAAGAAGGTCGAGAACTTCAACATTTTCTGACACTTTACTGACTCATTATAATGTTGTTGAACCGTCAGTGATCAGATGCAAAACACCAAAGCACGACTCTGACTGTGTTGGATCACGATTCAAAAGCAAAATGTTGATTCAATTTATTGCATTAACATAACTGTTAAATATTGAAGAAGCAGAGCTGCTCACTCTTCATCTCTGCTTCTTCTTCTTCAGAGTCTCTGAATTAACTTCACTAATCTGGGACTAATGGAGCTTTGACTTTAAGTGAAGCACATCTCTGCTCAATGTGCAAAGCGTTGATTAGCTATTGGAGCATGTTCACCCACATGATGTCAACATGTGTCTGATCGAACCTCCACACGAAGCTGCGGTCTCTCATGAGGGATCAACAGGTACCGTCCCTCCAGCTGCAGCCGGACTGAGCCTCAGCTCGGACCCGACGTGAAGCACCGACTTCAACTTTATATTAAATTAATGATCAACAGGAAAACAGATGATTCACAACATGAATAACAACGTGGACCCGCTCGGGAGGCGCGTTTTCTGACATGAACCCGCACACATGGCGCTGCTGTCACATCCAAACCCACTGACAGTCTGGAGCCGTCGCCCCCCGAAACTCAGCGGTGATCCCTCCGGAAAGCACCCGCCAGCAGAGCGACCAGAGGCGGCCGCCCGCGCAGCAGCAGCCCGCTGTCTCCTCCGCGGACGAGGCGCCAGCAGAGGGAGATTTTTTGAAGTGACTCCCGCCGCCAGCAGCGGGTGTGCAGGAGAAAACGGTCCGTTCAGCAGCACCAGCATCAACACAAACACGCTCCGGAGGCGGATTCAATAAAGTTTCTGCCGCGTTTTGAAGGGTGAACCCCGGGACGGAGCCCGGCTGAGCGGCCGGAGCGTGAAAGCACCGGAGCGGAGTGACACCGGAGCGTCCGCCGCCCGGAGAGCCAGGAAATTTAAGATGATTTCGGGCTGCGCCTTACCTTCAGTTCCGCACTCTCCGCCATCTTGTATTTCTCTGCGCAGGCGCGGTGAGCCGCTGTCACATGACTGGGACGCGCAGAGTGCCGCGTGAACGCGCACAGAGCGGCCGGGGTGCGTTCAGGAACACGCGAGAGAAGAGGAAAAAACAGAAGCGACTGTAGAAATAATGTGATTATCCTAATTTAATTATTAAATGACGTCCACTCTTTGGGACCAAGGTCCATTTTCATTAAATAGTCAAAAGCAACGATTGGGACTCAAGCGAAAGATAAGAGTAACAAATGTAAGTAAAATTCCTCACTTTTACCCCTAATAAAAAAAAAATCTATATTTCAAACTGCTTTTTATTTAAAATTCCTCTGTCTCTAGTTTGTTAAGAGTATATATGTTTTCCCCCTTTTTCCAAATAGATTATAGAAACCAAACAAGTAACAATGATAATAACAACACCAACAACAATAAAGTTAATAATAATAACAACAATAATAATAATCTGGAGTTACAGTATATCTAACAGGTAAATAAAACAGAGATGTTATTAATGGGAAAGGGTTTATATTAAAATGTATTTTTGCTTCAGGGCTGTGATCTTAGTCGGTGGATACAGAAATCCCAGAGAGTGACACAGGACTCCCTGCAAACCATAATGTAAACATACTCCACCACAGGTAAAAGTCCTGCACTGAACCTGTAACTCAAGTAAAATTATGAGGAAAATATACAGTGAAGTAAAAATACTCAATGTACAAAAATGCTTCCAGTAACTGTTACATTATTAATACATATTTAGATTATAAATCACATGCATTCAATTTTCTGCAGCATTTGACTGCTGTATAGTTGGTTGAAGTGCAGCTAGTTTTAAATCTCGCATGATGCTGCAAGTATAACTAATGGAGTTCACATGTTCTCCACATGTGCTTCATATTGTTTTATTCGATAATAAACAGAGGGAACCAGAACCTATCACACATTTGTTTTCTCACCACTTGTTTCCTTTGATTGTGGATGCAAATAAACAACAAGTATAAATCCAGCATTGATTTTATTACCAGTCACTGCTCAGCATCTAAACTGTCTGCACTCGTCAGTGTGGCACTAAATTCCTCCTATTAAATGATTTCTCTGACGTCCCTCATCAATCATTTATAACGTTAAATAAAGTAAAAAGAGTTTCCTCGAAGTTGCACGTCCACACTGAAGACAAGAGTTCAGGCTGGAGTAGAGCTTCTCCTCCAAGAATGAGACAAACGCATCATATCAGCAGCTCTGAGAGGCAGCGGGCACATTTTGATTGGTTCCACAGAGGTTTTTATTCCCCTCTTCTCTGGAAACTTATGTTTCATACATCAAGGTCAGTTTACTTTTGATGTGGAGTTAAACTCAGCCTGTGAGAACTGTATGATGGTTTGTGGCTGTGGAGGAAGCCACAAAAACGCAAATGACCTGTCGGAAATGTCAGAAAGTAGAAGCTTCAAGTTTAGGGCCAAACAAAAGGATGCTGTGACCGACTGAAATTCAAGACATGTCAGACTCTGCTCGCTGAATTTAACTCATCGCTGTAAATCTTTCAAGTTTAAACTGAATGAAATAAAATTGACAGGTTTGCTTCATACAACCCACATTAAAGCCAACTTTCCGATGATATAATAAACCCTTTATGTGTACTTTGGTTATGTGTGGTTTACTTTTGTCAGGATTTAAACTTTAGTACTTATGGTCTTTTATTTGATGCGACTGTAAAGCTGCAGAACACAAAATAAAAGCAGGACTGAGGATAATGACGTCATGTCCTTTGTACGTTGTTTCTTTTTTACAGTTTACAATAACATGGTGACTTCTAAAATATTACAATGAGGCAAAAAGACAAGCAAAACAACCACAAAGACAACAAGCCAAACAAAGACAAAAAGATGAAAAAACAAAACAAACACATAAAGATGAAAAAACACCACAAAGTGAAGGAAAACCACCAAAGAAGAAACACAAAACAAACACAAAGATGTCAAACAACTACAAATAAATACAGAATGAGTACAGATGCAAAACAGCCACAAAAAAATTGTTTGATGCAAAATGACGACAAAGAAAGGAAACAACTTGGAAAATCAAATATACATTAAATAATTAAATCAGAAAACTCAATTTATATTTTAGATGTGATGACCACAGTTTTCCTGAAATTATTTTGTAGATACCCTGAATAAAATGAGAGGTTTCTCCTTAAAGAATTTAAATCTTCAAACTAATTTGACACCACTGCTTTCAATCATCTGTAAATATCATTAGAAAAACACTCAGGAGATTTAGGTAAAAGACTAAGTACTGGTTAAGCCAGTAGGTGGCGCCCTATCACTTCAAATAAAGCTGGATCTCAAATAACATGGAATGAATCGTCAGCTCCAGATTCTCCTCAGTGTTTTGTTCTATATAAACTTCAGCCTGTTTGTTCCTAAGCAATGAAACAATTTAATGTAAAGATTTCAAACTTTACACAGGACATAAAATCACTTTTACACCAAAACACACTTGGCTTCGTGCACAATGATCAAAAATCATGAAACAAGTTAAAAGATAAAACATCTCTGTTACTGTTCAGTGTGTAGATCCAGTGTTAGTGTCAGTTTGTTTACATGCACTCAACAACTCAGGAGGCTGAACCAATACCAGGAGTCAGCAAGATGGATGTATTCTTCTGTTACAGCACAATGTTGTGATATTTAATATATGAATACACAAATTAGTCAGATCCCTTCACGTGTCTTACATTCAATTTTAAATGGTTAACTTGATAATTTTGGTTATCGTTCTACACTCAGTATCCCATAATGAGAGAGATACATTAACACAAAAAAGTTATTTTCCACAATGTAAATCATTGAACGAGAAAAGTACGTCTCACGAAATGTTTGGTCATATAACCCGACCAGAACACACACTGTGTATAACAACATGTTGTGTGTGAGAGGGGTTTGTGTCTAATCATATGAAATGATTTACAAGGTAAGAAAGTATATGTGATATATTTAGTTTATTGTTTTGTTTTGATTATTGTTAAAAATGTGAGTCCCATCAGCACCATCTCTCTAATTCATATTGTTTGTTAATGTTCAATTACTTATTAAATATAAAACATCAGTGTACAGTGTGAAGTGTGGTAATGAGACACATGCATATTTTCTCATGTTTGCATGTAGTTTATTATCAGGGTGTCACGTACAGCACCTGCACTCTGGAGCAATGTGGGAACACTTTTTGGATAAACTCTTTGAATCCTACTTTAAATTTTAAATTTGCACCATTATGAAGCGATAATGAAATAATTTATCATGTCAGTAGTCAGCAGCTTTCAGGCCCAATGTCGTTAAACTCACCACGGACTCTAGTTTTCTTGATAGATGTAGAAAAGCCTAAGATCACATTGGTTAGGAAATATTTCTTTCCACTTTTCGTCATAGAGATATGACTGAACAGGCCTGCTGGGCAAACGCCTGGGGATCGAAGAGTTGTGACAACAGCAAAAAAAAAACACACGACAAAGTGATGTAGAACAACTACAAAAAGATGCAGAAACAAAAAAAATGACCACAAATGGATGCAAAACTATAAAAGACACACAAAGCTGTCAGAGAAAGATGCAAAGTCATCACTAGAGACACAAAATAACTAAAAGATTCAAAACAGATAAAAAATACATACAAAAGACAAAGACGATAAAGAGACATGAGGCTATAAAATGAATAAAACCACCACAAAAAGGCAACAGATGCAAAATGACTTTTAAAAAATGTGCAAAATTGTCACAGATAAACATAAAGCAAACACAAATACACACGAAACGACCTCAAAGAGGTGCAGAGCGTCAGGAGAGACGAGCCCCAGTAGATCACATGGTAAAGAGCCAACTGTCAACCAGTAAGCAGACTGTGTGCTGGGAGTCAACCCATCTCCATCCCCTGTCTCTCCTGTCACTATCCTGACACCAGCTGATAAAGCAGCTAGTCAGGAAGACTACAATAAAAACAGATGCAAAACACCTACAAAGAAACACAAGAGATTCAAAATAACAAAAAGTCACAAAAGAACCTTAAGAAAAACACACTCATGTAGTTGTGGGTCTTCCTCTATATTTCTGAGGAGGAGGAGGGTGTTACTTATCCCCATGGTCACATAATCCATCCCTGCCGGTCACCACACATCAACTTGAATCAGGTTTTGTGTTTGGATGTTAAACATCTAAATAAAAAAGCAGTAGAGCAGCCGATCGCTGCCTCAGGACTTCAGCTCGGCTCAGCCTCGACCTTGTTAGTATTCAAAGGGAACTGGTTTTGCCACAGAGGGCAATTACCTTCACAAAACATTAACATTCACTGTGCGTCAGTGACATTATGTGAGTATCTATCTCAGTACGAAGCATCCAGGGACCGAGGGCCGTGTAATCAATATCTATTAGTCCCTCCATCAGAAGAATTAGATTTCACTATTAGATCAGCCTGCTCCCCTGACTCCACGTCAAACATTATAAGTTGACTGGACATGTCATGCACCGATGTAGCCGCCTAATGAAAGAGATCATGTTGATCTCAAATACAATGAGAGGAAATATGATCCGTCTCAGAAGGAGTTGTTCTGTCCGGGAGCCAGCAGGTGTCAGGCTCACACCAGAGAGAGACACATTAAAGATATAAGGCAGAAAGTATAGCTTTCACGTTTTATTCATATTGACATGGGTACATACATGAATGGTAAAATTATGTCGAGACTGTGAAACCAGGATTTATTTCTTTTAGAAGGACTCTTTGTATTTTTTTCTTTTTTTTTTTTTAAATAACAAACCAAATTCAACAAATGAGAGGAAAAGAAAAGCAGCTGTGTGAATGGCAGTTAACGTGTATTTTATACAGAGTCTTAAAAAACACCATCAGATGATAGGAAAAAGTTTTGGTTTTGTCTGTTTGGACTCACAGAGGCGTGTGATGATAGAAAAAACCCTGAAACAGAGGAACCTATGTGATAAAATACTGTAAACTGTACATGGTACCTAGAAATGGCTCAAGACTTTTAATCATCACTTCAAAGTTCGTGTGAGACGCAGCTCGGTGACAGAAAGTGTTTTAACGTTTGATATCAAACCTGAACGGCTGCGGAAGTAAGTGCTCACAATAATGTGCTCCATTCAAACAAAAGCAATCCCTCTACTTTAAGAATTTGGTATCGGACGGCATGGTCAAATTCAGAAATGTTGCCCATTTAAAGTGCTTAACAACATACAAATCATCTAAACAATACATGAAAGCAAAGACAGATAAATAACACAGAGATGTAAAAACTCAACATGTTCAAACAAGCAACAAAAGCTAAATAAATGAGATACATCTTCAACTTAATATCACAAATATACAAGCCATTGCACATTGTCACGTGATATATATTTATGTATATGTATATTGTTTTTTTTTTCTTCTTTTCAGAATAGCTAAAGAGCAGACGGACAGAGAGGCTCCTTGGTGTCAGCGTCGCAGCCTCAGATCGACAATCCCTTGATTTCGCAACGTAAAATGAACTGAAGTAAATCCTGATCTCTTGTTTACTCAAGAGTTCAGTTGTTCTGAGGAGACGTCGCCGCCAGAATCTTCTGCGAGGCCTCGACGTCTTCGCTCAAGTGCTGAGATGAGTGGTGTGTCTGTACAGCAGGTGGGTAAATCCTGGGGTCACAGGTGAGAGGTGAACACATGAGAGCTCTCGAGGTGAATCTGTGTGTGTGTGGGTGTGGGTGTGTTTTCTTTTTTTTTTTTTGGCTGTGCTGGGGGGTCAGGTGCAGGGGTCGTGCCGGGCACTATGGAGGCAGCAGCGGGGGTTTGAAGGTGCAGGCTCCCGTGCACTGACGAGGGGTGAGCATCTTGCAGGAGAAATGGTGAAGGGCGTCGTGAGCTTCTGGGGAGGAACGGGTCCACCAGTGAGGACATGCACACACACACACACAGAACACCTTCACAATCTGTCGTCCAGCTAATCAGCTGTGAGATGTGAGCTGGGTTTTATTCTCCTGAGAGGTTGTCAAAGGATTGATTCACATTTTCTAAAGCGTCTTAAAGTAAAAACTCACACGTCCACATGTACTTTGTTTGGTTTCTGTGATTGATGCCATGACTGGATTCACCTGTTATGAGGCACTGGGGCACAGATTTGTTGTTGGGGCCCCTATGGAGCCCAATATGGAGATCTCATTATATCCATAACGCCCAGAAACCAGGAAGCAGTTAATGAATTTATTACTCATAAATAATTGATGGTTTATAAATAGTTATGTGCATTTTAAAGCATAAAAGCTCAATTTGCTTTAGTTTCCCATTTTTCTATGACAATAAATTCAACATGTTTAGGTGAAAAAATTAAGGAATTGATCATTTATTATTAGATTGATGATTTAATTGATGATTGACTATTTAAAATTCAAAATTCAAAATTTTGAATGCAGCCTTACATTTCCTTTATGATGGGACAGCATTACACAGCCTCAAGAATTTAACGTCTCGACAAAATTAAAGAATTAAAGCAGATTCATGAAAACCCCTGATGAGACCAGGCCCAGGAGATGGAGGATGGAGAACCAGTCCTAGTTGCAGTCACACTTCAGCGGCGCACACATTTCTGACAAATTTGCAGTTAATCAAATGATGCAGACTCAAATTAAATGGAGTAAACCTGGAGGCCCCCGGGGATCTGGGGCCCCCGGGCGGTTGTGTGCTTTTGCCAAGTTGGCAGTCGAGTCCTGATTGTTCTTCTGATGATCTCAGTGATGAGGGAGAAAATCCTTCAAGAGCCCGAGTCACAGATTTTAAGCTTTTTTTGTTTAGTTTTTTCTTAAACGTGTTGGTTCATTAAACCGCTGCAGAAGATGACGTAGTTAGAAAGAGCAGCAGTCAGAGTTTTAACAGTGAAAACAATGAAGAAAACAACTGTAAATTACACTATTTATGTTTGTCTGTTGTCATGTGATTCATATACGTCGTGTTTTATTACTTTTTTTTAGGATATTTTAAGTTTATTTTCAATGTTTCCACTAAAGTGCAAATTGAAGTGTTTCCATGCTGAGCAACATTGGAATATTAGTAACGACAAAGGGAAAATTTGTAGAAGAAAAGATTAAGACTATTAAAAGAGCGGATTTCGTTTGTTAAAGCTTCAAATTATCTTGTCTTCTATTATATTATATTATATCTTAATTATTTAGCTAAATTTATTTGTTTTCTGCGTAGAATAAGAACTGTGGATTTCACTGGTATGAAGAGGAGGAGCAACTAAAGTGACCGACAGGACTTTAAATACACATCTGGCAGTGTAAATATTGCTTTAAGTCTAAATGTGAACCAATCCTTTAATGGTGTCTCACTGTAAATATCCATCACAAGAGATTTTCAATTTAAAAAAAAGTAGCACTTGCATATTATTTATATTTGTAGGTTTTTAAATAAGTGTCATGTGTTCATGTTTCTTTTTGGAGCAGATAAATTTACCTTTTAGCTTCTGCTGTATTGCATAACGAGCCTTTCTCTCTTGGTCCAACTCGCTGCACAAAGTGTCTATTAAAAAAATAAAAATAAAACGGATACAAAAATTTTTTTAAATTGGACAAAAAAGGAACAAAAGGAGAAAAGAAAGAAAACGTGAGCTGCTGTGTAGCATGTGAAGTGAAGGATAGTGTAATGTATGCTGTTCGCCCCTATGGTATTTAGAGTGACCCCTCCGTGTACTTGAACCCTGTATTTAAACTACTGTAACATTAAACCAATCCTTTAACGGCTGGCATTAGTTGCTGTCTCGTGCATGTAACTGATACAGTGCCACATAATGGGCTGTCTTTTCAATTTTCCAGAGCATGATTTAGGAGAAAATAACCTTTGCATACAAAACAAGGGGGTGTCAGGTTCACCTTTTGATATCTCACAATAAAAAAAGAAAACGCACAATTCAACAGCAGGAGGAGAAAAAAGATACAGGAAAGTTTACAGGAAAAAGGCTGCACACAAATGGCCAATATTTCAATATGCAAGTGTCACTTTTCCTTTTGCATGTTGGTTTCCGATTGATTGATGAGGCCTATGATATTCAAACGCTCATTTTGAATTGTATTTTCCCATAAAGAGCATTGATCTACATCCTCTTTACAGTCAGGATCTACGAAGGAGCAAAGTTTAGAGAGACACCAACCTCGAACAATCTGCAGCTGCTGGACCATTTCCTCTCTGTAGGACAGCTCACGCTTCATTTGATCCTGGAAATTATCTGAAGAACCGAAGGCCACGTCAGATGCAAACTCTGTGACATTGATGAATGCAAAGACACTCGTGGATTCTCAAGGACAAACAATGACCCAACTCTTCTTCTAGGATCCTGTGACTTTGACTCAGACTCACTTTGCTCCTACCTTTTAAATGCTGAAATTCTCTCTCCAACTTTTTCCTCAGCTCCACTTGCTCCACGAGCTGCTTCTGCAACTCCTCTGCAAAGAAATTTAAAAACATGTCAGTTAAAGAATCATAATTCCCCAAAACCCACTGAAACCCTCCCCATCTGTCACACACACACACACACACACACACACACACACACACACACACACACACACACACACACACACACACTCAGAGAGCTTATGAATAACCATCAGGGATGAGAATTAAACACCAAATATATGAAAAGCACCTTCTCTGTCCTCATCGGTTTGATTTGACCTATGATACATTTTGAATTTCTTGCGCACACGGATCCATGTCAGCAAAGCAAAGCGACTTCAGGTGCGTTTACATCCTGGATAACAAACCGTTTCCCTGCTTTGCTCTCGCTGGCTGCCACAGTAATTGCCATGCATTGCCTGGAGCCTGAGACGATAATAATGGAGTCCCAGGGTTTTTCCAAGCGTTGTAAAATAATTAGCTGCCGAGCCTCGGGGTTATGGCTCTGTTCCTTAAAATATTAATAGCCTCTAAACGATTTCCTCTTACAATAATAAGTCAAAACCCCCACATCTCGTGATTAAGTGGTTAACAACTATGGAAACACTTTAGGCCTTGAAAATGTAAATTCACTGTTTAGGTTTTGGCACGTCAGCTCTGGGCTTTTAGCGGATGAAAACGAACATGTACGTGAGGTATGAATATTCTTATTTTATCTTCAACAATTAATGATTTTACTCAGTTAAATGTTGGGTTTATATAAATCTAACATTTCTATTTAATTAGGGAATGATTAAATGTAATTTCTTACGTTTAAAAATAACAAACACATCGTATTTAAATGTGGTGCACGGGCCTGTTGGCGTCCAAATGAAAACGAAAACAGGAATAATTAATCACCTGCCTCCTTTTTTGCTAATTCCGCTTTATTTGCTTTGGAAAACAGCCTCTTACCTTTCGCCATGTTCTCCAGATCTCTTTCATGCACGCTGATGTCGATGCGTAAAGCCCCATCGGCTGCGCGAAAAACAACAAAAACACGCAATTAAACCTGCAATTAAGTCATCTCCGTGAATACCATAATGTGAAAGAGGTCTGTGGACACACATGAGGAAAGCTAAAAGAGATCAAACTGGTATATTTCTTGTATATTTTAATTGGTAATAGTCTGAATGTAATCATTTAAAAACCTTGTCTGCCCCTGTGCTCCTGATAGGCTGCTGCAGTGCGTTGGTTGTGTATCTCAGACACGTGATGAGCTCCTGCACCCAAAACAAGCGCAAAATATCTCTCAGACAAAACGCCTCAATTTGCGTCAGTGACCAATGAGATAAATTGGGGGTAAATAATTACCGTTGGATCTGCGCGGGCTGCTCGATTGTTTGGACCCAAAGGACGAAGGCTCCTTTTCCTTTTCATGAGCGTACACCTGCAAAAACCAAGCGCACACATGCGGCCCTTTAACAACGCGCAGCAATTACACGTCATTTGCTGCGGTTCTTCACTTAATTGGAGACCTCGGTTGTTCGGGAACAAAAACACGGAGCCTGCATGTGAGTGATTCCGACATGAAAACACTGGAACAGCCTGAAGTGGTCAAATAGCTCATGTGTCTGAAGAGGAGGAGGGGAGCATGTTAATATGAATGCATCAAAAATAAATCAGGATAAATTAGGGTTTTATAGTTTAATTATCCTGATTCAAAGCTGCAGAAACATCAGTGTAAATTAAGATGGAGGCTGGTTGATGGATCAAAGGTAAACAGCGGCCTTGTTGCCTTGCGCAATGGCACCTCGGCAGGACAGAGACACTTTCTCCCATCACCAGGTCTCCTTATTAACCTCGACACACGTCCATCAAACACCTTTATCTTTTTTTAAATTCCACTTCACTTGATCTTGATTACATTTTGATCGACCCCCCTCCTCTCTTCTATAAACTCTCCATCATATTCTCCACCACTGCGACAATTCAACTTCCCCCACGGGGATCATTAAAGTTTCATTTAATCTAATCTTACTTCATGAAGAGGAGAGCCATTACGCATCTGCCTGTCCTCGTCTGATGACCCAGTGTGCGCGCTCTCCTCCGGTGATGCTGCTGATGCTGATGCTGATGCTGCTGATGCTCCGGGGCTGGAGGCGTCCGGCTGCTCCTGGCTCTCCTCAGCACCCGAGGAGACGCGCTCCGGCACAGGGGAGTCACGGTGGTCCCCTCCCGGTGAGATCCGGATGGGCTCATCCTCGTCCAGTCCCCGGTTGGACTCCACATCCACGTCCAGGTCGTCGTCGTCTTCGTCCACCACGCTGTCCCGGTCCGGGGATAGCGATCTGTAGCTGGAGCTCTCGCTGATAAAATCCGGGGACAAGTAGCCAGGACGCACGCTGTAGCTGTCCCGGTTGCTGTATAGTTTGGCGATGGTCTCCGCGTCTTTGCCCACGGGTCTGAAGGCCGACATGTAGCTGATCTTCCTCGGGGGTGTCTCGTCCCCGGATTTGTCCTCGTCGTTCCTGGTGGATGAGGACTGGGAGCTGGGGCAGCGCTCCCCGCCGTCCTGCTGGTGGTGGGGGTGGTGGGAGCTGGTGTCTTTGGGTGTGTTCGCCCCCCGGTCACTTTGGTCAGATAGGTCGAGCTCACCCTGCCGGACGCCGGGCAGCTCAGGGAGAGGTTTGGGTGGGGAGCCCGGGTACGGCGGCAGGGGGAGGCCGCCGGGTGTGGGCCAGAACATGGGGAAGGCAGGGTAGAGGGTGTCCTTTGCGCCAGGCCAGAACATCCCGGGCACAGTGGGTTTGTTCGGGTCAGGGACTCCATCACTCTTTTTCTGACACAGTCCGTAGCTGGGGAAGCCATAGGGGTGATGGGGGAACAGAGGCGGGGGGATTTTCTGGAGCATGCCGAAGCTCTTGCTGGGCACTGGGATGATCGGGTAGCTCCGTGCGCCGCTCGCCAGACTCAGGTTAGTGTTCCCCTGGTCCTCGTCGCACCGTAAAGTTTTGTGGGGGATCTCCGGGGAGCTGGTTCGGGCCAAGCTGGACGAGGCCTGTGATTTCATCGACGACATGGACGAGCCGCCCATGGGCAGAGTCCTCTTTCTGCTCCCCCCGTTGAACATGGCCTTTACATCCTCCCACGCGTGGTTAATGTCGTCAGAATGTTTTTTATCCGTCAGTTTCAAGTGGCGTCTCCACGAGTTGAAGTTGGCCGCGTCTGGCTGCAGGTACTTGGACTCCGGGGTGCGGTGCGAGTGGAAGATGAACTTGTTCGGGGAGAAATACATGTTGCAGAGGCTGCACTTGATGCACTTGGCTCTGGAGCTGTTGTACCTGGCGGGGATGAAGCTGCCTCTGCAGCCCCAGGCGCAGTCGTGACACACGTCAAATGCGAAGTTCTCCGGCAGCTTCGGGGGGCTGTGCGCCCCCAGGAAGGACTTGCAGAGCCGCTCGGCCTCCCGCTTGGTGATCATGCCGCAGCGCCGGGAGGAGATGGGCATGGCCCCGGCGCGCCGCAGCAGCTCCAGCTGGACCGGGGTGCACTGCACGCAGGTGATGCCCAAAGCCACCCGGCGGTTGTGGATCTCGTTGTAGCTGTAGTTTTTCAGCAGCGTGTTGGAAATCTGCGCCAGGCAGAGCCTCTCCTTCCCGTCAATGACTAGACACACGATGGGGACCCCGTACAAGGAGGTCTCGCTCACTTGGTTTGGCTTCAGGCTGCTGGAGAAGCTCGGTGCGTCCTGCTTGGACCTCGGGGAAGAGCTGGCGTCTCGTCCCGCGTCTCGAAGCTGTCCGGGCATCGACTCCATCCCTGGAAGCCTGCGAGTCAGAGAGGAGACTACAGTGAACCGGAGGAGAAATAACCTGTTCACTCCAACACGTTGAAATTAATCAGTTTGGGTGAATTAAAACTGCAACAAACAAAAAACACTGAAATAGAAAAATAAAAAATCTTAGTCATATTAGGGAAGAATTATGTTTTTATAAATCAGGTAAAAGGAAAATAAATTACTTATAATAAAGTAACAATTAATTAAAGGCTTTATTATAAAATATTATACAATTATATTACAGTTATAATAATATATAATTACAATTATAGTATTTAAAAATGTCTTTTAATTTGGATGTTTATAGGGAATAATAATAATAATAATAATAATAATAATAATAATAATAATAATAATAATATAATAATAGGATAATAAGAATAATGATGATATTCTGATCCATTTTAAATAAAAGAATAATAACTAACATCGGGCTGTGTTGCATGAGGTGACAGTGAGAAGTGAAATCAATCAGTCGTGTGGTTAATTATTTCTCGTCTCATTCCTCCGTGCGTCCCTCGGCCTCCTCGCTCAGGTTATCCAGGTTATCCAGGATCCTGAGCGGCGGCGGTGGATCCTCTGCTCCTCCTTATCCTCAAAATCAGCTCAGCACTTATGGGGCAACTGCTTAAGAGCCACATAAGATCCTTACGCGCGGATCAGGGCAGAAGGAAGATGCATCCTGAGCTGCAGCAATGCGCTTAGCGGAGAGGAAAAGAACAAGCGTAAGCTGCTTTCCCGATAATTACACAGATCCAGGCGTGCGTCTTCGCATTGTTAATAAAAGACCAGCCCTATATATAATTAAAGCTTCTGCGCAGATTAGCCGGAGCCAGTTGCTCGGAATTAGGTTGAAGCGGGCCTATCTCACATTCTCCTGCGCATACTTACTTTTTGCCTCCAGACACTTTACGCAGGCCGCGGAAATGCGCGTGAACAGCCCGCGGCCGCTGTATCGATTCTCCTTAAATGACTGACGTGAATAGGAACTATTTGAGATCAATTGATAGCCAGTGTTCGACATGCCTCTAGATGTGAGGCTAAATAAACACAACACAACGAACACAGCTCCTGGTTATTAATTATGAACAAAATACAAAAAAAACATACCTTTCTCTGCGTAAAAGGCGACACGCTCCAGTGGGGTTCAGGAAGGAAAAATGGTGATAAATAGTGTGAAAATAGAGAAAATGTAAATTCAAGCCCAGTGAGTCCAGGAGGTGAAGACGAGGCGGTGACAGCAGAGACTCGGAGCTGGAGTCAGTTAATTTCAGTTTGTTTCAGCAGCAGCAGACAGGACCTCCATCCTGCAGGAGCCCGGGGAGGTAAATGGCGAGTAGAAACGGAGCACATGGCATCTCTCGCTCTCTCTCTCCCCCTCCCCTCTCTCTCTCTCTCACACACACAAACACACACACTCACACACACACACACACTAGAGACACACACACACCTCGCGTGCAGAGCTACTACACACCAGTTTTAATTTGCAAGTGCATCTTTTACGCACAAACGTGACCAGAAAAAAAAAAACATCACACCAAATTAGGGCCCTGCTGACCTCCAATTAAAAACTATTTATTATCACAGATAGGTTATAATTAACAGAAAAAGCACTATCAAATAATCAAACCAAAAAATCTGCAATCAAAGAGTACAATCCTAATAATGAAAATCATCCTCACCCCCTCTCCTCCTCCTCCTGGACCCCCGTCAAGGATGGACCCTCTAGGGGGCCCCCGGACCCCACATTGGGAACCACCAGGCTATAACTGGCCTATATCACGCACAGTGTGTATGGAGGATTATTTCCACCGCAGCAGGAGCGAGCTGACAAACAGAGGCAGCACGAGTGGCACGATGGAGGGGAAGAAGAATGACAAAAGGCCCGGGCTCATTTATCAAGTTACACCACCATCTGTTAGGCTTCCACACCGGCCAGGCAAATCAATCCGAGGCCTCTGTGATGGAAGGAGGGAGAAGGGAGGAAGAGGAGGAAGAGGAGGAAGAAGAGGAAGAAGAAGAGGAAGAAGAGGAGGAAGAGATGGAGGAATTCAAATAAACAAACAAACCAAATATAAGATGGTTTGTATTTGGAGGCTTTTTTATTCATCAGTTTAGAAAATAATTTGTGAGCGTTTGTTTTCAATGATTTGGAAATGAAGTGAATCTGCGATGAGCTGATGCCTCAGGCCACACGTCACTCTCTCTCTCTTATACACACACACACACACACACACACACACACACACACACACACACACACACACACACACACACACACACACACACACACACACACACACACACACACACACACACACACACACACACACACACACACACTCTGTAAATGCAAAAGGAAAACATATTCAGCCCATTTGTTGCCTTTAAGATCTTAATTCATTATTAATAACCAGATCAGTGGCGTAACCAGGCTTCAACGTACAGAACAAATACAAGTATTGACACCTTTAGGAATAAAAGAACAATGAAAAAAAAACAAATACTAAAATTTGTTGACAGATCCATCTGCTCTTTTTTCATCCTACCTGGTTTTATTGTGGAGGCTGCATCCATGCTGAAAATATAAAAGTTAGTCATTTGTCATTCTCCGTTAATAAAGATGTCACTTAAAAGAAAATGTCTCGTCCCTTTCATGGCCGGATTCACGTCCTGCAGGGCTCGGGAGCTAAAAATGGTCATTGGGCCCCAATTGAGCCTCACATTTCATGACAGCTTCATAATATTAGACAGTGACACTGACTCACCTGCTCCTCTAAAGCTGGAAGGATTCATCAATTAGTCGCCTGATACAGAAATATAAAAACAATTCAGATTAAATTAGCTAAAAGTTTCCATCTTCTCAAATATTAGATTTTTTCTATGACAATAAATTCAACATCTTTGAATGTTTGACTGACGATAAACAAAAAAATAAAATCATTTCAATATGTTCACCTGATATTTAGAGACCGATTAGCAATTTCTGTTTTTTTCTAACATTTAATAAATTATACATAAATCTAAATAGCTACAAAGCTGAAGTTAACATTAACAGTTATTTTATGTACCAGTCGAGAAGATAAGTGGCGAGTTAGAATCAAGCTTTATTATTATTTTAAAGAGACATATGTCTCAAATACTACACCCCCTGGTGGTAGTAGTAATTATGACGGGGATCAAGGGAAGAAAGGTGACAATGAACCTTAACAAGATACTTATTTTAACCCAAACTGTGATTTTTAACAAATTGTAACTTACTGTCACATCACAAAAGGGTGGGTAATGAATTTTTTAACAGTAATTGTTCACATCTATATGCAACGTCTCCTGCTGTGGGCACCAATTCAATTCAACGGTCGTATTAATGGCTGGTGACAAAAAAAGTTTAGTGTATTAGCTGTCAAAGTTAAAGAAATAAAAAAAAATTAAAAGTTGATTTACTAAGAGCAACATTTCAGCCGTAGACCTTTTTCAGGCGTCTGTCTCACGCTGCACCAAACAATCACCAACCTCGAGTTATGTTCCTGCTGACGACCAAAGTACCAAAGTTCACAACCTTCTTCTGTATGACTTCATTCTTCTGCAGGTAAAGAAACTAAACAAACAGAAGATGAAGCTGGTGAAATTCACATCAACACCAATATTTGCATCCTCTGGACAACTTCAGTAAAATGTCCAGAACTCAGTGCGTGTCTGTCTGAAAGCAGCTTGAAAGAGTCGTTCAGTTTAGTGTCACATTAGAATAAGAGGCTGTAAATCCTCACAGACGAGGCTGAGAGAGGAGCCAGTGGACCCCAGATAATCTAACACCGGCCCTGCATCCAGACTGAGGTATTCTATGAATCCGCCAAAGGAGAGAAACCATCCAATGGTTTATATAAAAGTGTGAGGAGAGTGTGAGTGTGTGTGTGTGTGAGATGAGTGTGTGTGAAGCACCATCAGCCTGTGTTCGAGTCCGAGCTGCGCCAGCTTTACCTCCCTGCAATATTGATGCTGAACCTGATCCTGAGCGCATCCTCTCCTCTTTCACCGCGGAGAGGCTTCCCCCTGCAGCCCCCGCCAATAATTACAAGTTTATACTGTAATTATTCCTCTCTTTTTAATTATTTACGCCGCCGACTTGAATGCGGCCATTGTCGCTCCTTATTCCGGGGAAACGTGAGCCTGACGCGGCTGGATCAGCAGCGCGGAGTTTTTAATTAGACATTTCAGCGGTAATTTTAGGCGCCTCTCTGTTATTACCGCTGGATACAAACGACTCGGGCCTCATTCATATGCGCTCGATTGTTTCAACAAACCTCGCACCTGAAATATTCATGCGCCTCAGGTTTGAAACTTTACGAGTCACCTCAGACCTGATGGATAATTCAACAACGACGGGAGGAAATAAGGTTCCATACGCGTCCGATTTACGCGTCATTTGCGTAATTTTACGCACGTTTGTGCCACAGAAGACTGGAGACACTGTGGACGCTGGCGATAAAACCACATTTATAATTATCATCAATAAAAATATGACAAAAGTCCAATAGGTCTTATATATATATATATATTGATATATTCTGTATGCACTGTGCAGTAGCTGTAACCTCAAATGTTTTATGTTTTATTATCACCTGTAATTCTCTGCTCATTAAGAAGAGATGAACCACGACTTTCACTCAGGAGCAAAAAGTCTTTAAACTAAAAAGGAAACATTAATGTGACATTTATCTTGTTTTCCCACCATCAAATACAAGTTCTCATGTTCTGCTCCTCCTCAAGATCCACCCCACATCCCCTCTGTTTATCTAATTCTTTTCATTTCTATTCTGCTTCTCCATCTTTCAAGCTTCAAACTCATTTGAAAGCATGAACATCAGAGGAGATACAGTAAAAAGATCGCTTCACTCCTGTGGAAACTTGAGCACATTTCACTTGTTTAAGTAAATATTTGACTGAATGACTTTCACTTGTAAAATAATATTTTCCACAGTGAAGAGTTTTTCAATGTCAGTTGCATTTGTTTCTATTTTAATTGATTTTATTCTCATGTTTTGAAAAAAAGAAAAAAATGTATTCCACTTTTACTCTAAAGTATTTCTGTAGGTTGGGTTACGCACTTTGTTTGAAAGGTGTAATACAAAAATCCTTTCACTTATTCTACAAATAACTGAGCTCTCGCCTGACATCATAAAACATGACGGCAATGTTGTTAACATGAGAGATGTGATGCTTTCAGGAAGAATTAAAGCCTGTTTTATATTTTGTTTTATTTATTGTTTTATTGCCCAAAAGTCCAAGTCTCTTATTTAATCAGTACATCATCAGTTGTTGTATTATCGTCTAATTAAAACCAATAAATGTTTAAAAAATGTGCATTAGCTTTTGTTGACACATAAATGTTCACTGCAGGAAATAACAAAAGGTAGGTGTGTTAAAAAAAACTTCATAATTACACGTGTGTGTGTGTGTGTGTGTGTGTGTGTGTGTGTGAGAGAAAGAGTGTGTGTGTGTGTTGGGACTGAAGCTGAATCATGATTGTGTGCGTTTCCTCTGTTTCATGTTAAGAGGCTGATTCCTCAAACACATGCACTTTATCATACAGATGTATAAAGATCAATCAAACCTGCATCAATCAGCACAGACTTAATAACAGCAGCAATTGAGGCCAAATGTTTTATAATTAACACTTGTATCAGCACCATATAAAACCATGACCCCTATAAATCCCATTTTAGAGACCAATCAATCCTCCTCTCGGACTAAAGGGTCTATTGATCCCTCGCTGCTCGGCTCACTTTAACGCTTTCCACCCTACTTTGTTTTTCTTTCCAGTGAAAAGAGCATTTCGATCGCACCATTTATTTTATCGGGGGACGATTCCGCAGACGACTCGAAAATTAAACAGTGACATATTAATTACAGGACACTGATGAAGGGGTGTGGGTGAAGGTTGTGTTACAGGGGCGGTCATCACCAGATGCAGCTTGATGGGAACCACACACTGTATATAGGTGGGAACCTTTGGCAACGTGCACGTCCCCGAAATGAAGACGCATCTCCGGACAACGCGCGGGTCAATATCCCGGAGAGGGGCCCGACACACGAGATCATGGAGCGTCACCGTTTCTCATTCCGCACACATTATCTCTAAAGGTCACATCATGGATCATCTGATGCTGCTGCAATTTACATGCAGCAGAAAACACCTGAGCTGCCACTTGACCCCCCGAAGCAAATAGTTGTACAAGGTTTGAATATGATGAAAGTTATAAAGTACAAGATAAGAAGTGAAATAAGAGAAATAGGTGTCGCAGCTGCTGTCAGACGTGCATCAAACTCTGCATAAACTCCTGACAGTAAAAACTTGGTTAATGTCCAGAGTGAGGCCATATGAGAACACAGCAGCAGATTTCTAAAGCTGCTTTCAGACATGCACTAAGTCACTAAGACGTGCAGGTTCTCTGGAGGACGTGCACGTGTGTACGTAAGAGCCTCCGGAGTTTCTGCGGGCTTCCTCTGCCTGGTATAAAGTCTGCAGAAACTCCGGTGGAGAAAACAGCAGGAGATCCGCTGCTGAAAAACAAATATCTCAGGGTGAAACGTAAAGACAGTTTTGGTGATAAGAGCCGAGGCCGGTGTTGATGTGCTGCAGCGGATGTGAGATGTTCCATCCTGCCTGATGCACCACTGCAGAGAATCTGTTGTTGTGAACGTGTCTGAGCAGAGAACCTGTTGTGTTGTGCATGTGTGAAGTGTAGAGAAGTCCAGCACCTGATTCTCTGAAGTTCCGCCTGCAGGTCAGGACTGAAAACGGCTCGACACTCACTGAACTCCCTGACATTATCTGAAGGGGCTGGACGTCAGAAAGCAAATGTCCGCGTGACAACTCCGTTACTTGTCCACCATGCAGGTGTCCAAGGTTTTTTAAAATTAATGAATTAATGTAATATACTACAGTAAATGTGACATTAGCGAAATGATGAACATCCTGGTTGAAGCCAGTGAAGGGTTTTTGACAGATGCTGCACAACCCTGCACATGATCAACCTCTAATCTTCTAACTTCTTCAAACAGGAAACACTTTTCTGAGGCACCGAGTTCACACAGTTTACAGCCGCTTCTCTTTCCTCTGCAGATTCTTATCATAGAAACCAAAACACAAGGACAAGCAGCGTTCTGACTCGGGAGAGTATTTGTTGTAATATGTTAGACAGTGACACTGACTTTTATGTAAAAAAAAGGGGGTCACATAGCAAGAGAGATATCTGTCACAGCAGGAGGATCAGCGACGGTAGCCTCAATCACAAGATCATCTCACTCGAGCACGCTTTCATTTAATGATCAAATAAAGTGGGGAATGAATTTTCTGCATAATTATACAAAATCAAAGTGTGGACGAGCTTTGAAATCAAAGCGGTTCTCCTCCTCCTGGCCTCTGAGATGCCTTTGAGAAAGTTGATAATACACTCAGCACAACGCAGAAGGACCACGGGCTGATGAGGTGCGTGTCAGGGTCCGGAGATGCCTTCATGTTGCACACAGCCACATAATTATGAAATACCCAGGCAGTCTGTCAATAGCTCGCGTTATAAACAATATCATACAGGGTCTTTGACTGCAGAACAAAGTGCGGCCAGCATTAAGGAGGCGGTGAAGGCTGAACATCTGTGTAGAAGCCCCGAGACGACACGAGCATGTATAAGATTTGTTTGAATATTTGTATAACGTCATTTAAATGCATCGGCTCGAGTGAATGCAGCTTTCCTCTCTGCACCGAATTCACGTTCGTTTCTCATTCACACGGACGTTTACGACAAAGTTCAACGGTCATTTGCGCCGATCAGGTGTCAAAACACGTCCTTTCAAATAACTTCACTTCCACACAGAGGTGGACATATTACAAACGTTCTGAGACCAAATATAATTGAATTTAACTTCCTTATCATTCACGTTTCAGCTTTTTGTGAACACATCCATTCAGAAAGGTTTTAAGGGGCAGAAATCAAAGCATGTGCAGAGGAGGCCGTATATGTGAAGGCCTGTATATGAATGTAAAGAACTTTTAACTTGTTTCGGCTTCATTCTTGTCTTAATTAAATGTTATTCAATGTGTTTTATTATGAAAATGCTGATGAAGGCCACCAGTTGATGGATGTTCTGGATATTACAGGTTTCTATTCAGGCTTTTCACACTTTCCAATTTTGTTAATCTGCCTCTGCAGGTCGCAGAAGATGCTCCTGAAGTTACAAATATGTTGCTCGTCTTTTTGGTGATCTTACCTTCATTGAGGAGACACCTTCTATGAACTGTTAGATCACTGGACATGTACAGTTGTGTCTTCGTAATTTGTGTAAAAATCTTTTGTGCAATGCGAGGGGCTGGGGGGACATTTATATTTTCTCCAGTTTTTTGTGGACAAATTAAGATTGGCCCCTTTCGTCAGTATTTATTTCTGGACATTCTTTACATTAAAAGACTTCAATGAATCCATTGACCCTCTAACTATTGCCTGGCTCATGTTGGCAGTTGTGGAGTTTATGAAAATCTATTGAATTATAAACATGAATAATTTAGTGCTACAGCATCTTTGCATTTCGATCCAAGGCTCGTCTGGAAATCACCAGGATTAGTTTATGAAGTCTAGAAGATGAAAAGTGTTTGTTAAACGACTGCAGGCCGCCGATGGTTTGAGGTTAAATCGTGTTTTCAGGATGTCAATGTTTTACTGCAGCACCTCTAATAAAATCTAACCAACTGGCAAATGTAGGCACTTCTTGATTTGGAGGAAATGAAACTCAACATCAGGAGCTGAAGGTTTGAGTGAGTCCCGATATGTGCAGAGTTATAATATCTCTCTCTCTCTCTTGACTGTATTAACCTGTGGGAAAAGTAAACATGATGCGTCCTTGATGCGTTAAGAGAATAAAACAACACGTCTTCTTATTGGACTGACGCACAAATTAATAATCAAAAACAGGGCTGCCGTTAATTAAAGGTTGACTGAGATTAATTATGAAATGCAAATAAGTCAATGAACTCGTGACAGCAAGGTGTTGCAGGTTTGGGTCATTTTACAGCGACACATACAAATGTCAAACTGTTAATTAAGTGGCCATAGTTTTTCTATATACTTGTGTCCAGAGTCTTGTTATTATTCTTTTAATGAAAGTATCAAGATGGATGGAAGGACTTTACGTTCAGCTGCCACTTTATTAAGCTGCTTTCAGACTCGCACTGAACTCTGGATAATCTCCGGACATTCTCCGGAGGGGAGTTCCCGAGAACGCAAACGTCCGACTGACTTTCTCCTTCCAGCCTCGCAGTAAAAACTCCTGATAATGTCCGAATGAAAAACTAAAAGGATACAAACATCTCAGGGTGAAAAAGCGCTGCCACACACGGAGAAGATCCAGACGCTGGTGTTGAACGTCCTGTGCCCCCTCGCACCCTCTCACTCCAGAGGTTTGTGGAAATGTGGCCAAGCAAAGAATCTGCTGCTGCGTTCTTCACGTGTTAGAGGTGAACTCCGGAGAAGGTCTGGACCAAATTGTGCCGACATTCTCCAGAGTTCATGTCTGAAAACGGCTTTAGGAACAACAAACTAGCAAAGGTTATGATGAAATGAAAAAATAGACGTGTTGATTCAATTGTTTGGTTTAAGGTTCGACCAATTAAAGACACAAATTCACTCAACAAATTCTCAAACTTAGCCACATTATGTTTAAACATATTTTATTTGTGCAGGTTGGAATATGTGCCAACACATATAAGTACAGAAAAGGCCAAAATCAGGCAGTAACATCACAGCACGTATATTTCTGCTGAGCCCCGTCACTGACTTATACTTTGTGGTTTAGGCAAAAACAGGAAATAACAGGGAGCGAGTCACAGGAGGTGATCTCTGCTGAAAGCAGACTCAAAGTAAAAAAATAATAAATATTCTCACTGAGGCAGATTCATATTTCAATATCACAGTCAGTGAGTACAATGCCAAACGAAAATAAAGATGAGATTTGGAGCGTAAAATCTGTTTTTGGTTTTGGTTGCAAGACGACATGAACATTTTGCAGGAGCCAGTGGCCGCGACACACACTTTACATTTTACACTCATTCATTAGTTTACTCTGATTGTAATGTATTTAGCTTCAGGTACATTTCGGCCAATTTAATGTCATGTGGCTTTCTGACAGATTAACAGTATGATAGAATATGACTTTCCCAAAGTGACAGTTATATGGATATAACAATATACGTAGTAATATGCAGAGTACATGTTCTATTCATTGTGGATCTATTGGAAAATCTACAATGATGTATTTTAGTCGCGGGAGGATCTTTAAATCTTAAGATCATAAATTATCAGAGTAATATCAATATTCCTATAGTATATTTATGTACAAAAACTTAAAAACTTTGCGCCTCAGTTTTAGTTTCCTGAGGCAAATGACGGCTCTAATGAAACATGTTAATGAGGGAGATTGTGCTGTAAACAAACAAACAAACAAACAAACAAACAAACAGTGTAAGTGGAAACCCAAACTGAATCCTCAGTGTATTTATAACATTTATTATAAAAATAATGAACTGCTGGATGTGAAGAAGAATTCAAATAAAAAAATACATTTACCGTAGTCTGGGATTACGTATCAAATTGAAAAAGAAATTGTGTTTTGATGAGTTCTCAGCTCAACCAGTAGAGGGCGCTACAAGGCATTTCCCTCCTACGTTGTAAACCGTTAAACTACTCTGACCAATTAGTGAATTAGGTGGATTTCCACCAAGTCGGTGAATCCCACGTACAACAAAATGTGCGTAGACGGATGCCGGCTAAACTGCGATGATTTCTTTTGGCGAATTAGTCTTTTGAATTGAATAAGTTTCTAGAACTTTCTTAAATTATTTCCCCATCAAGTTACGTTGTAAGAAAACACCTCAAAAGGACTAATCTTTTATCCAGACTTTCAGTTTACAATGTGCAACATTTTGGATGCATACCATGGACTGAATAAGACAAAATCATCTGGATCGCCCCCTGGTGGCTGGCTATAATATAGGTCATAAACCCCACCTCCTTAATGTTAGAAGATGATATGCAGAACAAACTAAAAAGTAAAAGTACACTGAAATAAATTTCCCCCAAAGGATAACTTTAGGCTCTTAGTTAATTTTGGTTTTATCACATTGATGTTTGCTCAAGTGTTTTCCTGTCAGTTGATGGCAAGATGGCAGCGTCCGCATCCTGAATATTTTGGCTTCATTTTTGTACAATAGAAGGAGCCAGAGACACGTCGGCCATCTTTATTTGCAGCTTATGATGCATACATGAATGCACTGTGTAGTCTGCAGTTCTAAGCTTGTTTTAAATACAATCATGTCAGGAGGAAAGTAAATGTTAATTTGAGTAGCAAAATGCTAATGCTAACTATTTCTGTAAATGAGAAAATGGATTTTAAATCCTGACCCTCTGTGGACTGGGTCATTTAAAAAAATAGCTAAAAGATCCCAAACTATGAACAAGGTGGCGGAGGACACACACGTGAGGAACAAGCGTGATCTCAGTTTCAGGTGATTTTCAGTTAAAGGCCAGAGAGTAAAATCTACCGTCCATGTGTCAGAGGATAAAACCACAAGTAACAGGACACTAAAGACGCTACACATCTCATGTATAGTAAAATGGTGCCATGGGCCTTTTCTGCTAATGCACTGCAGTTACGTGAAGCTTTCAGCTCTGCTCACGCTCTACGTGCCACAGTAGGTTTGTTTACTGTGCCTTTGTGGAAGCGATGGGATTTAATTGCACTTAAGCACGACACATTTCACCGGCTGCACACAAACACCTGGTCAGATCAATTCATTTTAGTCACTTAACCCATTATGTCCACCTCAGTCATATAAGTCACCTTCTGGCCCGTCAGTGATCTTTGGTGTCACGTGCGCCACATTTATATTTTACCACGACGAGAGAGTCAAGTGATCTCATTGGCCGATGCAATAAAATGACAGACACTCAGAGACAGTAACGAGTTTTTTTGGCGATGATGTGGATAAAATAAGTTAAATGTTGGTTTATATACGAGGAAGAAGAGTTGTGGTTCCCCTGTTATGCTTCTGTCGGCAGTTTCTCTACATCTTGATAGTTTGAAAACAAAAAATACAAATTCCTGCTGAATGAAAGTAGAGAATTGTTTCTCCAACAGTTCATTCAGCCGCTTTCAATGTCAGGCTTGACTGTGGAGGTGGAAATAAAATATTTATTGGTTTAAAAAAGGGACAAAAACCCTGGTTCCTCTTGAAGAATGATAAATAGTTCGGTCCGTTAGTTTGAGAATCAAAGATAAGACGGGATTTGATTCAACAACATCACAAGTTTAGATTCTATGCTCCTCATGTAGAACACGCTTCGTTAAGAACCTGAAGTCAGATAAAACTCTTGCTCCTTTAAAACACTCATGTTTGTTTTGGCAAACACACGGAACCTTTTTTTAATCTTTAACTAATTATTTTCTTCTTTTTGATTTTTAAATTCTGTTTTAATGTGCTCTTTACTCTTTTAATTTCAATATTTTTTAAATGATGCTTTGTCTCTGTGAAGCACTTGGAATTGCCTTGTTTATATTGTCTTTTAAATGCAATTTTAATGTCTTTTTAATGTCTTATTTTTAATGTATTTCCATGCCTCTACAAAGCACATTGAATTGCCTTGAGTATGAATGGTGGCCTACGAATAAACCTGCTTCGTCCAGGAGCTGAAAACAGGGACGTCTTTTTAGGGGGGGGGGGGGTCTTCCTTGTACAGGGATAACAAAAGTTTTCTGAGGTAATAAACTACACCAGTGGAAAACCAGGCACACACATGGGCATTTACTCACAGGCAAAAACCACAACATTCACTAGAAGGCTGTCAACAGCAAAGCACAAGATGGTTATTACAGATGCCTTAAAAATAAGATCCATACAACGCAGATCAAACTCTGCCAGCGTATTGCAGTACTTATTAAGTTGTTTATTGTCACAGCCCCTTCAACCGAGGACCATTTATCTCCATTCATCAGATCGAGATGCTCACTGAATGTCTGTATACTCTCAAAAAGCATGGGGACGAGGCCGCGGCTGGAATCCCACGTCAGAGAGAGATCTCTCTGAGCTCATTGGACGCAGAGATTCCTATTCGCTTCAGAGGAGGAGGGCTCTTCAGTGTCAGGGCGAATGAGTGCTGCTAAATCAAGACTTACTCACATTAAGTATTTAACTTCTGGTGATTTTCATCCATGTACATGAAGTCGCCTGCACAGTGCACGTGGACGTACTGGATCCTGAAGACTCCAAGGTCAGGGATCAAACGTCCAGGTCCATCTCGGGGCGGACAGACAGCAGGAGGACGTCAGACACGTCCCTGAGCCTGCTGAACCCGTCTGTCCTCCAAGCAGCGACAGACCCACATGGACACCACCTCTGCATTACCGTCGTTATACTGCACGATGAAGGAATGCTCCTAAACAGTGAAGAGAAAGACGCGTGTTAAATCTGTTTTATTAAGAAACAACTGACACTGACACTGTGTCATTGCTGCAGCTCCTCTCTTCATCCTCTGTCTGTAACATTTGGTTGTAGCTCTTGTCTTTAAATAAAAAAAATCTATATAACACTCGATGAAAGAAACTTTGAAGAAGCATATATGCGTCCTTTAAGGATTAGACTAACTGGACTAACTTTGGCGTTTTAATAATTTATTAAGATCAAAATTACAGAATTATATTGAAATACAAAAGGTCTGGTTCATTTACTTAATTTACCAAATAAAAAACAAACTCAGTGAGGTTTAGTTCCGTGAGAATCAACCTCAACTTCCAAGTACTTCGATTAAATTTGTGCTGGAAAAAAAATAAAATCACCTTTTTGTCAATTCATTTAATGAGATTTGTCTTTTTGAGTTAAATCATTTTACCATTTTCAAAGTAAAGAATATGATTCATGTAATATGAACGTAATCTCTATTGGCACTCCATAAATGACCTTCAAAATAAATGTCATCTGTGGCAAAAATGAACGGAAGTAGCAGTAAAACACAAGTAATGAGCTTTCTCTTAAAAACAGAGAAATGTATATTTTAACGGCCATCACAAAATGTTTATACCTATCGTGCAATATTATTTTTATTATCAAACAGATTGGAGCCACAAACATTATTACGCTGCCGCATGACGCGCGTTGTTTAGTTTCTTTGTATAATTATTCTAAATCTTGATTCAAGAAATAATAATAAAATACACATAACCTCAACAGGAACATCATTAAACCGCCTTAAATATTAACGACCAACAGATTTTGTTTTAAATGCAGAACGTTTAAGTAATGGCTTATCAGGGCGTTTTGAAGAAATATCTTCGGAGTTTAACGATCGACATGAGTCATAACAGGTCGTAAAAAGGAGCCTAGTGATAAAACGTAGCAGTGGCACTAACTAACTTTGTCCAAATCCAAATAGCAATTTTCTAATAATTTTCCAAGGACTCACAAACAAATACAATCTTAGTTTTTGATTGATTTTGATCGATAGTGCCAACGAAAGGAGCTCCTGAAACCCCACAGCCCGTCTGCTGATTGGTAGCTCATCAAGTTTGTTACCCGCTCGCAGCGTTCACTTGTTACCGCTGCACCACTTAAACAGAGATGTCACATGTGATATCTCAATGACAGCGCTTCCAATCACCAGCCTCATCTGAGGGGGGGGGGGGGCTTTCCAGAACAGAGCCGGGGGTCACAGAGGTCACAGAGGTCAGCCAGAGGTGAGAGGGGCGGAGCCTACAAATGAAACAAGTCGACCGAGGCTGACCGTGAATTTTATTTGTGGTGTCTCGATGTCCAATTAGATAAACAAGCCGGCAGCTGGCCGCTTCAAATGAACATGTCAACACTGATTTCAACGATATCGGTGCCTAACAACAAGAGACTGTCACTGTTGTACACGGTTAACAGGAGCTCCGCCCTAAGTGACACATCAGGCACCACAGAGGACTTCATGGACAAAGACTTTTCCTGGGCTGTTGAGGGTCACAATTGAAACAAGAGCCATAAATCGTCCGGGCTGACGCAGTTTATAGGCCGATCTCCGCTCGCACCAGATGTACGGATATTGTTATATTGTGTCAGCCAATCAGCAACAAAAGCCTCAAATACAGAAATGTCAAATATATGAAGTTAGTTTAATTCACGTCACAGCGGTCCACTTAAATTATGTATTTTTATGTCAACTTTCAAATTAATTCAGCTTTTGAAAGGCTTTCAGTCAACTGCAAATGAGCAAACCTTGTGAACACGAAAACCATATCTCACTAACAATAGTGGCATTACCATAGTTTCTACTTGACATAGAAAGTGACTCCAAGGTGAGCAGTGTTGTTGTCAGCTGTTTCTTCTGGGGTCAGACAATGTTAAATACCCCCAAGCACCATGCAAACTGGTGCAGACAATGTAAGATTAGCAACAAAGTAGGACAGACCCAGGACTGACGCTTCACTCCGTCCCTCCTGAGATCCTCCTCGTCTATTTGCGGTTGCACAGAAAAATATGATAAACTGAAGATCGAGTGTATAAAATGAAATCACATGAGGGATTCACAAGTTTTTGTATTATCACGATTCCTTCCTAAAACCCATTGAATTAGCTGGACCACCGTTTGAGTTCTTTGCTCACTGCTGTTACTTCTGATTGTTCACCACACGTGTGTTGTGGTGTATTTGTAAGTTTCAGAGGAAAAACGACATCACGTTCCAGCGTTTTCTAATCCTGCACAAACTGTAGAGATTGCGAAGGACTGGGGGGGAGCCCCATCAATCCTGTTGTCCTTCTAATGGGCAGCTGGGGTTAACACAGTCTGAGGTTAATTACTCTCATATCAGTGTGTGTGTCAGTATGCAAGTGTGGAGTGGACGCTCCTGGGCGCCCCAATGTGCTGAATACCCATCTCATCCATCATTCTTCTTTGCCTCAGTAGAGCGGGAGTGATACAGAAATAAAGAAGGAAGACCGGACTGATATATATATATTTTTTTTTTTAATTCAGCGCTCCACCTTTGCTCCAGAATTTAACCCTGACAGGCCGGAGAAATCTGCTGGAATTTGACCTGGATGAAGGTGCGTGTCTCATCACACCACACCAGGCATACATGCATATACACATTCATGCCAAGACAACCTGTTTTTGTTGGAAGCCGTGTCCCATCTGCTAAATACAATTTACAACTACATGCCAGAACAGTGGGCACCATTAAAGATACGTTTGTTTGCAGTTTCTGTTTTCATGTCCAACTTCCATAAGTGATAAAAACTCCTTGAAGTCCTCAGAAAAATCTAAATTTAAGCTACTTTTACCACCATCTGCTTTAATTTGATGTGATTAAAAATTGACTTTGCATTGACATGATTTTGTCTAAATGAAACTTAATTGTTCTTACTGAATCAGACATAAAGTCACTAATAACAAGAAGCAACAAGAGGTTCAAAGGTATATTCTGACTAAACATCTGGAATGAAAAGTCCAGATATCGTACATCTCGGACTATTGAACTCCTTTATAACCAAGCAATATTTACTGTGTCTTCCTTTGTCGTAGGTCACATGTCTACACGACGAGTCAACTTTTAGAACTCTGAAAGCTGCTCAAACTGAAAATGTATTAAAAATCGAATCATGCATAATGGACTAATAATAAAATGTCCTGCTACTTAAAGTTTGAAATGTAAGTGAAAAGTAATAAGCAGAGTAAATAACTGCTCCTTGTTGGGTCACTGACGGTGTTCTGACATTCTGCTGAAGCCGTGTGTGGACAGAGGTGAGACTCATTCAAAAGTTCCATTAATCACCGTCTGGCCACATGAAAATGGGATAATCACCTGAAACCGCTCTGCTCAAATAGAAGCGGCCAGAAAACCCAGGGGAAATTCTACCTAACTCTTTAATTGTTTGAAGCCTTTGAAGGGTCTGTTTAATCGAAGATTAATTTATGCAATTTTAAATAACACTACGTATGATTAATACCCTCAGAAGAAATTAAAAGCAGTTTGAGGCAATTATAACAAGAGACTGGTCATCACCTCATTAGAATAATGTTAGAAGAAATGTGGTGTGTGTGTGTGTGTGTGTGTGTGTGACAGAGAAGAGGGAGAGGAGGTAGATAGAATAACTAGGGCTTTACTGATTTACATGCTAATCACTGGCTCCCTCTGGAAACTGGTTGGACTGGATGGTGTGTGTGTGTGTGTGTGTGTGTGTGTGTGGGGGTGGGGGTATTAGTTAATACTTTGGTAGAAATTAGTGCACAGGGAAACTTCTCTTACGGGTATTTTAACTGTGTAATAAACTCACCATTATACTTTTAAGAGATAAGGAGTTTGAGTTACAATATTCATCATTGTCTAAATTTCTCTTACACCTTAAAAACAGAAACCTTGTTTTGATAAATTCAAGGATACTGAATCAATAGAAAATGAATATTTTATGCAAAAAATTGAATTTGTCCAGGATTCAAACATTGAGGGATGTATTTTCGACTCCTGCTATCATTCAAAATGTCGTGACTGAACAGGTGCCCAGCAGCAGCAGGCCCAGGATGTGTGAATGGGGGTTCATGTCAATGAAGACCCAAGGGTGAAATGTGAAAACATTTGGCAACAAAAGTGTTGACAGAAAAGTTTAGGGGGGGGAGGAGGCAGCACGAACCCCCAAAAGCTGCAAGGATACACGAGCATGACTGTGAAAATCCTTTTTGCACATGTAGCGATGTTAACATTAACAAACCAATTCCTCAGACACTAACACTGCTTCCAAAGTTTGAGCCACATGATAACGGCATCACACACAGCAACTCACAAAAAAAACACACGTATAGGTGATTAGATAATAGTTTCTGCCCAGGAGTTGTTAAAGCCAAATACTGAAGCATCATAAAAATATGAACATGATATGAAAGGCATGAAACACAAAGTAAAGCTCAGCACTGTTGAAGAAATCAGCTCAAAAACTGCAAAGAAGTTGGAATGAGTGGCTCAATCTAAATTAGTTAACTACTATTATTATTATCAACATCATCATTAACTGGTGATGCCATTATTAATAACACTGAGACATTGATGAATATCACTGTTATTAACAGAGTTTAAATGTTACGGTTACGCAACTGGTCCAGGTCTCTCCACCTCTCCTCTCCTCCCCATTTTTCTCCACTCACCCCAAACTGGTCGAGGCAGATGGCCGCCCACATGGAGCCCAGTTCTGGTCGAGGTTTCTTTCTGTTAAAATTTTGTTTTCACCAAAGAGCTTCCTTGTTGTGGGAACTGTTGAGTTTCTCTATAATGTTGTAAAGTCTCGACCTTACTCTATAAAACGCCTTGAGATATGATATTCAAATATAGTGTTAAGTGGACATGTCATGATGACTGAATGAAAAACAAGGAGATAATTAAAAGTAAGAGCAAACTAATAAAAAGAGTGTATTATTAGGGTGAGTGGTTACTATGTTGATTTGGTTAATGACAGATATTAACTAGTGAGAATTTGTTAGTAACACACATCCACAGTTTATGATACTGGCTCTATCAGTGGTCAAATTGTGTGTGTGTGTGTGTGTGTGTGTGTGTGTGTGTGTGTGTGTGTGTGTGTGTGTGTGTGTGTGTGTGTGTGTGTGTCAGAGACAGGAGGGCTTCCTTTGTGAAAAACCGAGGGACTCATCTGGTGTCTCCAGGGTTGAAAAGGGGGCGAGGGAATTTGTGCGCGTGTCTGCGTGTGTGCGTATGAATAGAAAAGCAGAATAGGAGCGCTGCATTGACAAGGGTGCTAAAAGGCTGTTTGAAGGCTGCTGGCTGGGGCGCGAGGGATGACGAGGGGGGGGAGAGAGAAATGAAATGTCCATCAAATCCCAATCAAAGAATATCAGGGCGGGGGGGCCATCACTGTTGTTGTTCTTCTTCTCTCGTACATAAATCAACAGAACATGAAAACATGTATAAAATGTTTGCTTCAACAAATTAACAAATATGAGGCTAAATGTAAAAAAAACTATTTTCTCTCCTTCTTGTCTTAAAGCTTAATAAATAAGCCGACGAAGCTGCACACGGTCGGCTGTGTATTGATGGAAAAGGGGGAGGAGAGAGACAGCCTGTTTAGAACCAAAAGCAAGAAACCTCAGACAGGATGGGTCATCACCAAATACCTGCAGCTAACGTCCTGGGAGCGGGCCAATGGAAAGTCTCCTCGGCTCACCCACGTCATTAGCTTATGATGACAGGATAGGGTGTCCCACAATGAAAGATGCATTAGTAAAAGGAGAGAAAAACACACTCACTTTCCTCTCTGATGGCTCATCATGCGATTCTTTAGAGAAGAGGGGACTTAGAAGAAATGGGAGAAAAGATCCTCTGCTGATACGGGAGAAGCACTGAGATTGATACGCTCCAGACGGGGCTCGCTTAGAGATTTCTTCTTGATTAATTAGAGTCCAACAAACTGACAAACGGATTATGAGTCATGGTGTAAACCAACCGGCCTCAGATCAACTCTTCCACTGGTGTTGTGTTTTTTTTGCTGAGGTATCAAATAACAAACAGCTGATTTGCTTGACGGATCACAATGAAAATTAAATGACCAAACATTGTGACATTATTAAGTCCATTCAAAGTGGCTGATATATTTTTTAGAGCTTAAGAGACACTAACAACTAAAAATGTAAGAAATAATTTATAATTTGTCCTCATTTTTTAACTCTGCCATGGAGGTTGTTTTTGTCTGTTAGCATAATAACGCCAAAACTACTTGACGGATTACCACAAAACCTGGTGGACGTATGCGGTATGGGTCAAGAGAGAACCTGTTAAATTTTGGTGTGGATCTGGATCGAATGCGGGATTTCCCCCCCCACTTGGGGTATAGGGTATTTTTCAACGTTTTCTTTGATTTGGCCTAAAACAATTCATAGATCTTGATGAAAGATATCAGGCATGTTTACAGGACTGTTATTTACGTGTGTGTACAATGTGGTGCAGATCCGAATAAATATCTGCATCTAGTAAATATAAATGTGGCATAATAAGGGGAGTGTTGTGCGTTGGTGGGGGTATTCGCTCTCTGAGTGCCCGTCTGCTGATACAGTAACAGTTATTCAACGACGTCAGTGCTGTCTAGTCATTGTCTCGTCTCAGTCGTGGAAAAAAAAGAAAAGGTCGTTGACGAACATATTTAGTCGCTGTCTTTGTTAAAAAATTCAACACTAGTTGTAACAGACTGCGTCAAGCTTCAGGGACAGAACCCATCAAGAGCAGGCACGCAATCAAACAGCAGCCCTTTAAAGAACGTCTAATAGGCTCAAATCCCAGTGACAATAACAACATCAATAAAAGCTATACCAGTGATTAGAGAAACCACATGCTGAAACCTGATGAGCAAACTAGAGCTACCGGTCGAATTTGTATGGTCATAAAATCACATTATTTGCTCAGTGTGTACACTTGTGTGTGATTTCCCGCATTACCTACCGGGAGAAATGAGTTGCACAGATAAAAACTGAGAGCAAATGGTCGCACTTTCTGTACAGCCGACGAAGAGGGGGAAAGGGGAGCTGTGGCAAGGTGCATTAACATACAGATAGAATAGGTAAAGAGTTTTAATGTACTTGGGAGGCTGGGGGAATGGGGAGGAAAGAGGGAATAAGGAGGAGGAGGAGAGAGAAAGACAATCAGCAGGCTGGTGCCACCGAGGCAGGCATCCATGACCTTATATTTCAGTTCATCACGGGCAAAGGAAGAAATGAAAGGCCTACAGGAGGACAAAAATATAGGTAAAGGAAAGACGAGAGGGGTCGAGGAAAGGAGGGAGTCAAAAAAAGACAAGAGAGAACAGTGAGAATTTGAAAAAGAGCACAGAGATCGCAATGAATACGAATAAATTGGGGCAGAGGAGGAATGTGGACGACAGAGCTGAAAATGTCACCGTGTGAGTTACGATCACCTGAAGCATTTAAAAACTAGAAAGATTGAAATACAGCGTGTATGGTTGAAAAATACTTTGTATATAGTGATGAAAAGAGATACGTTGTAAGAACACTGATGCTTTCCAACAAAATTGAAGAAGAAACGTCCAAAATACCCAGAGTCGATACTTTGGGAGAAGAAAAGAAGAAAAACTCC
This sequence comes from Hippoglossus stenolepis, assembly GCF_022539355.2. Classification (NCBI taxonomy): domain Eukaryota; kingdom Metazoa; phylum Chordata; class Actinopteri; order Pleuronectiformes; family Pleuronectidae; genus Hippoglossus; species Hippoglossus stenolepis. The sequence continues at coordinate 7,301,627 of NC_061483.1, forward strand.
TTGTTCATCTAAGCAACAAATATTCTTTGCGGGTTGTGTGTAGATGTTGTGTACTCGTACATCCGTGGAGACAGAATCATTCAATTTACCAGATCTTTCAACTGGTATGTTCTGTCAAGTGTCTAGACGATGGATATAAATCCAATAAAAAAATTGTCATGCACAGAAACCTTGCACACGGAGTCCTATGCATTTTATTATTCTATCTACTCCAAAGATTTGCAGTGGGAGATAAAATGAAGACAAGCATTGAGGTTCTCCCTCTTCTTGAGAAAAGAAAAAGAAACTATGACAAACAGATTTCCAGATATCCGTGGTCCAGTTTGATAAACTACAAAGAGCAAATTTCTGTTATCCAAGACACATCAAAATTGAACCTTCTCCTTTTTTTTGCATAGAATATGTATTTACAGAGTAACAATGCTGCAGTGAAGTAGAACTGGATAACTGGGTTTACAGGGGGGTCCTGGATGATAAAATGTGCTCATATAAACAGATGATAAATTGGCTATTCATTGGTGGAGGTCTGATATTGTCTGATAAGTATTGGTAATAGGAGTTTGATGTAACCCTTGTCCTTGCATTATTGTGGGTTTGAATTAAGAACTGCTTGTGAAACCAAGTATTGAAGGACGAAAGAAATCACAAGAACACACTGTGGAAAAGAGCTTCTAGTTCAGGCTCATCAAATATGATTGTATTCTTGTTCAAGGTATGAGGATAAGAGCAGTAAAGACACTTTGCCTCAAACTTAATAATGCCGGCTAATTTGAATTTGAGGATGTGAGTTTGAGGTCCTGCTGGAGATGTCAGGGCCACATCTGAGGAGACACAGGAACAAACCAGGATCCTGTTGATCCACAGCAGCGTCTCTGCTAAGTTGTTGTGTAGCCAAAACTACACTAGTGTACAGTGATTGGTTGATGCCTTTATGAATTAATTGCAAAAATAAAAGCCCCAGTATGTAAAGAGAATAAGAAAGAGTCAAACTATCAAGATCCTCTGCACGACAATCAAGTGCCAGATTCAGTATTTATGATTATTTAAGTAAAAAGTGTCACAAACTAGAAAGGTACTCATAGCAGTCACCTTACGAAACCACAATTAAAATCACTTGATCCATATTTTTTATTTGGATCTGCACCAAAATGCCCACACACATAAATACCAGTACCTTAAACATGCCTCTACTTTTTTAAATCAAGATCCATGAGTTATTCTCTGAGAAATAAATAAAAAATGTTGAAAATATCACAATGTTAAAGAAAGTGACGGAAAATTCCTGGAAACGCCCCCTGATCTGGAACTGCAACAAAATTGTACAGGTTCTTTCATAACTCATACCACATCCTTCCACCAGGTTTAGTTAGCAATCAACTGATATATAACAGACAGACAAACAAACCGGTAACAATGGAAGTTGTGGTAAAATAAAGGTGAACAAGTTACATAAAATTGAGCAGCAACTTCCTCAAAAACAGTCCCGCGTGGTCTCGCCCTGAAGAGAACCACTTTTGTCCAAAGGCAAGAATTCCCAATGAGTGTCTCGACAACGTTTCCCCTCACTCCTCCTTTCTGGTGTGAAACTGAGAACATACAATCTGTTAGCAGCTCTGCATTTACACCCCCCAGCCCCGCAACACACCCCTTCACCCGTCCGCTCTCTGTGGACCCGACAGTCGCTGTCCTTGGTGCTGACACAGAAAACCGAGCATGTCGCAACTCTTAAAAGGCCGTTGGTGCAAACTGCTGTGGTCGAATGTGTTAATGCTACAACGGTAAAAACTGGGAAAAAAATCAGAGTCCACATTGGAAGGTTTGGCTTCTCCTGACAGGGAGAGCTGGAACTTAGAGGAGTGCATTGACCAAGCTCAACTAGCTCAACTAGCTCAACTCAATCAGAGTCACAGAACCGATGGCCTTCACACTAACATTCAGAGGAGAACAGCACCAACAATCACAACTGCTTCATTCTCTCTCAGCAGTCGTCCTTTTTCCCTCAAATGTGATTTGTATTTTTTGATTTTCTTTTCTTTTTGAGTTTCACTGTCCAAAATACTGCAATGTGTGCAATTTGCCACTTGAAGACCATTTTCACATTCATCTGCCGAATGGATCAGGTTTCCCTTTTGTTTCGTTTTGCTGTTTACGCAGCAGCACCACAGTTTGGAGGCAATGACAGTGCAATATGGAAGACACCTGAATATTTTACAGTATAAATACACCAGTTTAAAACAGTGTAGGACAAATGGTATAATTGTATGGCATAATAAAAACCACAAGTTTACGGTTTGTTCACATCAAAGTTTAAATATCTTTTCAAAGGCCTACTGTACCAATTGTATGGAGGAAAACAATTTAAAACTCTTGACCTTATGCCTGATTATATGACCTGAATAATTATTTTTGTGCTTACCGTAATCTTTACATGTTAGAAACCAGACTCAAAGAAATGTCCCTGAATGTATTTCACCTACTGTCTGTATTGTATTATCTTTTGTTTCGTTAAATTGGTCCTCTTTGATTGCATTTATTTTCACAATTTAAAATTAAAATTGATTCATCTGCGTAAATACAGTATTCAGAACCTTTGATTATCGTGTGACTTTTTTATTGGACATGAACCTTTACAGCATCTTTTGAGTTTAAAGTTGTTGAATCATCCTGTGACACCTGCAGCAGAACAAGCTCTTCAGGAGATGGATGGATAGATTTATCATTTATTTCCACTCACTTAAACATTTCAATATCTCCTGTTTTAATTTTAAGGAAGCATGATACATACATAAAAACTATGTAAACAATTATTTATTTAAGATTAATTTTGTTGATATAACTTTAATTTGAGCAAACTTGTGTGTAACCAACTGAAGTAATTTTTTAAGTGTATGTATAATCAAAAGGTGAAGATTCTGTATAATGAATGTAAAACTGAATACATGTAGAAAAAAAACAGTGCTGGTCTCTATAATGCTAATTTACAGATGAGACATGAGGTCACGTAAATGACAGTAAACCTTGAAGATTTTGACAGTGAAATAAAAAAAAATAATTTAAGTTATGCGCAGCATGAATGTTAACTGAAGCTTCGACAAACCCCCCCACAAAAACGCACAGACAATCCAGCCACTAGCCCAAACCCAATTCTAGCTAAACCTGATAACTGAGTCAAAACTCAAAATTTGAAGAAGATAACCAGCCAAAATAAAAACACACACACACTAACACACACACACACTAACACACACACACACACACACACACACACACACACACACACACACACACACACACACACACTTTCCTTTTGTCCCTTGCTCAAAATTTCATTAGGCTATAAAACTTAATTTGCTAAGATAGAATTATGTGACTCTTGTGCAGCAGCTATGCCTGATTCATTCAGTTCAGCTCCCATGCAGTGAATTAAAGGAATTGTTACTGAAGTGGATCTTAATCCTGTCTCAAGGTTTCTAGCTGCCCTCTCTCTGACATCTTTCATAGGTAGCAAGAAGTTCATCTCTGTTGTTTCCACACAGAAATTATAACTTGGGGGTCGGTCCTTGACCCACAACAACCCAATTATTGCGCAATTGAATTTTTATTGGGATACAGGGATATGATCACCTCCTGTACACAGTTATTCAAAACTTATATTTTGTGGTCCTTGGAACTATTTAATGGAAGGCTTGGTTTAACTTACCATGAGGTTGTTGGGGGCAGGCCTCTCTTTGGGTTGCCGCCGCATACTGGAAAAAGAGATACAAGCAGTTTATATCCAGCCACCATTCAAACTGTGTTTGTAAGAGACCAAGACATGTTTTTGTTCTTTCATTTTAACAGCATGAATGTTCAAGAGGAGGAATGAAACAAAACTATTCATTCCACAGAAACTGAAAACAGTTTCATAGACAAAAACCACATCAGCCTAAAAACACAGTACCTTTATTTCAAATGAAATCAATTAATTACTCATTCTAAGTTCAATTCATATTTCCTATTACTCAGAATACGACAACTGGGGCAGTTGATTTATTATGTGTTTGTTTCTGTGAGTGTCCTCCATGGTGTGTATACACAATATGTCAAAACAACCCACACTGGGGACTTGTCTGCAGTCATGTTACTGGTTTATGTACGACAATGAATGGGCCATGACCCTGGAAGAATAGCCGGGAGAACCTGGTGCTGGTCCTGCACCAATGCAGAGCAGGTCACCTGTACCTCAGTCTGTCCTGAGAGAGAGGTGGGCTGTTTAAGTAAATAAGGGTGGCATGGGGGTTAAACAACAGCTGGTATAACCAGTTAGAGAGTACTGAGCGTGCACGCACACACAAACACACACACAGCTTGCATTTGGTTGGAGTGTGTCTGCAGATGTCTGTGTAACTGTAAAGGTTACAATACAGAGGCTAATGAATCAGAGGCAAACCCAGTGTAAACATTGTTTTTGTCCTGTTGCATTAGATAAATCAATCACTCCTCTTTTCAGCTTTTTATTCAATATCAGCTGCACTGAATGCCCCAGCTAAAACCATTAAATCCACAATGCATCGACGCACACAAGCAAATGCATTTTAATCTCATTGTATACCCTTATACCTTTGATTCATCTACAATAATACTTTAGCTCATGTTAAATGCAGCTTGTGGTCTTTGTAATTGTTCAGTCTGGCTCTGTGGGGCTCAGAACGTTGACCGTGGCAAACATATTAAGCTGCTGCAAAGTAGGATCGCAAACAAATGCACCACACAGTCAATAATCACTGAACACAGACAAAATTACATTTAAAAGTGGAAGGCATTAATTAAAACCATTTCCGTCTATCTGGATAAAAATGTATTAAACAGTGACAAAGACGGCTCACCACTGAGTGATGAAGTGAACAAACTTTTCACTGAACTGGTCAACGGGAAGAACCGGAGGATCCTGTGAAGAGGAATAAAACATCTTTACACAATTTTCATTTTCACATGGAATGATGATAACATGGTACAGTGCCATTTAAATCATTAGTTAGAGGTTTCAGTGTTTAACAAACTTCACATATCTTACAATTGGTCGGAAACTGAACTGGTGACTCTAATTTTGATGTTTGTGGTCTTTCTGCTCTGCTCAAACAACAAGAGTCATTTTTCCCTGTTCACAGTGGTTTCTGTTTGGATTCGACTGTAATAAGCTGGAAAGGAGCCATGGTCCTAATATGCACATTAAACAAATTTAATCTTTGTTGATCTCAAAAACACGACAGCTCTTAGATAAAAGATGAAACCAAACAGCCAAAGCATAAATATTCACAGTTTGACTTAATTTAAAAGAAAATAGAGGATAAATTGTGACAAAACTCACATGCACATATCATTTCAGGAGGACGGTGATGTCTGAAAATTGCTGCCAAAATAAACTAATTTGCGCTGTTTGTGTTTAGGTGTGTGTTGTCATGCTTGCTACATCTTGTCAATGGAGGGTCTATGAACCGTGTCATGTACAACAGCTGTGCCAGACTGACCCTCACCTCATTAGTCCGTCCATTTCCCTCCTCTCACTCCGCTCGTTTCCCTCCTTACCTCTGCCGGTGTCAAAAGTTCTAGCTTTTATAATTTAACTGTATCCCTGCAGACAAAATGCTGACCAATGCGTAGCGATAGCAACATTAAATAAAAATCTGGATTCTCTCCCTTTGTTTCTATCCCAATAAATAACAGCAAAACTGTTTCTAGTTCCCAATTATTTATTTTCATAAAGAAATGTTTTCATTTTACATATTTATTGAAAAATTGTGGTACTAAGAAAGTATGATTTTATAAAGGTATCATTCTATAAGATTTTCCTGTTGTTTTTATATATAGATTTATATATATTCATATCCAAACATGTGAAAATAAACTGGCTCATTCCTTACAAATGAGAAAACTAGCATTAAGTAAAATAAAACAACTCTGGATTATGAACAGACATTTCTTCCACAACCACTGACTTGCAAGATTTCATGCGAGTCAGTGGCTGAACTACTGAACCACAGAGGTTCGTACCAATCATTGTACAATGAGGGAACAACTACCAGCAGCCATGTGGGCGTGTCTGAGGTGTGATGACTCACTGCAAAAGACAACAATGATGGCTACTAAGGAGGTTAGCACAGACGCTACCATAGCATCAGTAGTGGATTGTATTGAAAGAAGAGCAAAGAACGGCACTTGGTTTTTCTTGATAGATGAGATTTTTTTGCAGTTTTATCGACTGGCGTTAGCAGCCATTATAGATGGTGACGGACAGATGGCTCATCCAATCACCTGCCAAGTTGTTTTTGAAAGCACCTGCCTCTTTCCAAACACTCTATGAAATCTTCACAGATGGTCCAGTGTAACAAACCATCTGGCGCGTCAGGTCACATCTTCCTACATAGAACCCTGACTGATGAAATGTAACGTATTGCATTCCTACACACCAGCATGTGCACAACACACTGATGTTTACCTCAGATACAAAAGGTGCTACCTGACAAGATCAGAAGTGGGTAGGACGATAGAAGGAGTGAGAGCTACATGACTTAAAATCCGCACAGCAGTGACATCCAATCATATATATATATATAAAACAAAGACACAAACTACTCAGACATGAATAAAAACCTTAAAGACTGGGCCCCACAACCAGGCCTTTTATTCAAATTCAGGGAATTAAACCTCTTTACACGTGAAGCCCCTGCTGTGCCATTAAAAACACCTCTGGGCAGTGTTTGCCATTCCTTAATGCTCTGATCGGCAGGTTCCCGCAAAGCATGACGCATGAACCCATTTAAATTAACAAAGGAATGGGTTCCTTCTAATCTCACTACACTTCATAGTGCTGTGGCCGCTTGGATGAGCAATATATCATAGCACATGTATACATACACACACACACACACACACACACACACACACACACACACAAACAAATGCCCTTGAGCTCTGCACACGCCAAGCCTGAGCATACACTTCGTTCAGAAAGAGGGTACCAAATAATTTGCAACCACTGTACTATAGTGTACACACACGCACACGCGATCAATTGGACCCACATAGTTTGTGCAAAATGTTGACTACACAACCAATTTATGTGTTGTGTCGGCTAAATCTGATACAAAATCTCTCTGTGCACTTTCCACACATATTTGCATGCACATGCACCTTTTTGCAGACACAAACACAAACACACATTTTATGCATGTATTCATGTCTCCAGCTGAGAGTAACACCGCTGCAGCTTTGATGTGGCAGCAGGCGACGGCACAAAAGACAAGCAGGCTGATGAAAGTGGCTGGTCTGTGTGAATTATTCCTCTGGTTGTCAATATGCTCCACTATGAGACGGTGCGCACACTACAAGGGTAGAAGGGTACGGGTAAATATACATGTCATTGCCATGAAGCAATTATTAGGCAAAATTAGATCAGTAATTACAGGCTTGAAAATAAAGTGGGAGTTCTTTATTAGTGCAGCCACTTGCTATTCAACAAATAAGAGGAGAGAGACATTAATGAAAGTGGACAGCAGAGAGATGGGAGGAAAAACTGAGGGGAACTTCTCTTTCAAGACCTGAGCTGAACAAGTATGTTTCTCTATCTTAGTCGTATACCAGCTTCTATTAAAACGATGCACTGGATCATTTGCATTTAAGTTAAGATACATATGATTAAATTAATTGTTTTGTGTAAATCTTGTCATATATTATTATTATCTGATATTACATATGGATATTGATCCAAATCAAGAAAAACTTACAAAGGTGATTCTCGTCATTTGAGGCTCCAGGTTTTTATTCTCCTTAAACACAATTCTGTGTCTTTGTATGAAAGCAGTTTCTACATAGGCAATAAATATTATATCCATTTGTTCAGTCAACAATGTACATTTGTATGACTTCATCCCAGTATTAATTCAAACCAATGCCCACCAAGGAAAATTGCTGAGAGTTTGTTCTGTGGATTATTGAGAAAAACCAGGACACCAATTCTAGAATTAGAGATTACTATATATATTTTTGTAAAATGTTATCTTTCTGTCGATGCCATGATTTTCAAGGCCACTCTCGTTCGAGTCTTTGTCAGGTTACTGTCCCTTTATGTTTTCACCTTTATGTTTAAAATTCATTCAGGTTAAATCTGTTGACCTTTTAATTGTTCAACTTAATGTTCATCGAGTCTCATGAGGCTCAAATACTTATTCAAGCCTTTCTCAGCCACGTTTATGTGGGACAGAAACCACACACATACCTCAAGCTACAGGAATATTAATGATCCATTCACAGGAGCCTATTACTCATTCAGCCATTACAGCAACTTCCAAATCCCCAGTGGACAAGTCACATGTACACACATCACAATCATAGAAAACATCTGTATCTACAACGGGCAATGCTAACTTTAGTAAGTGAGACAGTTCTGATGAAAAATACAGAATTGAATTATTCACTAAATAAGATCAGTGTTCAGCTCAATAATTCAGTTTTTTTAATGCTCATTCACTTTGAATGGGGTGACGTCATTCGTTGCTGAACTGCATCGTGGTTCGGTGGCGTCGCTCGTGCTGCATATGGCAGAAGTGGCCGAGGCACCAGCCAAATTCAAGGAGAAATTTCAGAAATGCTTTAACTATCCCATCTGGCATCAACAATCCCACCACAAAGTCACCGAGACCACATATTCGTCCCTGTTCTTGATGTTTGATGTGAACATTAACTGCAGTTCATGGCTCGAACCTCCATAACTTTATGCCTTGCACCCCTGTCACATGAATACATGAACACAGAGGTGTACACGTGTTCCTAATAAAGTGCTTGATGAGTGTATATCCTTGCTCCGGTGCAGTCCTCAACCTTTACAATCTCTGAGTGACTTCATCTTTCAGAGCAGTGCTCATCCTCCTGTCTCTTCCTCCAAATCGCAGCATTAGCTGGGACAGTGAACTGGTGCTGGCTTGCCAGGGACAAAAGAGTGTTCTCTCGCCTCAAGGGGAGACGGCAAAGGGCAGAGGAAAAATAGTTTTGAGTGATGCCTCTGTCTCGCTGACTAATGAACAGTTCAGCCCAGGTCAATCCATTACAACCAAAAGCATTTAATTATTAATTAGGGCCGATCCATAGGCAGTTAAGGACAAGTGACATTATATGTTAAATGTGTGATATGGCTGGTGAAGGGGTTATCAGAGGAGCCGGTTTACGCTGGAGAGGAAGTGTTGCAGCATTTTTGCAATTAGTTTATGTCAGCAAAGAACTTCGGTAAAAAAGAAAGAGGAGGGTGTGTATTGATGTAAGCAGACCCGAGACAAAATACATCCATATGTAAAGAAACGGAAAAACTCTTAAGGCTAGGCCCGGGTTGTGTATCGCACAGTAGCCTGTGGCAAGTGGGAGAAGCAAGTGAGACTGCATGTGTGTCGGGAAAAACAAGAGCATTTAAAAACCAGACGTTACCTTTGTAAAATCAATATAGGGGGTGATAAAAACACCAGAACCCAAAGTAGTCAAATAAGACAGTAACGTGCCACTGCTCCGTGTATGAGACATGTACACCTGGTGCAGTCATGAGAATAGTCCTGGCTTTGGTCGTCTCTTTGAAATATACAGACTTCAGAGCTTTGTTTGTGTGTACGTGTGTGTGTGTGTCATTCATGACAGGTCCAACCTCTGCAGTAATGTGTGTGTGCATATGTGTGTTGCCTGAGGCAGTTGCATAGGGTGAAGGGTTGAGTGAATGGGGAGCAAAGCCGCCTGACTGGTTTGCTTCATTAGGAAACAAAATATAAGCTTTCCGGGCCATTAGGACTGACTTTAGATGCAAAAGCACATAAGACGACGACTCACCTCATCAACGATGCATTGCAGTAACTGGAGAGGCTGGAAGAGGAGAGACACAGGGAGATTAAAAAAAAACAACAAGCGAGCGAGCCAACATGAAATTTCTTTGCAATGGGGAAAATTGAGTGGGATAAAAAAAGTATCTACTTAGATTAATGGAATGCAGTGAGCTCAGGCAAAGCCATCCTTCACCTCCTGAATGTTTTTATTATTCCATAATGGCACCTAATGTAATACCAGCAGTTTAAGCAGGAGCTAATATTTCATTGCAGAAATGCAATTTCTGTATTTTTTTTTTTTTTCAAATGAAGGAGCCAACCAAGAGTAACTGACGATACAGTGTGGGAGACCTGCGTTTCCTTTCACTCCGTTTTAATGCAGTAAAACTTACCATTAAAGATCCTTGGTTTTTCTGAATCTGTAGGGCAACAAAGAGAAGAAGAGACGAGCCCACATGTAATTAGTGCGTCATAATCAAGATGATACACTTGGACACATTATGATCACTAGGAGAAAATTATTGTTTTTCTGTTGGCAATTTGTGAGTGTGCATTAAGATCATTTACATAATGAAAATACACACATTTTAATGGCCCTGCTCTCATTTGTGGAAAATGGGCTAAAAGATCCACTAATGCTAATTTTCCGAGTGGTACTTTCCTGCCCTCCAGGTGATCAAGATGCACAGGGTAACTGTTACAGAACAATGTGAGCAAGGTTTGCAAAGAGATTGCTTACTGTGTCTATTTCACAGGTAAAACACTCTCACTAAACACTGTAGGACAAGGTACCTACACACATGTAGTGTAGAATTCCAGGAATCCTTTTCTATCTGTCTATATGTATATCTTAAGAAATGAGGTGTAATTTGGAAACACGATTCAGTCAATATCAATTAGAACAGAAAAACAGACGGGTTTAGAACGAGCACTGTGCTGGTGATGAAAGCTATTATTTTTGGACAAGGTGAAACGGGAAAGTGGTTTAAGAGAAGATGTTCATAGAAAAAATAAATCGACTCAATATATCTTGAGTTGGAAATCAGGGGAAACAAAGAACAATGTTCAAATCAAAAATTCCCAGTTTTTTTCTACAGTCACAACTAAAACATGGAAAGACTGAGGAACACACGTTAGATGAGGAACTTCTACTTAAGACACTGCCTCAGAGATAATATCTTCAAAAGGCGCTGCAGGGAAACTAGAGAAAACATTTAGCTTTGGATTTTAAAACCTCCAGGTCGGAATCCACCAGGACAAAACAAATTTAATTTTAGACCCAAATGTAAAACTTCATCATACAGTCTAAATGAAATAAGGCCCTAAAAAACTAGGCTCAGCTAAATGACAAAGAATGTTTGGTAAATAAATAGCTCATTTCTCCGGGTCTTTTGACAGTGCATTAGAGCACTTATTGATTCACTCAATTAAATACAGGTTTTCACTCTCTGTAAATACCAAGAGACTCCTAAACTGCCTCTATATCCAGTTTTGCCTGATTCAGACACATTAAAGGCAACTATGGAAAACTAATTTGTTCAGAAATAATTACTAGGACAAAATTGCATGCTGCTCCAGGGGTTGAAATTGGATAGTGGGAGACTAACTTATTCAAGCATAATTGAGCACTTATTCTTCTTATACTAGGTGGCTTGACCACATAGCAAAAAGAGATGTTTGATAATCCCTCTGCATCTTTTAACAGAGTCTCTCATCACTGTGGGCTGATTAGACATCTCATTATCAGTTAGTCCAGAGGGTAAACATTGTTTAATACAACATTTATACTTCAACAACAATTTCTAATAAGGCATTTCTTTTTCAAATGCTCTTCTGATATCTGATTTAAGAGGAACAAACACATTGATGCGCTGTTATAGGGTTTGTTTGTATCTTTAAAGGACTGTGTATGAGTGTTTGTACATCACCAAATTACTGTAGTTGTGTGTAACATCAACTCCTTCTTCCTCTTAACCTGTTAACAGCCACTCCAGCGGCTTTGTGTCAATTTCTGAGAAACATGAAGCTTTTTTTGGTGATATAAAAATATCACAGCGAGCTCAGCATGAAAATAAGAAGCAACAAAATCTGTTTTTAGATGTCAAATGATTTCTTTTCCTTTTCTGGAGGAACTCAATAAACACTTCTAAGAGATGCTCAAGGATTTAAAAGACATCATGGGTAATAAATCTGAAAACTCGATATAAAAACCATCAGTTTCAACAAGCATGTTTTGGTTATGAGACTCTGCCCCAACAGTGAGAACTTCATGAAGACAGAAAGTGCTGAGGTTCTTTTCCCTGTTCCCTTTATTCATCATGAGCTCAACAACAACTACTGCATTTCACTCTGTTAACCTGAGATTTACTTCTCTGGAATCAAAGGCCTTTAAAAATCATGCGATGACAGAAGCTCTTTTCTGATCTCCTCCAAACTGAAAACCTTTCATCCTTGATCCAAAGCTTCAATAACACTCAGATTCAGCAAGTGGAACATTTAGACCGACATCATCTGCTCTATCAAGTGTAGATCAAAATATATTTAATCCTACAACTCGCAGGTTGCACTGGGGAAAGCTGATGCAAGGTGTGCGTTGTGTAGAAACGGTGCATTGTTTAAATATGATTTGGTGACAATAATGCTGCTTTCAGACAAGCACTGAACAAGCACTGAATATAAATATCTCAGGATGAAAAGGAGAAGCCATTCAAGAAGAAGACGCCGGTGAAGATGTCAACTTGGAAAGACAAAGATTTGAGAGCTTGTAGATGTGGTTAAAACAAAACAATCAGCCTCCTGCTCTACCTGGATGCAACCCCTCACCAGATATGTTCCTGTTGTGGTGAACACGTCTGACCTGGACAATCCTCTACTGTGTGTTTACAACACATATACAGTACATACTATGGTTCAAGTTCTCTTCCATTTCATCTGAGAGGAACAAATCGAAACGTTTCTGCATCCACTACACATCACTGTGTATTACACTGTGTAATGGAAGCTCCTCAAACGTGCTAAAAAAAAACTGACTTGGTATTTCATCCAGAAATTCATTCAAATTTGAGAAAATGTGACAAAACGGAGAGAAAGAAAAAACAACCACAGAGCAAACAAAAGGACAACAAATCAATCAGGAGCAATAGCGCTGGCGGCTGTATACACATCACATCAGGTCTGGTGTCTTCAAAGACTTTCAGAGCGAGCCGTGAAAAAACTCCATTAACTCCTGACAAAGAATACAAATGAATCCCGACATGTGGTGAAGTGGAATTAAAGAGACCATCTCTAATCATGACAAACATGAGGTGATGACTCCACTGTGTACACACACACACACACACACATACAAAAGAATGAATGAGAGATGATGCATCAACAAATCCACAAATTAAAGCCATTGGCAAGCATTCACACTTCCCCAGAATTTAAAGGGTCTAGTCTACATTGGAGATGCCACTGATTCTGTGCCACACTCTCCCTTTCAACAACTTCTCCCTCAGTCCGTACGGAAATGTTCTCTGTGAAGTGTAGCAGGGGGTTTTGCACAGACAGCTGTGCCAGCGTCTGCAAAAATGACAGCTAAGGCCCGAGGACTTTGGCTGGCTGCGCCTGACGAGCTGGATCCGAGCACTGTCGGCACACCGCTCTGCTACAGCCTGCAGGTGAACTGTCTTCAGCACCATATGGAGTAAGGGGAAAATTAACACTGAGATGAGTAAAATTGTATGACAGTGGAGAGCCGAAACTAAAACGGGAGAAGTGTTTCTAATATTTCGGCCACCCCCAATTTAAGTCAATGAGGGGTAGATCGCCATTCAATTACTAAACAAATTAAAATAAATGGGTGAATGAAGGCCCCAGGCTGCAAGCACACCTTTGCTCCCTCGCACAAATGTTTGCTTTTCATCGCGGTTTAAGAATTACTAATCAATTAATCAACACAGAAACTAAGTGAAGAGCTCGATCACGACTGTACTCTGCCTCACAGATGGTTGTTTACCAAGGAAGGACGCAGCCATGTGCTGAATCAACTCTTGTAAAAAGACTGGGTTTCTCTCAGCACCTGATAGAGAACACTAAACACATGAAACTGAAATAAACATAAAAACACAGATGACCTAAAAGAAAAAAACAAAACACTGTTGGGATATTAAAAGCCTCACATGGCATCAAACTCCAACATTGAGTAGATTGGTTTCCTCTTTACCAGGAAGAATAATTGGCTCACTGAAAATAAGCAGCCACTGAGGCAATCCCTGAGCAAAGAGTACAGTGGTTACATCAGACTCTTCTTCTGTAATCAACCGCAATCAACTTTTATTTGACAGAAGGAGCAGTTCAAGTGTTGCACTCATTAAGCCTGTAGTAGAATTATCTTATGTGTCAACACACGAAACATATAGAATTTAAAACGTTTTTTTGTTGCTAATCAAACGAAACAAAGTCAGAAATTGCAGCTAGTGGGGATGTCACATTAATCGATACCATGATATCAGTATAAAATAAAAATCCCAACTTTTAAGTGACATAATGAAGGTTTTCAAAGTTAGATTTTAACACAATCACTCCGTAGTTTTGAGAATAGACTCTTTATGAGATCAAATCTTCCTCTTAACGTTTCGTGGCCAGGAGGTAACCTGAGGTAACCAGATTCAGAAAGCTCAGCTAGGGATTGGGGAGATAAACCCATCTTAAAGGCCTAATTAAGAGTTGATGGGATTGGGAAGTCACTTCTGTGGTCGGCAATTACATTTGAGCAGGATTTTAACTTTGTGTAATGGAGGGAAAAAATATAAACCCAAATCCTTTTAAACATTTAAAGTTTTATAATGATGCTTAAAGATTTTGTACTTAATTTATGTCACTGAGTTATTTACTGACTGAATTCATTTGATGTACAATGCATCTTTGAAAATGATTTGTGAGGTCGACATGTAATGGTGAGAGCAAAATGTCCAAATATTTTTGACAACGTCCAAAGTTTGGAATCATCAGAAAATTTCATGACAGAAATAATTTACTAGTGAAATTGTTTTTTTGATTAAATCTTATTTTCACTATTAATAATACCACATTTGAAAAATAAAAAAATCATAAACACTGTGGATAAATCACTGAGGACATTTTTACTAAAACTAAAAGTAATTTCCTGCAGGAAGAATCAACACAGGCTCCTTTTTGAGTCTGGATATTTAGGTAGAGAGATTTATAAATGAAAATAACTCACCTGTGGATAGGGGAACATGCCTAGTGCCAACTGTGAGAAAGAAAAGAGTAAGTGTTACAAAATACTATAAAATAATTTTTTTAAACATGAAAGTACTATCAATCCCTGATAATATAATGCACCACATGATAACAAGACAAGAAACAATGGCCTCAGAGTTGAGGCAACACTGTGGAATTTCATGTGTGGCTACGGATTTGACTCCATTAGACTACACAGGTTCTCCTGATACAGAAACCACCCTGTGTATACAATATAAGTACACGTGCATTATTGTAGACGTGTCTTCCTTCGCTGGTGTCTTACTGTAGCTGCAGCAGGAAAATGCTGCTAAAGCCACTGATGCGTGCAGAATTTGAGACTTTCAGTCTTTGAGGTAAGCTTAGTGCCCACCCGCTGATAACACTACCTCATCAAACAACATCAGCTATTAGTTAATAACCCCCCCACGATCACCACCTGCAGGGAACAAAATAAAGGGATGAAGAGAAGGAGGGCAGGATTGTAGGATAGTTGTATGTAATGAGTGTGTGTCTGTTACTCTGGCTGAGGGGGGCTGGGCGACAGCTCTCCCTGACATTTGGTAATTCACTTGGGGTGGACATTTTTCATCATGGTCAAGGGCAGCTTATTGGCAACATTAAGTTATTAAAATGTCAAAACACTCACGGTCCTTCCTTGAACATAAATAGACCAACTGGTAGGCTAAAGATCAATCCACATTGAGTGGGACTTCCAAGACGTTTCATTTAGCTTAATGCACACATTCACAGCTAGAACTAAAGAGAAGGGGGCCAGGGGGCCCACTCCTATAAAACTCTATCTTTATCACGCGGAGATTGTGTCAATAATTTTGACGTGGCTCCTTTTGTGTGAACTCATCCATTATTGTTATAATTGTAATGATATAACATTATTGACAAACAAAGGCGAGGCAGAAGCCCACATCATCTGTTATACTGCGGAGGGAGAGCTGTGGACAGGGACAGATGGAGAATCAATAGTGTCAGTGGGAGGACAAGAGACCAGGGAAGTGTAATACTGAAATTAAAATGTGATTCGAAAAACGCAGGGTGTCAGTCAAGCATTCGATCAACACTATGGGGAGAGATGAACAGATACTGACGCACACATGGACACACCAACACACTTATGCTGCCCTAACCCTAATGAGCATCAGCCACCAGACGTACAATGTGATCTACTGGATGTATTTTAACTGCCTGAGATCAAACTGTGCAAAATAAAAATTAAATAAACTAGAACTACAATTTAGTCTCCTCTCCAAAAATGTGCCAATCGTACCTCCATGAACGAGATTCCCAAACTCCACACATCTGCGTGAATACCATACTGTTCTCCTGATATCCTCTCCGGCTGTGGAGCAAGAGGAAAAAGAAACATCAGAACAGGACAGTCAGAGACTCAGACTCCTTTAATAACTTATTTTCTCTCTAGTACAACTTTAAAACGGTTTAAGACTGAGATTAATGGGTAACTCACTGCCATGTATGCGTTAGTTCCTACATATGTCTTGGCGATAGAATTCACCAACTGCAAGTGGAATTGAAAAACAGTGAATAATTAAGCTGCATGTTAATAGACATTCAGAAATATTCAGGCAACCTTAAGCAAACACAACCCTGATAAATAACGTTTAAGACTCATTATGTCACTGCTCTGTGTTAGGGAATAAAAAAAAAAAAAGGTGGGGGCTAAAACTAACTTACATTACCTAAATGTATTGACATGTCAGGTTGATATTTTGGGCTGCAACCCCCGCACAAGGGAATAGGAGTAAGACAAGGAGACATTAGTGTGTGTGTGTGTGTGTGTGTGTGTGTGTGTGTGTGTGTGTGTGTGTGTGTGTGTGTGTGTGTGTGTGTGTGAACACAATGGCACATGCCATCAATGACAGGACTGTGATAATGAGAGTCTGTTCCCTTATGGCTGTTTTTAAATGCCCTACAAAGTGTGAGAGAGGGAGGGAGAGTGTTTAGGTTTGAAATAGAGATAAACAATACTGAGTTAAAATAGCACGTACGCATACACACGCACACAGGGTGTAAAATTCACCTTGAAGCTTCCATGCAAGTGAAGGTAAAAAATGAATAACAATTTGCGTAAGGGGGGAGTGGGTGTGTGTGTGTGTGTGTGTTGAAAAGGAAGAGTGTCCTCAGGGTGGATGTTTTGGGGTACGCTGAAGGTCTGTCCCTGATGATTACATTACAAACACACATTGCCCCCCCGACGCGCGCACACACACGCACACACACACACACACACACAATGACTAAGCTATTGTCTGCCACCAACGCAGTCCCCACATCTACTGAATACATATCAATGAGGCTTTGCCGTTGTGTGTGCGGGTCATAATTATAACAAGGTTTTTTTTTGGAGGCTGCAGAACAATGGAGGTGGGTGGGGAGTTAATGTGATAGGAAGACCCCTGGGATAGTGCTCATGCTTAGAGTTGAAAATGAATGTGGTGATTGACAGATTGACCATATGCACACAGAGCCCCACACGCACCGCACACGTCTGTGGAGAAGCATCCATTGACAATGGTTTTTCTTCTCTCTTTCATATTCCATCCTTTCTCTCGTCTTTCTCTCAACCAAAGTCACACAAACAAATCAGTTTACCTGTGTGCTGACACCAAAGTCACAGAGCTTGACTTGTCCTCGGGTGTTCACCAGCATATTGGACGGCTTGACATCTGCGGAGACAAACTGCTTGATAGAACTGCGACATCAGCACTCTGCAGCCTGTCTTTATCTACTCTGCTCTTTCTTTCTTTTTTGTAAATAACAAGCCAACGTGCAACACCTTACTCACCCCTGTGAAGTATCTTCAGGCTCCACAGATACGTCAGGCCTTTGACTACCTAGAGGCACAGGTGACAAAACAATATATTACAGTAATTTCATACATTCAATAACATTCAACCAGCACACTTAGATGAATAATTAACAAACGTGGTTAATGTGGCTGATTACCTCCACTCAACATGTTTCTACTTTACTTTAAGACAGATACATATTACTTGGGAACATAAATGGCCTTGACCTTTATCTAGAATAAACATAAATTTGATTTTAGTCTACCGTCATTTGCACTGTTTCACCTGTGTGTTAAATGTTGTATTGTTTCCCTCAGATTGGCAGTCAGGACTAATGCTGCCCTTTTCATACATGAGGGCCACTGCGTGATTCCAAACTGATTCATCTTCCTATGAAATTCTGTAAACTGGAATTGAAATGTTCGTCAGTTTTGAAACTTCACATTTAGAAGGAAACTGAGTCAATTTACTTGTTTAAAATAGACTTGCAGAGAGTTATGGTATCGTGGCTGCTCTGGTCTACACTTGTTTTAGACAGGGCTATTAAAGAATGGGCTATAGAGTCAGAGTTGTTCTGGAGAATGAGGACAGGCACCAATATGCAAATGTACCAGCGGCGCTCCTTTGTCTCATGTTCACTTATAATCTGTGCGAGCAACAGGAGGAAGAAAACATTTGCTTCCTGTGCAAATCGCAGCTCGGCTTCGCGTTGGAGTTCAGCTTTGGTGAACTTGACCCTCATTCACGTATGTGTGACCGGGCCCTTAGACTGATGGCTTCCATCAGCAGAGGAACCTGCTTGTGCTTCTGGCCATGGTTTCATGGACGGGATATCAGGGGGAAGTCAAGGTCTAAAGAGAGTGGCTGTTCTGGTGAACATAGGTTTACATCTCTGCTATTTAAGTGAGCTTGGGTGGTCGATGTACTAAGACTACACAAAATGTTGTGTCGATTTGTCTTTCTACAGGATCAAGACAGGAGCTACGAGTTTGGACCTTGGTATTGAGAAAGTCTCCTTTGCATTGAAATTATTTCTACCAGTGAAGACGTCTTCTTGCTGCCTCGCCCTGGAAAAGTAAAGTGTGCAACAGGGAGGAGACACCAGGTGGATTTATTATTTTGGGTGGGAGAGGAAGGAGACTTTCATCTTTGTGCAGCCCTAACAAGTCTCCTGCTGGCTCCACCCGCCTGGATAAATCATTGTATCTTTTTTCAACATTACTCATTTCCAAATATTTTTATGCTGCTTTGTGTTGGTAATGTTTTTTTCCAAGGGATTTGAAAGCTGATTCTAGCCTCTCGTCTCCTGTCATCCATCCCTGATGCAAAACAACCTCTGAGATAAAATTAAGAAAACACAAAAGCTCTGTGAAGTCTTGCTGCCTCAAAAGGTGCGAGTGCAACAACTGATGTGTGCAGCTTCACTCACTCACCCTCTTGGGTGCCTATCCTTCTGTGATAATTAACAACTGTGACAGTGGAAAGGAGGGAAAGCTGTGAATTAAAAATAACACTGACTAAATAGCTGTCATTGCTTGATTACGGACAAAGTTAAAGGGGGGAGAAAGAGAGGAGGAGGTGAAGACAGGAGAAGGGTAATGAGTGTGGAAAGGAGACGTGCATCTATCAACTTCAAGGCCGTTCAAATCAAAATGCTGGTTTTATCTGAGTAGAAAAGGAGGGAGAGAGGAAGAGTGGGGAGGATGAGGGGAACACACGGACTTTGTCCATCATTTCATCCAGTAGAGGCTAATTGAAAATTTCACACTTCTCTCTTCTTTTATGTCATTAATAAAATTTGTATTTTTCTCCTTCAGAATAGTTTTGCATCCGACATATGAACAGGTCATAGTGAAAACTGGACCATCAAACTATGAAAATTTAAATAATAATGAATGTTTTTGTAAATATCAGAAGACAAATATCAGAAGACACCTCTTTATTAAAAACCTTTTAACTCAGTCATCAAACCACTAATCTGGAGTACTAGTATTTGTTGAGAACTTACTGCCACTGCGATCCTCCCCAGCACATGCTCTGGAATTCTTTTGTACACATCCAGAGAACCACCTGTAAAAGACACACTACTCATTAAAACGCTATCATGACATAGCTTTGCAATTTTTTTTATTAACTTATTGCCTAAAAGCCTTTTTGTCATGGCACAAAGCTGAATGTATGTTAGCCATGCAGGTTGTAACACTACACACAAAAAAAGACTGGATCCAGCTGTATAGTAAGTCAACAAAAATTTCCTACAACTGTATACGCACTTGGGACATTCATTTTTTTTATATATTTCATAGCTAGAGGTTAAGACAACCACCCATTGGGGGAGAAAGAACCCATTCAATTTTGCGGCAGATCAGGACCAAGAGGCGGCTGCAGGATTTTATTATTTTTTTATCTTCTTGAACATTGCGAGGTGTGTTTTTTTGGACATTTTCACTCATCTCCCAGTGAATAATTCATGGATCTTGATGAAAAAAGAGACATATTGGGATGACTGATATCTAAAAGTGTGTAAAATTTGGTGCAGATCCTGACTAAATTCTGGATCGAGTGATGTTGTTCATGAAATAGTTATTGGGCCTTGGGTCCTCTTCTAAGTGCTTTTCTAGTTATAATTCTATTTGCTGACAAATTCATTGCATTTGTTTGTCATATCAGTAAAAGAAGAAATAAGATGATGAATTGATTTATTTATGTTTCTTTTTGCCGTTCAATTGTAATTTCTCATTTGTAATGACCAAGTACAACTGAAAAAGTTCCATAAAGTCTGAGTGTGCTCAGAGGTTAGACAGACTTTGCTGACAAGCTGGCGCAAATGTGTGAAACAAGGGAATCGCTCCATTAACACACACTCGGACAAACACACACACCTAAAAACACGAACAGTCCCCCATCTCTCACCAGTCTGTGCACACACATACAAACGCACCTACAAATGCACTTAAGTCAAGATTTATCACGCCCTTGTAGCTTTTAGCACACAGCCATGCTAAGCAGCTCAGAGAGATAAGATGTTCTCCTGATCTGCAGAAGTGTAAATGGATACGCAGCAGAGAGACAGAGGGCTGTTCCCAAAAGTCACTTCTGCACAGCTGTGGTTAGCAAAGAAAAAAAAGAGCATATGATCTAGTGGCATAAGCTGAAGAGAAACTTACCGTCCATAAACTCGGTGCATATGGATATCCTGTTCTCAACAAAAAAGGCACTGAAGAAAGTGATGATGTAAGGTGAATCACACTGCGGTCAAGAGAAGAGACAATGTGATAATTAAAGCCTTTTCAGAAAATATGATCCATGATACAAAATAACTGGTTTATAAATTATCCTCTTTGTGAATTTGAGCAAGATGCAACAGAAGCAATGAATTCTACAAATATGAATTTTAAGTTAAATTTTAACTGAATGTTTAAAGTGCTCAAAAGCTTCACTCTACATTCATTTAGATGTTGTCCCAAAACAACTGCCTGGTGCTGTTGCCAAGATGGCCGCCGAGCAGTTTAAGTGAGTCTCCGTGCTCACAGCATTTGGGTCTGTTTGTCTTAATGTAGATATACACAATGCTATTTTTGCCTGTCCCTGATAAGAGATAACCAGCGTAAAATAAATATGGCGCTGGCTTTAATCATGGCTCTTACATTGCAGTGTCAAAATTATTCAAAGATAACACGTGTCACGATATATCCGCAAATTTCAGACAGTATTACTTCTGTGCTAAGTCTAGCTAGCTAACATTAGCATACACCCGCCAAGAAATACTTTGTTTTGCGTCATATTTAATCGTCTAAATCCACTATCTGAGATCCACAATCACAGCACACACAGCGTTGTGGCATCTTTGAAAACGTCAGAGTTTGGACCAGTAAACAAATATCAAACGTCACAACTTAACTGAATTGTGACGCAGATGGATGATGAATGCTGATTTTATTCTTGTTTACTGAATATAGCTTACGACGACTTCATCAATTCTACAATCTGTAAACATCAAACTTGATGTCAAACCCAAGTTTGTTAAATCCATGTCATACCATTGTGGCTTGCAACTTAAATCTATCAATGACTAAAATCTCACAGTCAGTATAGATGCAATTAGGTGTATCAGAAGAAAAAAACCTTATACTAAAAATAAATTGACAGAGGGTCTTCAGTAACCTCACGTGCCCGGTCCATGTGTATGCTGCCTGTGTGTCCATGTATCGCTGATCCCTGGCTTACACTGTAAGCACTTCATTAGCTGGACTCATGGTTAATTAACAATGTAGATGTGGTCTCACAGCAACATTCAGTGGACGGAGGAGAAATTGTTTTCTTAATAAGGAAGAGATGAATCAAAAGGAACCTTGTAGAGAATTTCTAATTCCGACATGATCTGCTTCTGCAATTCCACCGTAATATCCAGTGGGATGACCTGTGGTGCAACATTGGGAAGAAAATGTGCAACTTTCAATAAACACAACACTAACACATTCTGCTGCTGTTTCAATTGTAATTTCAACGTGGAGGGAGTTCTCACCTTGACAGCTAACACCCGTTTGCCGTGAATATGGTACGCTCTGAAGAGACAAAGAGGACAAGGAGATAATATGAGACAAGCCATTTGTTAGAGTTTATAGAAGTGGTACCCTGTGTTTTGTGTTTTAATCTCCAAACTTTGTCTGGTTAAGTTTGGTAAAAGTACAGTCTCTGATTATAACTAAATATTTTGTAAATGTTTTCAGCATTTCAGATGAGTAGATTCTCATATATCACACAAAATATCACCAGGGAGGCAACTGATCAACCCCACATTCATTCTGCAGCAAGACAACGACCCCACACATAACATTACAGCCACAGGGTTGAAACACCATCTTCAGCAACAGGCAGAACGAGGAGTCCTGCAGCAGATTGAGTGGCCACCACAGAGCCCTGGTGTCAACATCATGGAGTCAGTGTGAGATCAAATGAAGACACAGAAGACACTGAGATTAAATCCAAAGAAGGGGGGAAGTTCTCCAAAATGTTTGGAACAACCTGCCTATCAAGTACCTTACAAAACTGTGCAAGTTTGTCAAAACAAATATTGGTAAGTGATTAAAGAAACTATTCATTGTATTATTAATGAAAACATTTAAATTTTAAGTTGAAGCATCTAAAACTTCTGCACAGTGCAGCACATTTTCCCCATCAGAACACAACCCTACTGGTTAAACTGGTCGGGACTCTGCCCTCAAAGATGTAACACCACTGCCCTGATGATGTTATTGAATTGAATTCAGAGCAAAACTAAACTGTACATTTTCAAACACAGTTTATCAGAGTATTTTTCACCAGACTGTTCCCATCTGCTCAGTCAAAGATGAACAAAAGTTTCACTTAAATCTAAATTTGTCAGATCTGGCCCGAAGATTGTCAATTCAAATGCACAATA
The DNA here is from genome assembly GCF_022539355.2 of Hippoglossus stenolepis. Classification (NCBI taxonomy): domain Eukaryota; kingdom Metazoa; phylum Chordata; class Actinopteri; order Pleuronectiformes; family Pleuronectidae; genus Hippoglossus; species Hippoglossus stenolepis. The sequence continues at coordinate 7,324,957 of NC_061483.1, forward strand.
AAAGTGAAATGGAGACAGAGTGTTTGACCTAGAATGGGTTGAATAGCATCCGTACTTTCAAAATAAAACTAAAATGGAACCAGAGCAAGTTCTGTATAAGTTGAAAAGATCAAGTGATAAGGTAATAATGAAAGGACATAAAAGGAATAGAAACTCAACAGGTCTGTGAAAAAGACTAAAGGTCAGTGTTCAAAACCAGATCCAGCCAGCCCTGTCACTTGTTCCAGACAGAGTTTTGAATTGCAAGTCAAGCAGGAGCCGCAGACCGTCCCCGTAATGATTTAATTATCAAACTCCTTAATGCCAAACGTCGGCTTTAGTTACAGCCGGTGAAGGTTAGTTTACGGCACCAGTGACAATACCTCGAGACCTTTCAACATACAATCCTCAAGGACAAATACTGCCCAACAGCTGTCAGGTGATGGGATGAGGTGGGAGCAGTGTACGTCACACAGGAGGGTTAGCTTGCAGGCAGGCTTAGTAAACGTGATACCTGGCGACTCACCTGTCAGTGGGTCTTGCAGAGAAAATGTGTATGGTTCAAGATGTGATTAATGTATCTTAGATTAGGAGTATCGCATTGCTCTTCGGCCAGACACCTCTAAACTGGCCAAGGCCTTTAATTAATGACACCTATTAGTGCCATGTCAGGTATTACCCACAGTTAGAACTAACACTAGTCGCTGGCCGCCACTCGACATGAGATGTGGTTCACACACACTAACTACAGACTTTTAAAAATTTTTAAGGAAAAAATAATACAACTTATGGACATTCACATTTCATGTTGCCCAGAGAACCGTAAAAAGTCTCAAAAAATATATTTTGTATTTCACATGTTTTAGCTCCACAATAGTTGAAATTTAAGAGACCTCTACTTTTTTATAAGGTGTCAAAGTTCAGTTGGTTTCACGCCACATTACAAACTTTGTTAAAAAGATAACACATAAAACACAAAAATGGAAAAGTTAGTAAGTTATTAGAAAAATAATTTAAGCTTCTTTTGGACAATGTTTTTTGTTTTTGCCCAAAGAGTGTTTCTGATCTGTTTTGAGGGCTCTTTGCACTTTAAGGCTGATGGCCTTGTTTCCATGGCCTTGTTTCCATTCTGACGTCTCAGTCTTCCTTTAAGCTACAATCGATATCAGTTAAGCATGACTGCCGCCACTTAATTAAGATGAAGATGTTAATTGAGGCACGATCACGGGAGTAGATACGTTAACTACTGAAAGGGCAGGTTGTGTGGGTGTGTAAGGAAGCCAAAAATAACGTTGGCGGTTCGAACCCAGTCTTCTATCTGCATGCCAAAGTGTCCTTGGGCAATATGCTGAACCCTGAATGGCCCATCATAGAAAAACGTGCTGCCCATAGATGCACTGTATGAATGGGTGTGTGAATGGGTGAATGGCAAACTGTAACGTACCTCTGGATTAATGTCATTTTAAGCCACATATGAGTTAGGTTAAAACAAATGTGTTTTAAGGCCAGGCATGTTTCAGATCTGGAGATATAATGTGAAGACTACTTGGTTAAAGCTCTACTCCCAGACTGTCCTTGACCAAGTCAGGGGAGAGCATCCCTGTATGAGTTACAGTGACAGGCTTGTGACAGCGGGAGACATGGGGACAAGGTTACATAGCCTACCCCCCGCCACTTCCCCCTGATCTGACCCCAGTAAATGTGCCCCATTGCCTGGATCTTATTTACACTCCAGCTCGCTCTGTAATAAAAGCTCCATCATGCAGTATTCATAGGGCCTCTCTCGATGTCTCTGAAGTTGGAGCTGTGGGTTAGAGAGACTGGCCTCCTGGATCAGGGCTAACGTGGTACGTTTACAATGGCACGTGGACGATGCTGCTCTGCTTCTCTCTCTCTCTCCCAACAGTTATGATTGGCCACAGAAAATGTAAAACCAGACATTCACAGACAGACATGAATGTGCATGAAAAATACAGCTAAATATGGAGCACATTACAAGCAGCAAGGTTCAAAGTCTCAAATAACAAGGTTAAAAGTTTATAAAAGTATATTTATATTCTATCAGATAGAATTGACAACACAACCATGGTTTGTCACATGGCACATGTGTGTGCTGTGCGTTTTACATCACATTGTGTTCCATTTAAATAAAACAGATTAAAACATCATGTCTCCAGTGGATAGTAAATATTCTACCATTTCATTTTCGTAATCATTTACCTTGAGGCTGTTATTTAATAAATGTTGGACTTTAAAGATTTTGAAAGTGAATGTATTTTTAGCCCTTTCTTCACCCAGGGTTCAGATTTGGTTTCCCTCAGGCTCATAACCATTTGATAATTTAGCCCAGTTGTGACGACTGAAACAAAACAAGTTATTTCCATCACTCAAGTTTATTTAGCGAAAATAAATACTAAAGATGCTACTTCTAATATTTTTTAGTGTTCAAGTTGCCAGTTGAAATGTTGTCATGTAGGAAGAATGGTTACAGTAAAAGTACTTATATTTAGCATTGTCTTCAGCATGACTTTAGGACACCTCATTATTTATTATTGCTAATTTAACAGTAAACGTTGACTGCCAGTCTCTGTGAACTTAATAAAACCTCAGCAATTACTGAAAAAGATATTTGATACTCAGTTACCACCAGTTAACCAGAGGGATTAGCCCTTCGATATACAGTCTAATCAATGAGGTAAAACAAACAAAATCAATGGAGAAAATGGGCTGAGAGACCAGAGGAACAGCTCTGGGTTACTAAGTAGATGTCACCACAGCCACAGTCAGGCCAATGTGCTTGTTTTAATTGCGCTGCCGGATCCATGAGTCACAAAAATAGCCTTTGTGTCCTTGTTATTGTATTTATAAGCCATAGAGTCCGTTAGATTGGTGGACAAGATGGACCTCTGAGAGAGTGTGTAATAAAAAACAAAGGCCGACAGTGATGGATGGCCAGGTCAGCGTGTGGCTATGGAGAGCTGAGGTGTTGGTAACATCCAATTGAGTCTAAATGGCTCTGGGTCATAAATGGGCTAAGAGGTTAAAAGGTGGGGAGCCTTTGGTCGTGCTTTTCCAACGTGATAAGCCTAATATAAGCTGGACCAAAGGGTAGAGGCTGAAGAGGATGGAGAATTGATTTTTAAGCAAGCAAGAAACCTCTGGCTGCGTACTGCAAAGGCATACAGTATTTTTTTGGAACAATGGCCAATTTCCTGCTCAATACAGAAATATTTGTATGGTATGGCTGGTCTACATAATAGATAAACCCAAGTAGTATTTTTTAACGTTGCATGAGTACAGTTCTTATACAAACACAATATGCAGTTTGGCCAATTTATCATGAATATGTGATAAATATTCACCAACTGAAATAAAATCCGTCGTGGTCACATGGAGGAAGTTGCTAGTCAGGAACAGCTCACATCCTGTCTTACCGCCCTGCCCTATGAGACCTTTCTTTGTGATGCAGCCTTGATCAAAGATCTCAATGTAAAAGAATCAAAGGTCAGCGATACAACACTACCGCAATGTGAGATGGACGACATGACTGCTCCCCAAAGGTGAAGTCAAGGCATCTCGATGGTTGCAGCAGGCGTCATAAACCCCACCTCCGACAAGTTAGCAGAGAGTTCTGTCATTTTAGCTAGTTCAAGTATTTAGTTTGTCTGGAAACGGATGAAACATCATGACTGACAGCTGCGACTGACACACTATTGGTCGAGTGCGTGTATTGGAGGGACCAGATCTTTATATGGAGTCTATGTTGATAGATTTAATGCCCTTTTCTTTTTATCTCTGTATAGAAAAAAAACTTTAAATCTCCACGTCCTTCGGTGCAGACACTTAAATAAATCCCACAATAATAAAGCTTTTGTGAAGCAAGACTGGTTCATTCTTTTGATGCTCTTCATGGCTGTGGCACAGTTTTTGTCCTAAAATATGTTAATTTACTTTTGGCATGAAAAAAGAAGAGTTTCAAGAGAGATGTGAATTGTAATAAGTTAATTGTTAAAAGTGAAAAATCCATTCAAACTGAATACAACTCAACACAGAGGTCAGTGAGTCATCATTCTTTAACTAGCTGACTAACAACCTGTCAATAACATATCAAAGGCAATGTTAAGGGAAGAGACATATTCAATATTTGGAGCCTCTCCTGACTGTGACAAAATAATTAAAATAAAAGAAACAGGGAAGCAATTAACAGTTACTGATGAAAATTTCTTGGAGCTGATGTCAAGGGCAGCCACACAATTAACACCAATTTTGTTATAAATTCACAATTTCTACCTCTCACAACCAGTTTAGTTTTAAAAAGCCCAGTTGTCAGTTGTGGAACTGAGATCAAAAGTTCATCTTAATGTCAGACCAAATATCCTTTACTTAAACTCAGCCTTTTCATTTTTTTCGTCAGTTCTGAACAAACTTGTATTTTTCTAAAACAACAGAAAAAATTAAATTAAATTGCTTTTAAATAAGATTTCAAACAATTGATTTTAGGCTATGAGACAAGAAAACAAGCAACAAAATGAGATTTTAAGAATGCAGCTTTGCAAAGCAGCTGTCGATTAAACATTCAGACATGAGGTCTGGAAAGATGCAACAATATTAAAGAATCCAAGACTATCTACAACGTAGCTTCTGCTAAATGAGTCCCTCATTGCTGAACTCTCTGTTTGATAACAACAACACTCATTTCTATTAGCTTTCCATTTAGATTAGAAGAATAAACAATCTATTTTAACTAAACATTACTGTGCCACTTTTGTCCGTATTGAACACATCATTAAAGTATTTACTGTGTAGATGGGAAGAGGTAAGAGAGGCCCTATCCATATGGCATGATCAACTTTTCCTCCTTAGCCAAGTGAAAAACATTTTGTTTAATTTCTTATTATACATAAAGTGTTATGGTCCATCAATAGCACAGTTTTTAAGTATATTTTGTCACTTTAGTGTGAAAACACCACATATTCAAACCCTGCTTAGAATTAGTGTTCAGGGAAATGCTCCACTGGCTTCATATTCAAGTTGTTGAAAATAAGTTTGAGCTCTTATGCTTATCCTGATTATTCCAACCTGAAAAAGCAGGTACAAATTGATGAACATTTTCTTATTTTAATTTAAGTGAAAATAAGAGATTTGTGAATTTAAATAAGAATGAAATTAAACAATCTTCAACACAGATTTATTTATTGCAAATGTATTTTTTTTTTCTTCTCCTTTCAACCATCAAAATGTCCCTACCAAACCATATGGATTATTTTTGCTGGGCTAAATTGACTGAGAAAATGTTGGGCTTGCAATATTGGCCTCCCTCAGTGCAGTGTAACCATTTCTGGTGCCAAACTGATCAGCATCCTGCTACAACTATGAGAGATTGGCTTTTAATGAAACTATATCAAAGTCAGATAACAATAAAAAGGTGGTTGGAACGAGAGGGATGAAAATAAAAAGTCTTGTGGATTTGCTGAGGAGGAAATTTACTGTGTTTGTTCAGGACTGTGTGAGGCAGACCCCTGTCAAGTCAAGGTTAGTCTGAGCAGTGATCAATACTTCAATCTCAATAAAAGGGCTCAATAGCTGAGGATTGATGGGAAGCAGGAAACACAAGGTGCGGAGAAGAAAGATAAAAGAAGCAGCACAAAATGCCAACCTTGTCATCACGTTAGCAGGGCAGTCATACATTTGTCTGGTCAGAGAGGCAAAGTGCTGCGCTACAGACCGATTAAGTCAACTGCTGTCATACCTTACAGCCCAAAATCAATATCATATACGTTTGCAACCTTCAAACCAGAATAAATAAATGAAGGTAGAGACACAAACCAGGCTAATAGATGTCCCACCAAACACTGAGAGATAAATGGACAGATGATGAAACAGAGGGAGAGATGGGAAGAGGAGAGAATCCCTCACTGAAGTCTATTGCAGAGTGATGTGTGTTAGTGCAGATTGCAGTTATACATCTGTGGTGGGTAGGGTGGTAAAAATTAATATTTCTGATTAATAGCGAATGGGTTCGGGTGGGTTAAATAGGCATCGTACATCATTAATGTGTAAAATTACTTTCTCTAAAATGTTAAAGACAAAGAAAGAGAATCGAGAGAGGTCATTCAGCACAGCCGGGCGCATTTGAGGCGACACAGTCTAACTTTTTGTGCAGATTGCAATTGCCGGTCAATGAAAACATAGGGTCCTATTTTTTTTTCTGTGCCAAGGTGAACTGTGCAAAGTGCAGTTAAATGTCCAGTGCACGTGTCTGTGGGCTTTTGGTTTTCTGGTGACAGGATGCACCTGGAGCATCTGAAAACCAGGAGAGATTGGGATGTACTGGGTGTGTTAGGGGCGGGATAACCAGACATCGTTTTATTACTCTTATCCTTCTGAAGGATGAATCAAATGTGCACAGTAAAGCTCTTTACAAGTTGTCGCCACGAGTAAAATAAATGTGAATTTGATTCAAACCAGCCTTCTTAATATGTTAACACATTATCACCAGTAGAGTGGAATGTTCATGTGGGAGTGAGTCTCTAAATTGGAGAAAATAATTCCTTCGAGGGCGGATGAGTCAAGCATACATGCCGATCCGGTATCTCTAATGTGTTTTTCTCATAAGAACTGAGGAGAAGAAATATGAAAAGTCACACTCATCTTTTTAAACTGGACACTGACAGAGACTTTTGTTCCAGATCCACTTACTTGTAAACTGTGCCTCCATTCCCATGGCCGAGCTGCTCTTGATAGTTGATATCTTGGGCATTTATCTGCAGAGCAACACACACACACACACACACACACACACACACACACACACACACACACACACACACACACACACACACACACACACACACACACACACACACACACACGCGCACACACACACACACACACAATAATGTTTCTTAGATGTTATAACATGAGGACATGTAACCAGTGGATGTGTAACTACACAAAGAGAGAGAGTGAAACAGAGACAGAGAGGGGGGGACTACACTGTCACTGGAGGCTATAAACAAGACAAGCATTCAGGTCACTCCAAGTTCAGCAACATATGGAGAGAAAACACAGGGACAGCGGGAGCAGAAGAAGGGATCAATACAACATTTGCTGTCCACTTTATAAAAGGACATCGTGCTTGGGGGAGTGGGGGGGAGTGACTGATGTGGAGTTTAATGACGATTTGTTTGCTGTCGCCATTCCACGTCATTCTTTGATAAAAAGTGTCAGAGGAAGGAGATATAATGCCGCCTGAGCTAACGTGACTGATTGGAGCGAAAGTTTCCTCCTCTCTTCCCTTTGGAAATTACCAGTCAAAATGTTCCTGAGCACTGAAATTATCTTGTAGTTATGATACTTTCAACTTCAACTTTATTGTTCCTCGAGGGGAAATTTGTTTTGCAGCCAGGAAAAAAAACTCAAACTCACAGGAAACACGGGCACAAGAAAGAAAAACATTAAAATAACTAAATACATGAATATATCAAATAACGACCATTAATAAAACCAAAAATAAGATCCTCATCAGTCATCAGGAGTGAACAGGAAATGTCTAATCAACTAGGTCATCATTACAATATAATAGTTGATGGCCTGAGTTACAAAATTATTTTTCAACCATTTGGACTTTGACCTTGGTAATGTGTATCTTCTGCCTGAGGGCTCTAATACCAAAGGTGAGAGACAGGTCAGGTAACTTAAGCCAATGATCTTACATGGAACCTGAATGATGTGTCCAACCCTAACCCGGCTTATTCTCGTCCCCGATATGAGATCAACAAACCAGATGATAGAGTCAAGGTTCAGGACAGACTCTACCATTGAGTTGTAAAAAAACAATTTACTACACACTCCAAACTAATTGAGCTTCCAGAGAAAGTAGTAAAGAAGTACAAAATAAATAATTAAATTTTTAAAAAAAAACATTGACAAGTATGTCTAAATATATCTGTTCCACTTTTTGTTTTATATGTATATAAATTGAAAAGCGATTGAAATTACAATATTGTTTATATCCTTTCATTTAGCATAAAAATAATGTCCTAAAAAATCTTTAGATTTTATATATGTAATATAGAAAACATTTTAGGGTTTATTGCATCTAAAATTGCCAGAGTTTACAATGTCCAGTGAGTAGTTCTCCAGTTGATTACTGGCCCAGTTCATGATGCATTGGAGCCCTATATTTAAAATGGGTGAGGACCATTTGTGTGTGTGACACTTACTAAGGTTGCAGGTGCCCTGTCAATGAACCAGTTTGTGTGAACTGATACCTATTTGTACTCATATGATACCACTGTGGGACTGCTAAATATGTTGGACAGGGAGAAGGAGGGAGACGTCACAACATACATGTCAGAATGCACACACACAACACACAACACACACATTTCCTTTCCAGTTCACCGCAACTGATTTGATAACACGGTGAGAGGACAGAGGTGAAGAGAATGAGAAGAGATGGATGAGGGGATGGAGGAGAAGAGAGAGAACAGCTCTATTAGTTCACTGTGTTACAGCTGAAACCTGAGAGGCCATGGGCTTAATTGTCTCCTTGACATGCTAGCCACTGTGTGTGTGCGTGTGTGTGTGCGTGTGTGTGTGTAGGAGAGAGTGAGAGAGAGTGTGTTTTTGTAAGAGAGAGAGAGACAGATGACTGTAGTAGATGTGATCCTAACAACCCACAGACCCTGTGCCTCCTGTGTGCCACAATAATCAGAGAAACACTCTGTATCACATGCAATGAGAGTGTACTCTGGTGAGTGTAAATTAGGTGTAAGAGCCTGTGTCGAGAGATAGCGATTGTCAAATTCTTCTTAAAACAAAACACGGCCTCACCTGCCCATTTGTCAAAATCCTCTTCAGCTCAGCAGATGATTTTTTTAAGCTGCAGGAAGGAATACAGCACAGTTTCACTGACATACGTCTCACAGATATCTATCTACTTATTTTAGTTTATTACAGAGAGTAACATTCTCATCATACCCGAGTAACACTCACCTGTTGTTAGTCATGGAGTCTGGGACTGCATGAGTGCAGTCATTGGCTGGGTTGGGTCTTGTATTAACCTGAGGATGATCAAACACAGACACAAACGTGAAAAGGACACACACACACACACACACACACACACACACACACACACACACACACACACACACACACACACACACACACACACACACACACACACACACACACACACACACACACACACACACACACACACACACACACACACACACACACGGTGGTCAAGGCCAAAAGACAGACAAGCAGACAGACAGACATATGGCCAGACCTCCTGATGAACAAGAACAAAACACAGGCTCTCTGTTCAGCCGGGAGCTTAATTGGCTTTCGTGTAGAGAGAATGGAGGCATGCAAAGAAGAAAGAAAGGGGCAACCGCGTAGAGGAGGGGAAAGGATGACAGACAGCAGGGAGGAGAGGAGGAGCGAGAGAAGACATTACAGGGGAGTGATACAGGCAAAACAATTTTGCACAGGCAGGCGAAAAATAAAGTTGGTGCATTAAAAATGTAACACATCACTGGGGACGTGTCTTTACATCGATTCATCTGCATCTATGTTTACTCCAAAGACTTCTGCTCAACCCAGATATCGAACACAAAGGGAGAGATAGGCCCCTATACTAAAAATAACTCATTTAATTGAGGTCAAAAGGCCGCTGTGCTGGGTCTGCTAAAGCACAGGGATTCTCTCTTTAATTAGTGCCCAGGAAGACCTAATTTAAACAGTGCACAAGACTCTCCTTAGCCAATTACTTTTATATTAAAACGGGAGAGGAGAGGGGAAAGATTACCAACTGACTAAAGGTTTGAGGGAAATATCATCTCCTCAAAACAGACCTTTGACCTTATAAAAAAAAGAAGAAAAAACACTGACACAGATGAGTAGTTGTTACCAAAGCTCCTCAGAGGATACATTAAATAAAGCACTCTCAGTATTGGGGCTCGGGTGGGGTAATTTTATTACTGAAATGGAGATGGATATAATATGGATCATCTGGAGAGACAGAGGAGGTGTCAAGTCATTTAACCCATGGTAATTAGCAATGAGTTTCAATAGCAACATATGCCCAACATAAAAAGGGAAGGTCTGTGGAGGGCCATTTGTAAATGGGAGAGGGGGCTTGTAATGACAATTTCATGGTTGAACGATGACATCTTCTTACTGCCCGACTTAGGCTCTGCTCTAACCAAAGCTGATGTTCTTCCTTTTTATATGGAATGAGAGGATCATAATACTCTGGAGGGGAATTGGGATTTCAGAATATCACCTTGCTCTTAAATGACTGTCCCAGTGTTTTAAAAAAAAAAAAAATAAACACAAATACATGGAGACGGACGAAGAGAGAGACCACACATGAACATAGACGAGGGGAGCAAGAGAATGAGCGAGAGAAAAGGAGAGCCTTGACTTCAATTGACATTTCAATAAGTGGAACACAGCATTACCAATCCATTTGCCTCAACTTCCCTCCCTCCCCTTCCCTTGTTCTCCGTGTAAGGCAGCTGAAACAATTATTGAGATACGTACCTTCAGGCCATGTATGTTCCGGATCCCTGGAGTCTTGCCGGCTGAAACAGTAATTGACTAGATTGTAGAACACATCACTGGACCATTTACAAATGTGCTGAAAAGGAATCAGTTCTTTATAAAGAAAAGAAAAAAGATGAAATGAAATGAGGGTTACTCCGAAATTAGGTGTAGACGAGAGTGATTGAAATGTTGGGCTCTTGAGACGACTGCTGGTAGGTGGGGAAGTAAAAACAGAATCTCAGAGTTAGGGAGACGAGAGACAGAGAGACGGAGAGGGGAGCCAGATATTGAGTGGAACAGATAGAGAGACGATAAAACGTTTTATCGCTTTGCCCTTGGGGCCTGTTAGTGATTATGTGATTATAGAAAAACTATATGAATATACATATGTATGTATTGCAAAATCCCTCATAGTGAAAACCAGCTCAGGAAGAAACCACAAATGTCAGAAATGTGCGCTTGTTCTGAACAAGAGCTCGCAGTTTCAATGTCCTTGGAGCAAAAGAAACGACAGTCAACACAATAACAGAATGAGCCACTGAATTTTAATGTTGTCCAGAGGCTGCATTGTTATTTCTAGCCACCAAATGCTCCCAATTTCTTATTGTTTGAAACACAGCACGAGTGATTTAGCCTAATTTCAGTGTTACGGTTTCTGACAGGGGAAATCTGAATATTTTTTATATATTTAAATTCTACTTGTGATTAATTGTAAACAAATTAATTGCACACATGCTTTGAGCCTTTCAGCATTTTCCAGTCCATGATAAACTGTCACATGTCACCGTGTACCTCTTGGAAAAATCTGGAGAGGGTCCGGCAGCAGTCCGTTCATGCGTTGTTCATTCATTGTGTTGAAGTACTAAAGGGGAAAAGAAAGTCATATAGTGTGAATACACGAGAGCTTGAAGTGATTGTACTGGAATTCAAATAAAGATTGACTTAAAATCTGAGTAAAAAAATACACAAATCAAATAAGACAACATAAAGCAGATGAAACAAAGCTTTTGTGATTTTGTAGTGTGTTCTGCACTCCCACACAAAACACGCTTATTTAAATGACGTCAGAATTTATCCACAGTGTTCCCAAAAACGTGGGCATGCTGTGCTGAAATCTGTTGCCGATGAGGACCAATGCCCTGTGGGCTTGTTCAGAAGGAGTGTAGCATTAACCCTTTTCTCCTGCAGGTCAACAGCTCACCAAACACTCACATCCTACAGGACTAACACGTGCACACACACTCTGGAGCCTCTCAGACGCTTGCCAAGGCAATGCAATAATTGATGTTTCAGTTAACCAAACCATCTGTTAAACTGAGAGCGTGTGTGTGTGTGTGTGTGTGTGTGTGTGTGTGTTTTGCTAGCGTTGCCTTTTTTTGAAGCATCAAGACCTTACTAAGACACAGTTGGACACTTAAGGAGTCTTTATGTAGTCCACACTTACATGTTTTCATTGTGTTTCGATTACTATCCAGTATGAACTACTAAGTCATCACGGAGAAATGTAAATTTGCTCTCTCATGGTGGGGGAGGGATGGAGGGAGAGGAGGGGGACGATGGGCCCAGCTTGGATGGGAACGGATCAGAATGGCTACCCAAGTGGCACAGCTGTTATTAAAAGGCCTATTTATCACTGTCAGATCCCTCCTCGCTCCTAGCCCTCTGCTTTCGCCCTCCAGCGTTCTCACTAGGCCACATCTGAACAATGGGCCTGATACCAAAAAACGTGTTGTTTGTGTTTGAAGGGGGGGGGGGGGCCTTCACGTACCTTTAATTTTCCGCTCAGCTAGCTTATTGATTATGGCTGCAATTACCACCTAATCTGTAGTAGTTGTGTTATTAAAAGACATTCTCCATTGTTGGCCAATAACTAAACAGCGTCCGATCCCAAATACCATCGCTCAGCCTTAAGGGACAAGTGGGAGAACGAGAGCGGAGAGCGGGCCTCATCATCATTAGCAGACTAAGGGGGAAATGGGAGTAAGAGCCACTACCTCCAGGAGGAGCTGAGCGAGAAGCGGATGAGGTCACGTGTTTTTTTTAGCGGCTGACACAGGCCAGTCTTTAACTTTGAACAGTGGCGTCTGTCTTTCAAGGTGTCGAACAATGATTAGAGATGCCTCGAAGACCAGTGGGTCTCACAGGAGCATGTAGCAATCAATGTTCTCAGTGAGGGGGCATACTTTCCACAATAAATGTCCTCTGCAGACTGGTGGTAATTAAGTGCTGAATTTGAGCATTAATTTTGCTCTGAAATGAGGAGCGTGAATTTCCACTATAGGCAATGTTAAAGCAAGGGAGTAGAGACAGCATATTTAAAAGTCTGCTTATAACCAGTATTTTAACCAGTTATCACATGTACAAAAACATTTACAAACACACGTTGGCACATATCAACCGTCATGGCCGACTCTAATGAAATATCCCACCTTTCACCTAACATGCGGGTTTCCCCTAATTCCTATTAATTTCACATAATGGCTGTCTGCTCACCTGGAATTAATAACACCAAGGCAAAAATCCACCGGGGTCTCTACGGAGGCCAAATGGCAAACGCAGCAAACAACCACAAATAGGGAAGAAATCCTCAGTAAATGACTGCTGAAATGCATAATGCTTACATAAAACATTTAAAATATGTGCCGTGTAAATTATATTTTAGTGAGCCCAGTATTTTCAAGGTGATCAGCAGCTTTTTTGTACACAAGGTTGTCCCGTGAGAAGTAGAAAACCATTACGGGAAATTCATTGAAAGGATGGATTTGAAATCTGTGGACGAAGCAGTGCAGTGTTGTGGATGCTAAATACCTGTGCTGGGTGGAGTTGGGTAAAGGTAATATATCATTATCTTGTTAAAACATGTGACATCATCTGTTTAAAGAATGAGGAAGCATTGGAACAATAAGCTGCCATTATGTATTTAAAAAAACAACAGTTACTAATGTCTGTTCTGCCAAATACATGTACATATATAGGTACTGATTACTGAAGATAATGGCTGGCACCATCAAGATAGTGGTGCTACAACCAAAACACCCAGGACACGAGACTCCTGAAACTTAATTATTACATCAGTGTTGTGATTTTCTCTAAAACGACTCCCACTCAGACAGGAGACAAAGCACAACAAGGCAGATTCACGACAGGAGCTCAAAACCTTTCGGCAAGATTTGTGAATGATAAAACTGTGGCTGAGGTCAATGCTTTCTCCATCCCCGTTTCACGACGCTCAGTGGCAAAACAGCTGTCTCTTCTAGCTTAATCACCCTGCTACCCTATGCTACTTAATGATTAAAAAGCAACCACAAGTGAATGCATGACAAAAATGGACAAAAAAACAAGGAGTGTAAATTGTGCCTATGGCTCTAACGGCATCATTGTGAGCTGATGGGGGGTAAAAGACATCCACAGATGAAAGTAGATTTTGAACAATTCTGCAGCCCAGGGGGGCCGCGCTTTAATGAGGCAAAACTTTAAGTACTGAATAATAAATAATAAAAATTGACAGCTCATTTAGCTTTCAGTGTACCTCGTAGAGAAACCCATTACAAGCCATTACTCTTACTGTCCGTGGCATGAACAGTAAGTATTGGTGGGATATGAAATGGCACGAGGTTGGGGAGCTGAGCTGATGGTAGAAGTATGTGTGTTTGAATGTGAGTTACTGAAATCTACCGCTAAGCTCATTTTTACCTTAGGTTAAAAATGAACTGGTCAACTAGTGAACTGAAGAGTCGTTGTGTGATGGGAGGGACCGACTATCGTTCGTCTGTCACAGTTTTTAAAACTTTGTACTCTAGAGACGAGATACTGCTACTAACTAAATCGTCATTTACTGAATGTTGCAGTGTTCCTAAATGCAAATAAGTTAATGGTGTGGCTGCATTTTCTCAAAATGGAAGACCAAAAAGTTGAAAAAAAAAAGTTTGCAAGTCACAACAGAATATTTCTATTATGTCTGGTCTAACAAATTTGTTGAAATAATTCAATAGGCTAAAAATATGAGCTATTTCTAAGTGTATTTATAATTATGATTTGAAAAAATGTATTTATAAACTTACATATGACAACATGGCCTTGAGTTCTTCATCACTTCTCACAGTGATTCTGTCTCCCACCTCGTCTTCATCTGAAAACAAAGACGTTTTTTAAATTGTTTGTAAACCTTACAAAAATAATAAAATATTGAACCATAAACAGCCATAATACCACATCCAACCAAAACACATTCCTCACGTGAGAGTTCAAAAATCTCTCCTAAACAAATTAGTCAACTAAGATGATTAACAAAGAAAGAGAAAAACATTTTTAGCACTAATAAGAAGTGTTTTACTTGATTTTTATTCCAAGATTGAAATTCAAACCAGTTACTTTTGTGAATTATCCAAAAACCAAGTACAAATTACTAATAACCCACAGATTTTACCCTCCAACTTTTTGACAATCACTAAACCTGATAATCATCACTACAAGTTAGTTAAACTTAATGCTGCTTACTTTTATCAGTCAAAATGCACAGTAATTATTATTATATTTAATAGTCCATAATACTTTAATGTGCTATACTTTGAATGAAATGCATCATTTTTAAGCATCTTTTTTTAAATTATAAATCAAGGGCTGCGATAGAGTAGTTATAACATAATTGATAAAATATAGGACAACGTTTTTGTGGTATAAACTAATTCAAAACTCAGAGGGGTAACTGAATGTCAGGAGTAGAGCTAAAACTGACAAAAATAAATAAATATAAAACATATAAATATGTTTGTCACAACTACAAAGGAGTGTAATGTCTTCAAATGTAATGTTTTCCTCAACATTCAGTCCAAAAACCAAAGTATCCAGTTTTCAATGGTAGAAAACAGAAAGTGGTCACATTAAGAGGAAGATAACTGAAGATATTTGGCATCATTTCACAAAAAAAAAGTTGACTATATCTCACAGAGAAGAGTTTAAGACCATAAACCTTAACTCGGGAGTAAAAGTAAATCTTTAGACGTACAATACATAATAATAATGTGACATTTATCTTGATGATTGCTGACCGAACTGATTGATTAATAGTTTCAGCAGTTGAACACAGTATAGTGAAGGGGCCTCGACATTCTTCAAGGTGAATTACACAGTGTTACACAGACACTTACATTCAAAGGCTGTGACAGTAGCTTCAGGCATGACATCTCTGATGGCGACCTGGGATTTATGACAGAAGAGGAACAGAGTTGAACACTGTGGGGGCTCAGGAACACACTCATACTGGCTTATATTCCTGGATATCAATATTTAAAGTGGGTCACAGTGTTGTTACTTCTTTTATAAAAGTGGGGCTGAGACATGTTTAGTCAGAAAAACTGTCAAATCCAAACTGTGTGTGTGTGTGATGTCACTGCACAGCTGTTTTCTTAAAGTGTGAACTTCTGACACAGACATGGACACAGCTAGCATGTCTCACCAGCAGGTCGTTGAAGTTCAGCAGAGATGGACAGTCCACGGATGAGTCCATGTCTCCGGCCGGGGTCTTTATCCGGATCACTATCGCCTCGGTGTCCATCGCGGAGGGGTTGTTCAAATCCGGCACGAGCATAAAGAGGAGGAATGGAGCCTCATGATCACAGTTAGCCTCAGCTAGCTTAACCGGCTCATTTCCTGCAGAGGCTCGCTAGCGACAGCTGCTAGCATCCTGCCCCCCTTTCCCCCCGACACTTGTGTTGAAGAGATGCGGGGGGATTTTTAAAAAGCGACCGTTCCCCGCTCAGCTCGGTGTCCACCCGGGCCACGACCACCACAGACCCGCGGGGGAGATTCAACTTTAACCGTTAGTTTGTTAGCTGTCCGAGGCTAAGTTTGACACTGTGTTATCTTGGGGGTTTTTAGCCATGAAGCTAATTGAGGAAGCCGCAGCGCTACCCGAATCAACATCCGCTCAGAGCCTTTCAAAACAAAACACTGCCACCGGCGTAACTTTTACTTTCAAGTAGCTCTGGTCAATAAAACAATATCAATAATCATCGCTATTTAATTATCATCATAAGCACTGTACAAGCTCAGTGAGGAGGTATAACACATAATCAATCTACCTCAGATTTGTAAAATGTTTTCCTGTTTATCAAGTGTTTATTTTACTGCATTTATTTATTTATGTATTTAATGTGACTCAGACCATGACTAATACATTCTTACATTTATATCTTCCCCTGACCTTCTGGATTCTGGTGGTATTCACTCTGAAGTTACACATAGCCTGTCTGTACTTTGGGTTTTCACACAACAAATATTTTTTTCCAGTTCGATCTCTTGTCTGAATTAAAGCTAGACATCACATGAGGACATGCTTCTGAGCTCACTCTGCCACTTTTGAAGGAATTGATCTTTCAGCCTCGGTTCAATAGTTGGTTTCAGCCAGTTGCTGCTGCTACTCTTCTGTGTGAGGCAAAGGAAAGACAAACCACAGTATTTGTTTACCCTACAAAACCCATTGATATACACAGACACCCACTTTATACGGGCTCAGCAAATAACTTAAACCACAGCCTTCACTCAGGAGAAGAAATCCGTCTTTTAACTCAAGTTAATATTGTGACATTTATCCTGATAACTAATATGACTAATTATTAAATATTGTTCATCTCTGACCAAGTCGTCCAGCCTGTCTTTTCAGTAAGAGGCCTGACATGCAAATGTTGTGTTTGTGACATTGCAGAGATTATGACATATTCAAATCTGCTCTTGAGTGAACTTTTTCTCATATTTTTGCATGTGCTAAATGTCTATATAAAATCAATAATGGCAGTCTGCCCATCTGCTTCCCCGACAAAAGGGAGAAATGGCTCAGGTTTCCTGAAAATGCTTTGCTTGACTTTGTTCGACTACAAATACGCTATCAAATTTAATAACCGAAATTTGGTTTAAACTGCTTTTTATTTTAATTCAACTTGTTGGAATATGAATGTATTGTGAATAAAGTGATTAGAAATATTTTAAAAAACATGAATTGTGACTTTGTCATTTTTCACCGAAACCAAGATATCGCAGTTATGAATATGCTTTTGTGTTGGGATGAAAAACCTTGCAAAGAAAAGGGCTTGAAGGCGACACTTGGTGACACACTATGTACAACTTAGTAACACACCTTTTTATGCTGAAATTGAATTATTGAACGCTACATAAAAAGAGGTTGTTATCACCTTGGATTGCTTTGGCTGTACATGACTGATGTGAGACCCAGTCAGATAAGAGAGTATATTATTGACAATAGCTTTCTGAAGGTATAATGGGAGGGTACATTTTATTTCAATACATCACCATAGATTAGAACAGATGACCTTAGATTCCTTTTCTAAATGTTCAATCAATACCTGGACGTCATGTGAATGCTCCTCACTTACACAGAAACATACAGCTGAAGAGAGGAAAAATGGACAAGGTTTCTCTTCTGTGCGGACAATTCACCTCAGCATAACTCTTTTCAGATGTGTGCCCTCATGACTGCGGCTTTTCAAGTATTCAAAGACTTTTCTCGCTCTTTCACTCTGCATTAACACAGCATTAGTACTTAAAGGTTTTCACACGGAATGAGTCATTTGGATATAATTGATTGTAAAACACTTAAAACCGTTTACGGCCTTATGATTAAGGAGCGACATCAGTCTCTGCGCCTGCTGCTCACCAACGAGCTCTGATTGCTCTTCCAACAACAAGAAATTGATCCCTGAGCCAAGTGAAGTCTCTTTTTCTGTTAATTTACAGGACTCTGCTCACAGATCTATCCATCTACCTACCTACCTGTCATGTACACACACCGCCTGTTTGTTCATCCGTCCGTCCATCCATCCGTTCCTACATCCATCCATCTGTCCGTCCATCTACCCATCCATTTGTGCATCAATCTATTCATCCATCCATCCGTCTGTCCATCCATCCCTCCATCCTACCGTCCATCCATCTATTCATCCATCCATCTGTCTGTTTGTCCAACTATCCATCCATCCGTCTGTTTGTCCATCCATCTATTCATCCATCCATCTGTCTGTTTGTCCAACTATCCATCCATCCGTCTGTTTGTCCATCCATCTATTCATCCATCCATCCATCCGTCTGTTTGTCCATCCATCCATCCATCCATCTGTTTGTCTATCCATCTATCCATCTATCCGTCCGTCCGTCCGTCTGTCCATCATGTCTGGTTGTCCATCCATCCATCCAGCCGTCTTTTTGTGCGTCCATCTATCCATCCATCCATCCCTCCCTCCATTGGTCCATCTGTCCGTCCGTCCATCCATCTATTCATCCATCCGTCTGTTTGTCCATCCATCCAGCCATCCACACACATATTGACAGAGGTTAGGAGTTCACAGCATCGAGCTGCGGCTGAATTGTCTCATCATTTACACCTGTACCATCAGCCGGGTTAAAGACCCATTGATTTCCATGTAATGCCTGAAATTATTACTTTGCCTAATTGTAACAGGAGAGTAAAGAGGGAAAACAAAGCCAGGCTATCAAGTGCTCTGATTAATGCTTCCACTAGCACTGCCCTCTGATGAAAAACACAGGATCTATATGGCACTTTGTCAAACACGCTCTCCCAGGACTTGACGCTAGGTCCTTCTGCTTTAGGGCCAACGTGGATGAAGCCCAGTCAGCAATCCACATTATCAGAAATCAAACTCCTGACTTAGCTGGGAGGAGAAAGTGGGGAAGGAAGGCCAGCATTCACTGTCTGGTAATTAAAAGCCATTTTATCAGACCTCCTCTTTTGCCCTGTGCCTCTTTTCTAGCTATTGACAAGCTGCTTAGCACAAAGTGAGCTCAGTTTGACTCTAAATATATGAGGCACACTTATTTAACTTTCTAAGCAAAGAGGGGAAGGCGAGTAAACAAGACAGCAACTTAATTGTCCGGCAAGATTGACCAATATTTACTGTGGTTTTATTGTTATTTATGGCTGTTTTTAGTGCAGCGTGTGTTTGCTTTGTCTTCCTCCTCCTACACCGATGATGATGATGATTATTATTTCATTAGTCTTTGTCAAATGTATTGCTTGGCTTGTGTTTATTGATTAATGACCCAAAGTCAGTGCCGTCTTCTGTCACCGTAATGCTGATATAGAAGATCTTGAAATACTATTTGTCTGCTGGTTAAGCATCGACCGCTCCTGCAGATATTGACTGTTACTTGGTAGCTTTCTATTTACTATGCCCCTTAACATTAATGTGATTATTTAAAGAAAAAAATAATGTGCACGCTTGTGGCTTAAGGCCTTATTTACCTTGATAGAACCAACACCGGGGAAAGATATCGCCGGCTCTGGTCTCACAAATGAGCCGAACCTTCCGTGTTTTCAGCAGAAGAAGGAAAAAAAGATTCCCACCATCTGTCCAGTGCCACATCCAGCTCAGGTATCCAGATGTGAACCCTGCAGCTGAAATAGAGATGTGTCTCCTCAGCCTTGAAGCCCGAAGCCGGTTGTTTATTGATGCTGCCAGAGTTCCTGCTCAGATCGATACCACCTCCCTCAGATGGGCCTTCAACATGCAGACTCCAGATTGAGGTCAGGATATTTAGAGGGTTATGGCACTTCAGCAGATATGAATTGCCGGGGAGGCTGCGATCATTTGTTACATCTTCCCTCAAAGTTCATCTCCGTGTTGACCTGTGATGAAGCACGGGGAGTTTGCGAGTCACTGGTGTGAGAGTTATGTCGAAACGCACCAATATACGGACAAGCCGGTGGGAAGAAATGGATTGTGTGACTACCTCTCAGCTCTCGGCGCAGCACGCTCTCCCTGCACTTGCCAGTGTTTCAGATTCACCTCTGAGGGCCCCTTTATAGCTGCATGTTGTTTCTGTTGTTTCTAATAAAGAGGAAATATTGGTGCCTTTCTGACCTGCTTATAGAGGCCATAGAAAAATTTATGGTGTGTGTCTCCTCCGTAGAGGCTGCTTTTCAACTGAGCCCGACATAAATAACACATCACCAGTTCACCACAGCTCTATTGGCTCTTCTTTTACACTGTGGTCAAGTGACTTTATTGACGACAAAATGTGACGACATAATGCCGTTTATCACACAATACAGCAGAAAGAAAATTGCGATCAAATATTTAAATTTCGTTGTGGTATTTCACATTTATTGAGCAACGTTTTTATTTTCTCTTGTTTTATTCTAATGAGCACAAATAAGTTCTTAAGTAAGTTTAGGCATATTAGTCAATATGTTGTAAAGCCAGCCCTCACAACTACTGTGTCCATGATGATAGTGATGAACATTTTTGTAAATACCACAGTGAAAACACGTCACTCTATAAAAAACAATTTCTAATGATTTTAATCTTGTAGCTTGAGTTAGTTTAATTAATACTGTTGGGTATATTATGCGCATTTATATAATCTTTACTGGTGTTGTACCTATAGTTGCCAGGACACAGTTAATGCAGTACTGTAGGAGTAGAAGTACATAGTAGCATTACAAACTTGGAACCTTAAAACTGAACTTAAGTGCGGTACTTGAGCAGATGAACATCCGCGACTGTCTACATTTTACCTGCTTTAAATTATGCATTAATATCGATTAGCTGTCGTCACACTGACAAAACAAATGCTGACAAACGCACGGTGCCCAGTGAGTGATTTATGTAAATTACCAGTAACTAAAACGATTAGGACAGAATGGCAACGACAACATCAACACTGTCACTGTACATGTGCGTGCATACGTGAATGAGTGTGGCCCGAGATGAGCGACCTCTCTCTAACCACACATGGCGGTGGTGCAGAGTGTCAGGTGGCCTGTTTGTCAGCTGAAATATTCATCAAACAGATCAACGGAAAGTCTGGCTGGCTTTTCAACTGACAACTGCATGTCAATTATTGATAGGGAATGAGGTAATGACCGACTGAGTGTTTGAGGGGAGGGGGTCCTTCTCTTTCAGTAAGCGATGCCTCTGACCTTTGGTGTGTGAAAGAGCACAGCATGGTCAGTGCTCACATGTCATATAAAGCCCAGCACAATTAACTGAACAGTGAAAGTAATAATGAAGAGAAATGATTAAAAAAAAATGACGGTGGTGAATCAGTGGATAGTCGTGGTTTTGCTAGGGGGGGGGGTGTTGGTTCTTCCTGTCGGACCAGATTCTCCTCCGATCTTTATCCCTGTTCTCTGACCTTCTGCTCCCGAAAACCAATAGAGGCCGAGCAGCGTTTTTTATTGCCACAGTTTCCTCTGTAGCTTCTGCAGAACACACTTTATTTAAGTTTTACCGTCAGCGTCCCGTCAAACTTAAAAATATATATATCTATAAATCACCACTTACATCATTTTATTTAATCTCGGCATTTGCTGCTGATATGAAACCAGTTATAAAATGAGTAAAAAAGTGTATTATTCAACTAAGAAAATTGGGCTGCCTGGTTTATATTATCACCAAAAAATACTAAGGTTTTCCTGGAGCCATTTGGTGGCGTTTAATAACCTCAGATGTTTCCTCACAGACTTGATGGGAGTTTTGAGACATTTGAGATCTAATGCCTGTTGGAGATTCTTTCAGATTATCAAGGATACGTCCAACCTTTGCTTTTTACAGGGAAACAAGTGTGTATTATCAGCCTCCACTATAGCGACCATTGTCGGGTTAAATCTGTGTGTGTGTGTGTGTGTGTGTGTGTGTGTGTGTGTGTGTGTGTGTGTGTGTGTGTGTGTGTGTGTGTGTGTGTCCACGCTGCCTCATTGTGGGACATAACAAAGCCCTGGAAATACAACCTCCAGGGGTCTTACCTGGATGTGGCAGCCCCCACTTTTTCATTAAAAACTGCAATCGTGCAGCTGAGGCTCTGTTACACCACAATGTGACAGAACTATACAAGGGCAAACATATGCGACCCGGGTCCAACCTTCAAATAGGCCCAAATAGATATATTTTTTTTCCTCTTCTCCATTTTACAACAAGTTTGAATGCAAATTAATGCAGACGGTTTCCAATGAATAGTGTTGGGGCACTGTTGCTGGCGGAGCTGTGGCATTTTTCTAAGGCTTTTCTTGTTTAATTTGGAAATGTCTGCATATTGAATGGGGTGTAAAACAAATTTACAAGCCGTTTATGGGGATGAGGCATGAGGCATGAGGATTAAGATTTTTCCCTGCTATAAAAAATCCTGCTTATTATCACGTGTGAAAGGTCACAACAACATATTCCATAAAAGAAAAAATCAGTTTCATCTATTTTGTTTGTTTTTTTCCAACATTTTAGATTTTGTAATGTTTATTTTCTGTCTTTCACATGTTGTGAAATTTGAATCAGTCCTTTCCCTGGACCATCATTAGGATTTTTGTTGGGCGTGTGAGAGCAACAGAGGCATTGAACTGAGGTAATTGAAGTATCCGGGGCCGAGCTGCTCCGGTGAGATGTGAGAGCAAAGTGGCGATGTAATTACAGGTCATAAGTTGACCACCTCAGGACTACAGCAGGCGAGGGGAGAGCTGAGCCTGACAAGCCCCCTGACACACACACACACACACACACACACACACACACACACACACACACACGCACACACACAAATGTTATTTCTTACATAACCCCAGAATCAAGTGTCATTCCAGCGTCTTCGAGCTCAACATTGCAGTGAATGGATTTGCCCAACACATATTTGATCACACACCAGCTGAACAGTCAGAGAGTCTATCTCATTGAGAGCCATCCTGAAGTCTGTCCATATAATACTACCCCCCAGTGGTAGCACAGGGGACTACTGAGGCAGGGAGTGGACTACAGTTCAATTAAAGTAAACGTCATAAAGGATCCTGAATGTAAAGACTTAAACATAGCATTCACATTAAGTGCTTTAATATTCAGATAATTTGAAACTGCTTTTAATTATCTTTTAGAACATACTTAAGTTTATTTATATTTTTTATCTCTTTAATTGAATCATTTGTTTTCTCTCTGTACTGTGTGTTGAGATGTGCTCTGTCAATTAAGCTAAAAATATTATTATATATCAATTTTTGATTTATCCAAATTAGACATTTGACGTGAACTGCTTGCAGCTGTGGTTTGGAAGCGTCCTGCTACCTGGTGAAGTGGTGGAGCTGGTGAATGAGTGAGTGAGTGAGTGTGTAGCATTGTACCCACTCCCCCCCCCACCCCGCCCCTCATCTGAGTCATTTGTTATCATGGCTCCTCTAAATGCTCCGTGCAATAGGCCGAGCTCCTCCGGGGTGAGGGGTCAAGCCTTTAAAAGGGAATTACTTCACTGACACAATAAGAGATGACAGTTTATTTGACGTCTTACCACCACTTCACTCCCCTCCAACATCGAGCCCTGCCCTGCACCCTAACTGCTCCCTGGGGTGCACTGGATTTGTGTGTGTGTGTGTTTGCATGTGTGTTAGTTGGTGGGTGCATCCCAGTGCTTTCTTCTGTGCATGTGTGTGTGTGTGTGTAATTGTATCTCTCTTCGTGTGCTTGTGTGTCTGAAATAATAAAAGAAACTGACCAAATTGTAATAATAAAGAGATATCTGAATTTTTGTGTCGCCGTTATATGATGCATTGAAATGAAATTCAAGTGTATTTATGTATCTAGTGTTAAAGTGTATCCAGAGGTTGAAGTGTATTCTGTGGTGTGCAAGTGTGTATTTATTACTGCGTCCCTGTCAGCTGTATTTAGAATGAATAGACTGCAGATGTTACTTAGGATTCAAGCGTGGTCCTCCGGCTTTTGTTTGAGTGTATTTTGTGTGTGTGTGTGTGGGGGTGTTTGTGTGTGGGTGTGTGTGTGTGTGCGAGCCAAAGAGAGCGACAGACAGTGAGTGAGTGATTTTGATTGACAACAGACATGCGTGTCACACCCAGGGGGACTGGGAGAGGCCATACACAGTCTGGCAGGTCATTATCAGTGTGTCACATGGCAGCGTGACGGCTACTTCCTCAGAGACAAAACACACCGCACACACACAGATGCACACATTCACAAAATACACACCAGCTCCTTCCCAGAGTCATTGAGGAATGCCTATCCAAGCCAATCAATTGGGAGATCAATTGGGGACCAACTGGCAATCCCCTGCAATCAATACGCCCCTTGTTGCATGGCTCCAGAAATGCCACAATGGCTGTGGCACTTAATTAAGTTGTTAATTGCTGTGTTAAGCTTTCTCAGGTACCCTCCCTCGACGGTAATTGAGAGTGGCTGGACAATTCGGCTATCGGCAGCACTTTGCTAAATTTAATCACAAATCCAACTAATGGTAAAAGCTGTAATACAACGAGCCAAACAACAGTGACAGAGGCTGTGCACGGGGAGGAGAGACTGTTGCAGTCGGACTTCTGGAGGGTAGACATTATGCACTAGTCTGTTTCTGTTGAGCACCCTATTTATTGCACCATTTAGACATCTGGATGACATCATGCAGCTGTGCCAGCCAATCAGAGTGGAGTGTCTCCACAGGATGCTCGCAAACACTAACCTAACTTTTTTATAATCTAAGAATTCCTTTTAGGTTACTGTGAATGTTTTAAATGATCAGTGAGTCCTGAAGGTTTTCATTACTGGAGAGTGAAAGAGTCCCACATTATTGTGTGTTTCTCTAATTGATCATCATTTAACTAATTAATCATATTTAAAATATGGCAATTAGTCGACTGTTGTGGATTTTTTATAAACTAAGTGATGACAATTTAGTAGAAAACTTTCACTCCACAGTTTTACGTAAAATATTGTGTGTACATCTTCTATAGCTGCAGTGAAAATGTATTTAGGCATCAAAAAATGTATTAATAATAATAATAATAATAATAATAATAATAATAATACCCACAAAGGATAATGAGTGTGGATGACAGACGAAGAATCATAAAAATAATAATACATCAAAATCAAAATAACAAAATCTAGCTTAAAGGGATCAAATAAAATAAAAAATGAAAATGCTCAGCTTAGAAGTTCAATAAGAATAAGTAAAGATAATATAAGTACACAAGTCAACAAAAAATGTATAACATAGGTCTATTTGTTATTAGACATTTTAATGATATATTATATCTTAAAATTTAAATGCAGATGAGTCCATAAAGTCATCACAGATAATATAAAGCTTGTGAAGCCTCATCTGAAGAAAAGAGGAAATGTTTGTGAAAGATTAAATCCAGTCTGAGGACACGTCATGCTCCACGATCTTATTGCTGTTCTGTTAATACTTATCTCGTCTGAAATTAAAACAGCAGGTCCTTCATTTCAAAACTTTCCTTGTTTTGTGTGTTTCTTACAAAATGGGTCTAATTTAACAAAATATTCATGTTCTTTGATCAAATCAAACGCTCAGCCTCCCATATAGAGCCACAGCTTTATTTCTCACTCCTCAACGTGGTGCTGGGTCTATGGGGGGTGATTACCAGAACTGCCTCCACTCAGGGTGGGGTTACAAGGGATTCAGACCTCTGCTGGCTGGCACTTTTATGGTGTTATTAGCACACGTCCCAGTGTCTGGGTGTTAATGCGCCTTTTGTAGCCTAATCTCATTACTTTCAACACTCAAATGGAATTCAGATGGAATCTCCATTTTAAGAAATGACTGCGAACACAGCAGGTGTCGACATTCTTATTCCTGCTTTGTCGGGAAATTGGAACAGCTCAGGCAGGAGCCATAAGCGTATCAAATCATCATTACAAAACAGGAGCTTTTACCTCGCACACAGTGCAAAGGTTTTCACTGCGGCACATCCACTTCTCCGGCTTCCGCAGAGGCCTGAAAGTGCTGCGCGGCTCTTCAGAGATTTGGTGGGAAGTGTCGGGGTGTAGCGGAGCAGGAAAAGTGGAAGTAGCGGCGAGACAATGAGAAACAACCACTGCTGCTCTAGGCTCTGTGAACAGGCTTGCCATTGATTAAAACAGCAAGGTGTGCAATAAAGTGTTGCCTTCCATATGGACCCTGAACCCTTAGGCTGTGGCCACCAATTGGGCCTTTCTGTCTGCCGCTGTTCCCCCTTTTCTCCGTCCTGCTTCCCCTTCTCTCTCCCTTGGTCCCCAGATGGTAAAAACAATTTTCCAGCCCTCTGTCTCTCTCTGCTGCTGCCCGCCACTCTGCAGCCACAAAGGGCCCTGGCCATGATTCAACCGTTTACTCCAGTAATTAACAGCACCAATACCACAACAATTACCGTCACTAGGCTACTGCACTCCAAATATACACTGAGACACACATACACTCGGAGAGAGAGTGTAAACAGTGTCACAGTGTGAATTAGAAGGGAAGGTAATAGCCAGAAGCTGTAGAAATAAAATTAAAATAGTATTAACAAAAAGGTGAGAACAACATGCTGGCACTACAGCAATGATTACCTCATAATTAGACAAGACAAAGCTCTCTCCCTATCTAGTGGCAAAAAACGGTAATTACTGCCGTGACAGAAAATCAAAGGCTACTTTGTAAGCAGCAGGAAAAATTAACATTTCAGGCCCTGAAGCTGTATGTCCTGATTAGAAACGTATTAAATCAATGCATTGCTAACTGCTGGGCATAAATACGTCCCCTCCTGAAGGGGCTATAATTGCGAGAGCGGGAGGAGAAAAAAAAAAAAGAAGGTGGGTTTCAATTTCACAAGGATGAGGCATTAATTGTAATGGCAGTATTATGTGGCGAATGTACTCTCCTTTTGTTTGAAGATGATGCACTCAAAGTCGGGCCGTGGCTCTCTGAACGTTGCAATGCACCAACGCAACAGCATGTGTGGTTAGTAGAGGACCATCGCCTCAATGTACTGAGCTGTACTGTGCTTCATTCTTGTAAAGGGAGACAGGCTGTTGGAAAATACACAGACAAAATGTTTGATATGAAATTTAAGAGATGTACAGGATTTCTATTTTAGCTTAATGTTGGTTTTTCCCTCGCTTTCTTGTCTCTTTATTATATCCGTCCTCTTTTCTGCCTGATTAAGACTCGCTTTGCTGAGCGGGGGGACATTGTAAATAAGACTTTGCTCTCAGGTTGGTTGAATCAAGGTTACACAAAAAGGAAATTAATTATGTGATGGCTGTCACCCCACAAACAATATGCAAAAAAAAAAAAAGCCAGGTCATGGCTACAAGCAAACTAAACCCAGTTTCATTTGATTAATTTCACAAATTAATTAGAGGAGGAAGAAAGCACATCACAAAAGGTGAGCTTCAATTCATTGCAGACATTTCACCTTGTCTGATTTACAAACCTACATGTGGGACATGTGACTCATCAGGAACCACATGGGCCGTGACCCACCTCGCCTCTGTCCCCGCTTAAATTGATAAAAGCGACGAGCAGCTGATCCCGAGCATCTTTAACATGCCCACAAAAGGCTCCTTGGGAATACAACTAATTATACCACATCTGTATTTATTTGATCCACGTGGAATTCTCCCTTCTGTCACCAGCGCCGAGCTGCGCCAGCTTGGGCTAACAGTGATTTATCTAAGTGACACTTCTGGCACGCGTGCACGTCAAAGCGGCGCCAAAATCAATAGAGGAAACATGGGGAGGAACATTTTTCCCCTCAGCAAAACTGTCATGCATAAAATCCACCAGCATAAATAAAGCACGCTCGGCTTGCAGGTTTGCTGAATCAGGGTGGAAATAAGACACAAGCTGTTTGTTAATGGTGGTTCAAAGAAAGAGTTTCACAACTGCAGCATATTTTGGGAGCTCGGCTCAGGGGGGCACACCAGCACTGATGAGGAGGAAGGAGCTTCATCCGAGAGCAGTTTCTAGTGACCTCTGTTGGACACAGAGTGAACCGCAAACAACCCATGGACTGATGGGGCCCATGTGCAGTGAAGCAGCGGAAACAACTGTGCTGCATTACAAGGAATTGTGATACGTCAAATATGAACATAAACCACCATTTATATCAGCTCCTGTTCACCATCACCACCTCAGATACTCAATCCATCATCTGTTCTCTCTGCAGCTTCACATCCACCAGCTCAAGTCTACTGGACTGTTCACATGGACTCACGACACATCAGTTCACATCAGTCTACCATAGATAACAGCCACGGGGGGGAGTGATGTGTGATCGATGCAATGTATGAATGTGTGTGTGAATGGGTGAAAGGCAAAAGGCTAAAGTGCTGAGAGTGGTCATCCAGTACAAACATCTTATCTATCCCTCACTTATCAGATTCTAACCTTTTACACTGAGTCACTCTTGCGTTCGCATGATTCACTGTTTAGTGTCTGCGCTTCTTAACCTAAGTTTAACCTTGGTTTTACTTTTTAATTAGTCTTGTGACATGTATGTGATGTGTTTGTGTGTCATTTTGGTTTTACTCTAATTATTCTTTTTTTTTATTTATAGTATATGATTATTGTTATTATTATTATATATATATATTTTTTTTTATTATTATCAACCCATTATCTGCATAGCCTTTGATGGTCGCTGGAGGAAATGCCAGCTGACACTGGGCGAGAGGTGGGGAGCCAATCACAGAGGGGACGTATACACTGAAAAAAGAAAATCGTTGGACCAACTTAAAAAATAGTTTCAATTGATGTTGATTGTTCAATTTAAAATTAGCAAGTTATATTAACACAGTTGCAAAATTAATTTTTTCTATTTTCAGTGTAGAAACACACACACACACACACACACACACACACACACACACACACACACACACACACACACATCTCATCCAAATT